>NC_138907.1:85879084-86246421 GCF_965231255.1 Vanellus vanellus
TCTCCATCCACTTCTGATGGACTACCAAGGAAAAACTCAGGAGTTGTCTGGAGCTTGGATTAATGACCTGATCCACTCCACCTGAAAACTTAGGACTGCCTATGGCCTCCAACCCTCCAAATCCCTCAGTTTCTCAGCTTGCTAGCTAGTCTTCACTTATGTGTAGTAAACATAGTATTCTTTGAATTTCCTGATCGTACCATCTTTTTTTACACAAAACTATTGTATGGGTAGATTTTGAGAACAAATGATACATATTATGAATGTCTGCGTGGTGCATAGTTGAATCAATCTATTTGTGTCCACAGAGGGACATAATTGGTGTCGAGAATCTCATTAAATCTATGATTTAAAATCTTAGAGCCCTTGCTTAGCTACCATGAAAATGCTTGAAGAATGTTGGCAATTGAGATTCTATAAGTAAAGTTTATTGTATTCCCAAAAGTTAGGCACTTTGTGCCAAACAGCTCAGCTCTGTTGACGCTGGAACAAATTACACGTTCAAAAATTTGTCTGTGGAACATGGTCTGAGTGGGCAACGTGTGGCTGTGTTCACTGATCATATCTACATGATCTCATTCAACTCAAGTTTTCCAGACTTAGGTCAATTATTTTTCTTGTCGAGGAGAATTTGAACTCGGGTTTCTTGCTTCAAATAGGGCATGCCTATTAACCAACATGCAGTCACTGTTAGAAGGTTTTATTAGCCCCTGCTGAAACTTTGCTCTTCCCATAGTGTAGCAGTTAGAACCATTCATATGGAGTGATGGGTTCCAGTTTCTTAGGTTCTGAGCTTTCTTATATATATGTATTTATTATATAAAACACACACACATATATAAAATATAAAACATTTTATCTTGGATGTTTGAGCTCTTGTGTTTCAAAATGTTAATGTATTTTTTTCTTGATCTATTTATTTGCCCTATATATGTATGCATATATTTCTGAGGTGAATGACAGAACCAGAGAAAACGTTCCACTGATTTTTCATTTGTTTATAAGGGTGATTTGTTTGTATGCCAAAGCAAATGGAGATGTATTGATCTTTTTTCTTGTTTCTGTTAGACCATATAGTTTTATTTGAAGTCTTAAAATATCAAATAAGAAAATGTAATTAGAAAGAAAAAGATTGCATAAAACAGAATTTTTTTTTTTTAAGATCATCTTTGGTTTTTTTTTTTTTTTTAAATGCAGCATAGAGTTAATTTTGGAATGTGGTTGGAATCCTATTGAAGAGAGGGCATTCTCACTTGATTTTGTTGTGTTGAATCAGGCCCATGATACAGTCTTTTAGCTGAAATCAAACGTTCTCATTTCAAAATGTCAATATATCTTTTCTTGATCAATTTATTTGCACAGTAAATAAATTAGATGACTCTCCATTTTCGTTTTTGTCCAACTTAATGAAAAGTTTTTTTTCCGTACCAGTAGCTCTTCAGTAAAAATTAACATTCATTATTTTCTTTTTTGAGTGTATTATAATTGTGACATTGTTATGTGCTGATTGTGTAAGGACAATATGTTTCTACAGACACATGGAAAACTTTCAAAATGTGAGCAGCTTTATTGACACTAACTAGAAAAATAAGTACTAATGAAGTCCCTTCAAATGATACCTAAAGGAAAGAGACATTGTTTTAACTGTTGGAAAATCCCAAGGCTCCACATTGTCACTTAATTATCTCACCTATGGAAGTCTTAGCCAGATTTAATCTGCAGCCTGCTGCTGGGAAGTGTGAAAATATCATATGCTTAAAATCATAAGCAGGGTTGAAAATCATGTCCCCCAGTGCAGACTGAATAGGATATTCAATTTGTGATCTGTGACCATCTCTGCTGTTCACTTTCACTTATCATTAGCTGCATATCACTTAATTTTCTGATTAAAAGGGGCAATTCTATGGCTTTACGATGCGTATGCTTCTCTGTCTGCTTTAGTTTGTCAGGTGAAATAAGTCTCTATTTGGCCTATTATTAAAAAAGTCTTGTCAGTGGAATTGCTAGGGAATAATTCGAGTAAACAAGGGAGAGAAATAACGTCTTCTTAAAACACTTTTTCGTTTTTCTGGGTGAGTGTGACAGAGGAGGAGACAATGACATGCCTACTTTTGATCTTTTATCTTAAAGATTTTCTGTCATATGTAGAGCTACACAGTCACTGTGTTGTGTATTACTGTTGTAAAAATCATGTGTGCAGGAAAATTAGATTCAAAATTACATGATACAAGTGAGGGTGAGTGGTTTTTAGAAAATAAAGCAAATGTTGGTAGTACAAATGATGTGCAATCTTTAAATGAGGAATTTTATTTCTCTCCTTAATACAAGGACTAAATGAAAATACAATCCCTGTTCTCACAGAACAAACCCCATTTTTTAAATTCCACCATTTAAAGACATTTTGTGTATTTAAGCAGTGACAAGGGTATTCATTATTAATTAACATTCAGGAGATAACTGACTGTCAGTTGCCAGTCAAAGTGGAGCTTGGAAGAATGTTGACATTGATTGATGGACGTGTTCTGGGACTGTGCACAAACAGGCTGCTCAGGTCATCTGAACACATAAAAACATTACAGATCAGCTCCATGTACACAAAAAGATCTTTTGCTTGGGCTGCCCTTCTTTCTAAAGGGAGGATAGCCTTCCTCGATTCACTTGATTTGTAAGTTAAACCTTAGCTTTCTAGCACCATGGTCGTCAGTGAAGACGAGTCTAGTTTGGTCTGGTAAATATGGGTAACATCACAGAGTTTCAGAGTTGGAAGGGACCTCTAGAGATCATCTAGTCCAACTCCCCTGCCAAAGCAGGATTGCCCAGAGCACATTACTCAGGACTGCATCCAGGCGGGTCTTGAAAATCTCCAGGGAAGGGGACTCCACAACCTCCCTGGGCAGCCTGTGCCAGTGCTCTGTCACCCTCACCCTAAAGAAGTGTTTCCGTGTATTTGAACGGAACTTCCTGTGTTCTAACTTGTGCCCATTGCCCCTCGTCCTGTCACTTGGAACCATTGAAAAGAGCCTGGCTCCATCCTCCTTCAACCCACCCTTTAGATACTTGTACGCCATAATAAGGTCTCCCCTCAGCCTTCTCTTCTCCAGGCTAAAGAGTCCCAGCTCTCTCAGCCTTTCCTCATAAGGGAGATGCTCCAAGCCCTTAATCATCTTAGTTGCCCTAATAGGGGCATCATACTGTTTCTAGCTGTGAGTGTCTGAGGTGCTTAAGTGTTCAGATTGAAACAGTATTTTGGATGTTGCTTTATAAAGTGCCATATGTACTTACCTAATAGACATATACTAATGTAATTTCTTCTTTAGGAGGAAGAAAATCCCCAAACCCTAATTTATATTACATTGAAATGCAGAGATGGAAGAGGCTTTTCAATCTTGCAAACTCTACAATCTCTTCAGAAGTGAGTTTTAAATATCTGCGGTCATATCAGTTGTCTCCAGTTCCCTGAGTCAGTAGTGTATACTCAGTGAAATAAAGAACCAGCTTGTGGCACCCTCCAACCGCCTTTTCAAAGAGGGTATAACAATCCCTTTGTGTGCCACATACAAATTACACTTGCCCTAGGCTGGGTAGCCTTTGTCCCGTCAGAACGGTGGCTCAGCTCCTCCTGCATCAGGTGGACACCGGGTGGTACAACAGTGGTAACAGTTATTTAAAGAAACACAGTATGGTGGTTTATGGACAGTATAGCCCATATAGAGAGATTATATTTTCCTGTATAGGTGAACAGCCTGGTCACGTTCAGCATATGATAAGCACTTGCTTCACAGGTACTTATTTTTCATATTTTTTCTTAATTTTAATTTTCAGGATATGCTTACAAATATATCATGGTTGACTTGGATTTGTTAACTAAAAGAGATGGCGGGCTGTTCATTAAGGTGATGGAAAAGGAGAATGTCTTCTGACTGAAGCTCTTTTCCTGTGATTATCTATGGGGGAAAAACTCCTGTGCTGTATTACACGTCTGTGTAGGTTAACAAATGGATCTGTCTTGTCCTCTTTAAAATCCCCATAGCTATCTGCTTTGGGAGACACTACGGTTCCACCCAGTCCAGATGGAAGTAGCGTGCTGCTGGGGATCCCTTGCCAATCTCCATCCCTGATAGCGGTTTGTGAAGCATATTGGGGAAATCTGTTGAGAGCTGTCATCATTTCATACTTACGTGCCAGTTTTCCCTCTCCCTGTTCCTTCCAAGTACCTGCAACTGGAGTTCCTTAATGCTTCCTCTGGGGCTGGCAGGACGTGCCGAAGAGGCAGAGCTCCCTACTTTTACCCAGTGGAAAAGGGGACCACAAACATTTTTGTTGCAAAACTGCTTCTTTTCCCTTGGGTAAAATCTTGCTTGCTTTATTCATTAAAAAAAAAAAAAAAAAAAAAAAAATTAGTCCCTTGGGACTACTTGTGGGAGTAAGAAAAACAGGAATTGGCCCCATGTCGTAACCATCTGTTATTAACACAAAGAGCAAGGGCCCAGTCTTGCAGCCCTTGCTAAAAGCAGTTTGTTTAATAGGAGTTACTACAAATATGAAAAATGTGTGTTTTCCCCATTACTATGGCAATATTCCCTACCAGTTGTGTAAGAAAAGAAAAAACAAAACAACAAAAAAAAAAAACAACAAACCAGTCATCATGAGTCTTGGTGTACAATCGCTCAATTGCGTTATTTTATATTGCGGTAGGCTGTATGCAATAAACATCTTATTCCAAGAAATATATGTATTGCTGTATTTTCAAAAATCACTTCAGCATATGTTTTCATAGTACATCTTTTCGTTTCATGGCTGAATTATGACTGGGTTTTCTTTTCTGCTGTTTTTATGACTGAGGTAAACTTCCTTTTTGATTGCGGCTAGTTTGAAAATGGTGCCGTTTTCCCTCTCCCCCAGCAGAAAATGTTTCGTTTTTTACTTGATGACTCCCCACTCCCTCCAATTCCACTGCCCCCCCCCCCTCCCCCTCCCAATTTTAACTATAAACTTTATTGGAAAACTGAAATAATTTGATCCATCCTGCCACGCTGCCACGCTATGGCATGGCAGAGAGGTAGTTTTGGTGGCTGATACTTCCATTCACCTTTATAGGCTGGACAGCCAGGTTGGATTATGTTTTTTTCTCCCACGTTTGTGACCTCCCCTGTATTTGGCATTTCTACCATGATATTTCAGAGCATAACTCCATAATATTTACTACAAAACCCATAGTCCTGTAAAAAATCAGTTTTGGTGCCCACCTGCCCTTTTTTTTTTTTTTTTTTTTTTTCCATCAGTTTTTATATGCATGGTTTTTAGATCATCCTTAGTTCTGAGAGTTGTACCAGTCAGTCCCTGGTAGATACGGCTTGAGCTGTGGGTTTTAATAGGGGCGTTTAATCCATGCTCCTTCGCTTCTGGCTATAAAGCTCTGTTAGGCAGAGCAGGGGTTGTTGTAATCTTGTTGATTGTACCTTGGTGGGAGACCAGTCCTCTGGCTAGCTATAATGCCTTTAAGGGTGGCTTTGCACAATCAGTCTGGCACAGAGCACGTGCAGCGCAGCCCAGAATCTGGGAAAATATATAAATTATGATAGGATGCTGGGTGTTTCCATGGTGTATGCAGAAAGACAGGAATTGCTGCATTGGATCAAACAAGTGGCTTGTCAAATCCATTACTCTCTTGCCAGCAATGTCCAGTAGCAGATGTTTAAAAAAAAAAAAGAATAAAAAAATATCAGTTTTGTTTTTCTTCAACCCCAAAGCGTTCTGTACAGCTCTATGACATATCCTTTCTCCAGTCATTCTGTCATTCAAATGTTAAAAGATGTCTGATTTTTTTCATTTCGTGGAATAGATAAATTCTAATCCATTTAAGCTCCTAATGTATTTTTGTGATTTTTATTAAGTTGGTGGCCTCGGATTTAAATAGACTGGAAATTCTACAGATGTTTACATTATTAACTATTCAAGCGTTATTATTTATGAAATGTGTACTTTGAACTTGACTGAAAAGCCCCTTGAGGGTCTGACACAGAAGCATACAGAGTAACAACACTAAACCGATTTCTGTGCATTTAGCAAGGAGTATTTCAAATAGTTTGATTGGAAAAACTAATTCATCGTTTGTGAACTACGAGTAGGACAAACGCGCTAGAATTTTATTACAGCAACTTCTTTTCCCGCATTTTATAGACACTTTGAGCCATCGAAGAGTTAACCCCCCCCCAGGCAAGCAGCGTATCATTTTCCTTAAAATGCCATTGGGAAACTGAGATAAATGGTGAAGCATTTTCTGTGTTGACATGATGTTCGCCTGTCCGATTGCATCCTTCCCAACAGACAGCAGAGAAGCAATTACAAAAAAAGACATCTGTGCCAAGGTTTGGCTAGCCAGGGAGGGCAAGCTCTTGTGTTTAAGAGGTAGAGAATCCAATCGATGAAAATGTCTGGGCCTGTTAGCACCAATAAAGCTGAAGGCCACTGGGAAGCTCAGAGAGGGTCTTTTGTTGCGGAGATAGAAAAGAGGCCGAAGCTGTGACACTTGGGGAGGGATAGGGTCAGCTAGTACCATCATCCATCTTCCTCAATGGCAGCTTTCTGTCAGTTTTTAACCCTGCTCAGCAGAGGATCTAAACCTCTATTGTTGGCACCAGCCAATTCTCAGCCAAGTGTAAATGAAGTTAATATTCACTGACCTTATGCATAGCCAATGAAGGCCCTTGATGTCATCCTGGAAATAATGTTATCTGACACTTCAAAAAGCAGATGTTGGCAGGTTGTTTGTGGTTTTTTGCTGAGCCAGTACGCAAAGGCGCATTGTTTAGCCACCTCGCATTTAAACTGATTTCCATAATAACCACAAATAGGCCTTTTTGACCTTAAATTGACATAGTTATGGTTTTAGTTTGCATATCATTATACGCTGCTCACAAAGCCTGGCTAACCTGCACTAAATGATCTGGGAGAAGTAGCTCGGTTCACTTAGATAAGAAATATATGGGTCAGTGAGCAAATTTTATTTATGCTGATAAAACAGTGAGTAATTAAAATAGTTCAAATAGTTCAAAGCGGACATTTTTAGAACACAATGAATAATAGCATTTATTTTGCAACATACCTTCATGAAAGGAAATATATCACAAAAAAAAATATCGCTTTCATGGGTATGGTTTTTATTTTGAAAGGCCTATTAAAAGCAATGGCTAAGGTCTTCCTTTGTCACCGGTAATATTTTGTCATGGTGAAACATGATTATTCTAATATTGTTTTAATTACAGAAAGTTAAACAGTTTTCATAGGTTCCGCTTTGCCAGAAGTTTGTCTAAGACAGAAGCGTGCTGATGATAACTGCATATTTATGCAGTGCATTTCATCCAGGTAGATCCCCAAACCTTCCACAGACGAACAGAATGCATCCTCACTCCTCTCATGTAAAAGCCAGTGTCAAACATCTGTTGTAATTCTGGGGTGACGCACTATGGCTCTTTTTAAGGCACAGTGGTGTTTCTCAGCAGCCAGTGGTTCTGATTTGAAGAAGTGCATAAGCGTGTATCACGCACGGGAGGTGAAAAGTGGTTTGATTTGTTTTTTTTTGTTTTTTTTTTTTTTCTTGTAAATTAGCTATAATTCTGGCTCACATGTGCTTACCTTATGAGACATGAGCATAATGGCTTATGATAATAAAGTGCAGATGCAGGATGAGTAGTCATTATTAATCAAACTTTTCAGCTGTATCCAGCAATGAACTTTGCACAGCCTTGTTTTTACCTACTGTGTACAGAACACAGCAGCAGCTAACAAAAAACTAGAAAACTCTCTTTTATGTCACAGTATTAGCTTTAAAAATAGGGTTGAATGATGATTGTGGTATAGTTAGCACCTGTGAGGCTTCAGTCCATACCTGTCCTTTTGAAAAAGAACTCAATGTGCCATGGCTTTTTTGTTTGTTTTTTTTTTTTTTTTTTTCTTGTGTGTGTGTGTGTGTGTGTGTCAAAGAATGAGTTAATGGTTGAACTGAGAAAGCCTGATCACCGGAGTTGCTTGGGAGACAATTATCTGACAAGCTGGCAAAGATGAGAAATACCAGAACAGATCTGCATCTAATTGAAATCACTCAGATCTGATCTTAAGATAAACAGTCCTAGGATTTTTGGAAACTATTTTATTGATTGTGTTCTTCCCATAAGTTATGTTTGTTTGTACCTGTTAAAGATGTGAACATGTTTCCCGTAGTAACAGATTTACTTAGCGACTCATCAGCTAGAGATTTCTCTGTATGCCTTTGCTTGATATTAACTCACATCAGATGGGATTTAAAAAAAAAAAAAAAGAGAGAGGGAAATAAATTCACCAGGTTTCTGGATGAAATTTTAAGAAATCGGTGATTGGTTTTGTTTGAAGTACAGCAGCATATTTAATTAGCTTCTGGTTATTTGTGTACTGGCTGTGACATATGATGGCTCAGTCATGTAGCTCAGATGATTAAAAGGTTACTTTTAGTTTGGACCTGTTTTAATGGGGTATCTGATAGGACTAATTTGTCCAGATAGATTAACTCAGTTTCCACCACCCCCACCTCCCCCATCCTATATTCAGCGCATTCTACAATCATTCTGAGATTACCTGAAGTTAGAAGAAAATTTCTGAAATATAGAATTACAGCCAGCTACTGAACAGTGTGGAAAGAGCAATGAGCCAGAGAGCATTGAAAGCAATGAGGCACTTTAGTGAGCCTTTAACAAGCCCTAAGTCTGCTAAGCAAGCAAATTAATTTGTTTAAGGCTTTACAAAGACCCATTTCTTCTGTAAGTTATATTGAGTAATAACCAGATTGAGTCACGTTTTGATTTTACTACACTGCTGTAAATTGATTCATTTCTGGCTCAGTTTTGATAGTCTTTCCTTTTGTCAGGTTTTATCCTATAAAAAGTGTAGAAAGGCAAAAAAAAACCAAAAAACCACAAACCCCAAACTGACCCAATTCTGCCCTCTCCTCCAGCAGAAATGGATACTGAAGTACAGAAGTTTATTTCTCATTTCTGGGACGAGACTGTGAAAGAGAAATTTGCCTTTGTGAGTTAAGCCATGAGCAGATTGATTCATTTCATCCTGTCGGTATTGAATATTGTTCCTGTTTTAGTTGAAAGTTTGCAAAATGCTAGCTTTCCATGGGCAGGCTGCTAGGGAAGTGATCCAAAAATAATGTAAATGGAAAGTGTTTGGTTTAATGTACTTTCCTGTTTGTTTGTGGGTTGCTTTCTTTTTCTTTTTCTTTTTTTTTTTTTCCCTTTAAACAAAACAGAACAAAACAAAAGATGCTTTGGACTAAATGTCAGCAGAAGATTCATTAGGAGGGGTAGTGACATGGCTAGCTGTGAGCTGCGGGGGAGTGGGGAGGTAGCTGGTGGTGTCTCTATAGCTGCCTGAAGGCAGGAATAAAAGCCTGGTGGTACCAGCAGCTGGTTTGCTGGTGACATTGTCACCGTGTCTGGCTGCTTTCGTGGAGGAAGCCTAGCAGTTACTGGGAACCCGATGTTCTTGCTTGGAGCTACGTTGATGTTGCTCCTGATTAATCTCATCCATAATGGGTGAGGTCTTCAATAGCAGATTTTTTTTTTGGCCCGTTCTGTTGTTTAGAATAATAGATAATTTTCACCTCTGGGCTCTGGGCCTCTGCAGAAATAGTCTCTATGGATCCAAGTTCATTCCGCATTGCGTTGTCAGCATAGCTGTGATTTTCTTTGACAGTTACATCAGTGGGCATGAGAAGAATGGGATTAGGTATGAAAAATTGCTTTGTTCTCTTGAGTTTCTAGAAGGAGTCTTTGAAGCTGTAGTGTGAAATCTCCAGCACATCTGCAGATGATTTATACTAATAAAGACTAACCAGCAAAACTGTGTTGGAGAAAATAATATTGGAAGAAAAAAGCACAAAAAATCAATTGTATGAGGAGATAGAATATTTAGTACTGAGTCATCTTCCCTAATCAGTAGAAAAATGGATTATATGACTAGTAAAGAATCACCTGAAAGAGAACAGCTAAACCATGTACCATTTTGTTGGACAGATCGGAAATACCGTAAATAGCCCACCAGTGATGAAATATGTGATTTTATAACACAAAAATTTGCCATATGGAGAAAAAAATCTCAATTAAATGTACCACTTTATTCTTTTGTATACTAACAAGGCTATCCATTTGGCTTTTTTTTTTTTTCCTGTGTCAGTAATATAGTTTATTCCACCCACACAAAGCACTGCACCTGCTGTCAAACAGAAGCCTGGGGATATATCCTTGAGGAGAGAGAAGGGGAGGGTATGTCGACGAGGATATATCCTTGAGGAGAGAGAAGGGGAGGGTATGTCGACGAGGAGGGACTGTGGACGGGTGAGGCGATGCCATCTGAGGGCACGACTTTGGGCAGGGGCTGAGCTTGAAGATGGAGATGCTTCTCAGCCTCTACCCTGTGCTTCGGAGGGCCAGGCAGTGGATGTGTCAACAGGTGAATACACGTGTAGCGCAGGATTTTTCATCTCTGCGGTAGGCATATCGTTTAACGGTTTGCATACCACAGCAAAGTGGTGTCTGAGTGCTGTGCAAATAGCCGGTGTCTCAGCCAGCGTGTGGTGCGTGGCCGGGAGCTGCCATTGTTAGTGACACAGGATCACAGAGGCATCCTGGGTTTGCACAACGAGTTCTTTACTTTGGGCTTTGCCTTTGTTTCATAAAGTCAATAATGCAAATGCATGAGAATGAAGGTGAGGCCTGACCTTGTCCCCTTGAAGTGCCTGGGAGATTGCCTTTGTCTCTCATAAGCGCTTAGGCCTACTTCCTGCTTCTGTTTTGTTTTTTCCATAACAGTTTTCAAAGTGCCTTTCACGCACACTAAAAATAACCTTTTTTAACAAATTAAATATCAGTGGTAAATGTTGTGGAAATGCCTTTCATAAATAACAAAAAAAAAAAAAAGGGGGGGGGGGGGCTCATTTGTATGTGTGGTCATAGTCTTATTTAGTGGAGGAGAAGGTGCATTCTCCTCTTCCCTGTTGTGTGCTGCTCCTTTTTCTCCTCCAACGGCAGAGGGTATGACAAAGGTTAGGGTTTTGTACTACCCATACAAAAGGCTTTACTCTGTTTTATCCACACGGCAAGAGAGGCAGGAACTGTGTAATGTTACTTAAGCAAAAAAAGAAAAAAAAAAAAAAAAAGCAATTTAAATTTATGATCTGGACCTAAGGCGATTGAGCTCTGTGCTTCTCATTAAGCAAGTTGGAATGTCTCTTTTCTCTCTTTGCCATCCCTAAGTGTCTGCAAAACTGGAAATTAAAAGATGAGTTCAGTAGAAGAAGGATTCCAAATCTGAGAATTTACTGCTTTTTTTTTTTTTTCTTTTAACTTCTTAAACTTTAGACAGGCTTGCATAGCTCATGTAGATGAAATTAATTGGGTCCCCATAAAATCAAGAATGTCTGAAACATCATTATTCTTTAATCTCTGTGCATGCATCTATTCAGTCTCTGAAATGTAGTTGGGCCATCTTTTCAAACTATTTTCCACAACTGCAAGGACTAGAAGCCATTTTTTCCTCAAGCTAGAGTTTAGATGGTCATTCAGAAACAACAATAAGAACGAAACCATGGTATTCTTCGAACTAGAATTTAAAATAGATTATCAAGTGCTTTAGGATTAAGACTAAAAATAAATAAATAAAAGAATTTGCAACTTTATATGCTCAAGCATATTTGATTCTGAAATCCACATGTTAAAACCCGTAGTTAAAACAACTGCAAAGTTCTTTTTTCATATTCATTCAGATCAGTTCGGGATTCTTTTGCTGTTTTTTTAAAACGTGCTTTTAGTCTTGATGAATCAATGTATGTCAAAAAAGTAAGCCAAGGATCCTAGTTCATCTCATACACCAGCAACAGGACTGCTTAGGAAGCTCTGATACCATAATCATAATGGCTTCGAGTAGCTTTTACCTGTGTAAAACCATTGTAGGCAAAGTGTCTGGAAGTGTGAGAGAATGTATATTTGTTGTATAGTGTAATCGAGGACATAATTTAACTTGTGGAAACACTGCTGCCACTGACGAGGAATGGGGATAAGACAAGCCCCTTGGCGCTTTGAAAGTCTGTAAGTAAAGATTGAATTTGTACGGCTGGCAAATCGCCGTAACATCCTTTTTCTTGCAAACTAAGTTTATTTGCTGCAGAATTTACCAAGGAGACCATAAGCATGGACTGTTGTCTCTCTCCCATGTGACTGTTTGTAGAGGCTCTTTTGGAGTGAAATCTTGCTCCAGCCTGCGGGTGTGAAAGACCCTCAATGGCCAGACTGCAGAGGACGTTGAGCACATGAGGTCGGCTCTTTCACAGCTCCGCGCACGCAGCGCATCAGGGAGCACAGGACTTGCATTCCAACGTCTGTGTAATTGGAGTCTCCCTATGGGAAAAATTTAGGTTAAGAGCAAGGAAATATCCTTCTACACTGAGCAGCAGAAGGCTTCTAGTCAGGGCACACCTGTTCCTCCATGCTGAAGAGGGCGGGATGAAACAGGAATTGTTGGTGGAGAGCAAGCATGTCAAGGGGAATCTAGGTTTAAAAGCGATTTAAACTAAACAGGAACAAGTCTTATTCTGTTTGCATGGATTTAATCAGGAACAACTGCATGTGAAGTCCGCAGTGATCCTCAGCTTGCAAATCAGATGTTTAGCTATGATTTGCAGTGTCTGGTCTCTTTACCACTGACTGCTAAATGGGAATAAATTGCTGGATATGCAATACCAGTCTCATTATTTCAGAACTGTATTTCACTGCATTTTCTACTTCGCATGTAATTTTTTACTTCCACTTAAGCAATGCACAGTGCTCTCAGTATACAGCCCTGGAAGTTTACAGCCTTGCTGCTGCTGCTCATTTATGTTATGACATCTAACCTTCCTGGAATGATCAGCTCCTGCTCTGCTGTATTAAGTAAAATGCTCTATCCTGGTGATACCCCATCATTCACTGAATTTCTCTGCACCGCTGGGGAAAAATAGAGAGGGTAACTTTTAATTCTGTGCTAAAAATGAAGTACAGGAGTTCAGTAAAGTTATGCTGGACAATAAAATAAGTCTGAATTTGCCTCATTGTGTGAAGTGCCTCTTGCCAGCTCGAGTAGCGTTATCACGAGCTTTAAGCCTACTTGCCGCTGTACTCTATCAGCTCCTGGAGAAATATATTTCCGTTTTCTTTTCTTGAAGTTTTTAGAGGGCAACCTTCAAACACTTCTGATGTTTGACAAATGCTGTGTAGTTAAAGTTGCTAAAATAAGATAATAAGTGATAAGGCATAATCAAAAAAGGAAAATGGAATGGTCATATTTTAAAGACTCCAGTGCAAATAAGTAGACATCGACCTCCTGTTGTTAACCTTTCTGTATGCCCATCATTCGTTAGGCAGAGAGCTTAAAGTTTTCCGTTGAGATGTGTTTTTCAGATGTGGGCTATTTGTTTGGGTCTGTGTGAGAGTCCAAAGTAATCTACTTGCTCCAGAGGAAAAGAGTAATGCCTTCTAGGGAGTATTCTTTTAGGACTAAGACAATGTCTTTCTATTTTTGTCGCAAAGCTATCACCTACAGCGCACTTCAGGCCTGAAGGGGATCATCTCGATGGAGGAAAAAATGGTTGTTCTTTTATTACTAAAGCACAGAGTATTATGATTGTGCCTGTCCTTTCTGCTGCACGGAGGCATCCCATTTAAAGTCATTAAAAACTCATTGATACATTTATTCTCACCACAATGCACTAATAGCATTCAAAGCCATTAGTAGCTGGCTATTGTGCATTTGCAAAAAGTTGCA
Source organism: Vanellus vanellus (assembly GCF_965231255.1). Classification (NCBI taxonomy): domain Eukaryota; kingdom Metazoa; phylum Chordata; class Aves; order Charadriiformes; family Charadriidae; genus Vanellus; species Vanellus vanellus. The sequence continues at coordinate 85,892,921 of NC_138907.1, forward strand.
GTGCTAGGTCAGCACACATGCTACTTTTCTGTGATAAATGAGCAATATTAACATATCAGACCAGAAACAGATTAAAAATATTTATAGCTTCAGCTTTCTGTCTTACATTTTACTTCCCCCCCCCCCCCCCCCTTGCTACAATTCTGAGGTAGGTGCTAATTAGTGTATCATATGGGTATTGCCATTTTACAGTATTATTTTCAACTTGGAATAATGATTCAACATAGACAAACTTAGAAAATGAAGCGATGTCGTAAATTATAACCCTTTAACATGATCAGAAGTCTCATACTCTTTACTGCTTCAGTAAGCACAAAGAGTTAATATACTCTCACAGCACATTGCTAGAAATTCAGACAAAAACCCAAATTATGTGTAGATCAGGGACAAAAAAAACAATTTTCTGCTTATTTGTAGAACGACCCCTTTTAATTTGGCCACTGGGACAACTAAAAAGTTCCTAAAATCATAAGCTTTGTGTGAAAAACTTCACTTCCTACAAAATATTCCAATGTCTGCATGGTTTTCAGTCCCCTCTGCTTATTTGCATGAGATAGGTTCATCCATGTTTCCATGAAAATGAATGCCAAACCTCCTGCTGAAATTATTTATCAAATGTTGCATAAAAACTGGATGCCATGTTTTGTTCAGCTATTCCCACTGGGTTTTCATTGGCCGAAGTTAAAAAGTGAAATTTTGGCCTTGAAGTGAGTGACATGGATCTTAGTGTAACTCGACCAGGAGTTGACCCAAAGTATTCTGCTTATTATATCATATTCATTTCCATGACAGCTAATTGTGATGTCACAAAGCAGAAGCATTGTAGGCAAGACAGACATCAAGAGGAGGTACATTTCTAAGCAATATAGATAATGATTTCTTTTAAACATGTGCTGTAATAAAGGAAAATAAATGGGGGTGGAAGATGAGTGATGATTAAAGGTATTTCACAAGTTGCTATTAGAAAGAGTTGGTATTTTTATTATGTAGTGGTGAAAATGAAAAGCAAGATTATAAATTTCGTCATGGTTTTTAGCATAATTGTAAGAAGTATCTACGTGTGCCACTTTGCTATACTAAATTTTGATCTGAAGAACGTGCAGGACACTGACCGATGCAGGATCAAGGTTTCTCTTTCTATTTTGATTCCAGAAGTGTTGTCCGCTGTCACAGGAGTAGTGAACTTAATCAGACGTGACTTGACTTTACATCTGTGCAGGAGGTTATCTCTTGTAAAAGGGTAGACTTGTGAATGAAACCTTTGTCTTCAGCTTCCTCGTAATCCTGCAGTACAGTTGAGCATGTTAGCTCAGTTGGAATAATGTGCTGATTTTCTAAAGATGAAAAAGAATTTTAACCCCTTTCCTCTTTCGAAGTTCTCAATTCTGTACTTCCTTAGATTTCACACTACCTGCCTTGGTTTTAGCAACTCTGATTTCAGTCTGTCACCTTCCCTGGCTAAATATAAAAAAATGATACGCTCCTCTCCTTGAAGGGAAATATTCAAGAAATGCAGTCCCGGTGAGAGTGCTGTTTTGTAGCAGCAGGGGTTCTTTTTTCCTGTCATTTTCTTAATTCAGTCTCTGTTTCAAATCTTTATCAGCACCTGCCCTTTTAAGGAAACAGATTAAAATGTTTCAGGGTAAATGGAGGATTGATCTGGTGTGAACGTACAGCTTCTGTGCTTTTACAATGCATGCCGTTATGAACAGAGATACCACATGCTTTAACATTCTTACTGACTCGAACTGCGTTGCTTCCTTGCCTTTGCTCAAGCTGATTTGAGTTCTCCTTGCACCTGATTAGGCGTAAATTAAATGTATATTTGAAAAGAAACTATATGTTTATTTTCTTTAGAAAGGGAAGCACGTGAGGCTGTTGTGTGAAATGTTGGATCATTCAGTCAGTGCTGGAGAGGGTTATCTGTTAGGAAACCATGAAGGTACACAAGGAGCAAATACTAAAGATGTTTGGTTTAATAAAATGATAACAGTATTCTGAAATATTACAAAATATATTGCTGTAGCTCAAATATATTGATGACTGTCTGAGTAGGTTAGAGATAAAAGCAGTAGACATGCATTTGCTCTGTTTGCTCTCATTTAATTTCATCATAGTGAGTCACATAGGCATCGAGATTTATATGCGTCTGATAAGTAGTCGGGATAGAGAGTGCTAATGATGGTTGTAATGCTTTCTAGAATTCTATTTCTTCTGACTTTGGTTGACATTGTGACTCTAAATACTGCAGGCTCTGTAAATTAGAAAGTGGGAGACAGAGGAGGGGAGAACCAGCCTCAGAATTCACATCGTATTCATCAATATTTAGTCATCCATAGGTTGAGTTTTTAAATTTATATTTTTCTCCCCCCCCTGTGTGTCTGGACAAGCAGAATGCATGGTGCTCCTCAGGGAATATTTATCAGATTGGAGTGTGCATTTATCAGGTGAAATTCAGGGAAAGTAAGTCATAAAACATGCTGAGGGTTTTTTTGTACACACAATACTTATGGCATTTATCCTTCAATTCAAAGAAAATCCTTTTCATCAGTGATCAGTGCAGAATGGAGAGAACTGGCTGAGTCTTACTGATTCACATGGGACAACTGTCTCTAGCACAATCTGTTTATGCTGATGGCCCTAGCACTGACACGACAGATGCTTGGAAAGCTGCTGTCTCTACTGCCACTGTTGTTGACACCATTGCAAATTCTTAAAGGAAAGTTGCAATGAGTCTTAATCTGGTTGAAAAAAAAAAAGACCCACAGTAAAAGCAGTCTTTTACAGCCTGATCCTATGGGATCTCTCTTGCCATCATGTGCTTTTGGATGGTCTTAACTATAGGTATTGTGGGTTGAAGGCCTCTTTAAGTGGCTGTGGTGTTGCTTAATAGGAGAATTCAGAATATTGCAAAGTGCTTACACATCTCTTACCACCTTCATTTATATGACTTGGGTGTCTGCTGCGGTTGTAGCAGAGATCCTTAGAGGAACTGCTTTTCCAGGACATGAACAAAGACAGGAGTGACAGTATTGCAGCCAGAAAAAACATGGAAAAAAGATAGCTATAGGCAATTTCCACAGCTCTTAATAAGTAGCAAGAGCAAGTATAGCACACAAAATCAATAAAACCCCCTTGTCTATCTACCCTCTTACCTCCACAACCCTCTCCTGAAATCCACAAGAAAAAAGATGCAGGAATAAAGCTTTTATCTTCAATGTGCCTGCCTGATAGGTATATCCTATGGCTGACAGCAGGGCTCTTTTCCACTTTATCATTTCGTACTTGTTTTGGTGGACGTGTAGAGAAGAGAGTCAGTTCTTCCATTTCATTCTATCAGCTGTTAGAAAGTATTCCCTATTCTAGCGATGTTTTCCTTTGAGCAGTTTAAATTCTTCTGAAATTGCATAGATTTTACTGAAGGCTGTTGTTGCTGTTTAGCATATTAATGCCTACATGTTTCAACCAGACTCAAGAAGAGAAACCAGTTGATTCTGAGGTGCTACTGTCTGCACATTGTATGGGAATGTATCCCCCTTTTCTCCTGTTGTTAATTTTTTAACCAGAGAAGACAGAGAAAACAAGAAATGAAATGAGTTGGCTGTGGTCACAAAGCTGTTAAGTGCCAATGTGGGGAATGGATCCCAAATACAAATTTTGACTTAGTACCCTTGTTACTGAGCAATGCTACTTCTAAATCGTTTTTGTCAATGATGAAGACTGCTTAGCCTGCACAACTGGCCAAATACCTATTGTAGTTAACAGAGTAGTAGAATGAAATCTCAAAATGAAATAAAATCATGTACGGATTTGGTCCACTTCTGCTTTATGCCTCAGCTTAAATCGGAAACCTAAATTTTCAGGCTGTATCATACCTCATTGTGATTAATGAAACTTGAAACAGAGTAGGGTATCCACCTTTCTGCAGCTCTTCCTATGAAACCTACTTCTCGTTTGATGGTTATCATTGCAATGAGAAGGAAACAAAAATAGACATTAAGCTTATAAACATTTGAATACATTAATTTTGAAGAAAAGCCAGTATTTTGAGTTTTGCTCATATTTAAAGATATGCAACCAGCTGGAACAATGTATGAAAAGAACAACTAATCTTCTCCTTTTAAATACTTTTCCTAATGTGACATAAGGACTTTGTACATATGTTGTCGACTCAGTCACTTCAGAGTAAAGGCCTATGAAGACAGACCCAGTGAAAAACTATGTTATGTTCCCTAGTGAGGCAATAGTCATTTAAAATTGGCAGAAAGGTTTGGTGTACTCGGTGCCAGGAAGTCAGGCTGAAGAAGATGAGGCAGTACGATGCTGGAAAGCCTGGAAGAATACAGATTCTCTGATATAAAAATGAGAAGCTAGAAGAGATAAGATGAATTATCATGACGGCAAGTTACTGTGGTCATCTTCTTTCCAGGAATAAATACTTCAATGAAAACTTACCCAAGCTCATTGAAAATGTAAAATAATTTTATTTAAAGAAATAGAAAATAAAGAAAATGACTGTGGTTTTAATCTGGTTTTGATGCAAAGAGAAAATTAAGGAGATAATGCAGATGTATGGGTTGCCAAATGTTATGTTATTCTTTTATGCAGAAAAATTGCCTTTTCCCATCCCACTGAAGTATTTAAGCATGGCTATAGCCTTAATAAAGTAAACCTAAACCCCACAGAATTAAGGTACCTCTCCAGAAATTTAGGAACTAAAAGCAGCAGAAGTTTGCATCACCTGTTTGACCTTCAAGAGAACAGCAGTGCAATCAATCTTCTAAGTTTAACAGAACTGGTATAAAACTTAAACAGGAGACATAAATTTTGCTAAATATGCAAAGAGCTGCATGTAAATGGACTATATACCTGTCGAATCTTTAGATGAACAATATAGACGGAGATAATACCAAAAGTCAATCCCTTCTTCAAGTTTTGTGTTATTGGATTTGATTTATGAGTAAAACCACATAAACCCTACCTCATCTTGCATTCTGAGTCTATCTGAGGTTTTTGTTTGTCCCCTGTTCTCTTCTGATTTTCTTATCTGGAAGAGGTGCTTCACTTTTTTATATTGGTGGGAGCTACTCATCTACCAGCATGACTTGGCATTTGTTGTCTTCATTCTTATGGTTGTGAGATTTTGGGGGTTTTGGGGGGTTGTTTTGGTTTGGTTTGGTTCGGTTTGGTTTTTTAAGCAGGGCAGAGCACACGAACTCTTTTATTCCTATGCAAAATCTTAAGTCTGCCAACCTGTTACAGAGTGTTACAAAGAGAAAAGGAGTATTTTATTTTCATATGTCAGTGGACGTAAATAAAAATGCTATGTGCTTAAGCACTGTCAGGAACAATTTATATTAAGTTTTAGGACAATTACGATACGATCGATTAGACTACGGGCTTTGCTGCCAAAGGATGTTGTAGAAACATCATCATGGAAAAGGTCAAGAATCTGTATTTCTAAATTGTACAGCAGTAGCCCTTAATTCTGCAAACCAGCTACAGCTGACGGAAAATTTTATAGCAGTTTCACTGCAAATAAAAAGCAGAGGCTGTAAGTGCAAATAAAAAGCAGAGGCTGTAAGTGAATTCAGTATTAAAAAAAAAGAAAAGAAAAAAGCAATCAGTACAGCAACCCTAGCATTACCTATTTTCACATTAAATTCCATTTCTTTTTCCACTAGCTCCCATTTTCAGACTTTGATGAAACAGTTTTTTTTGATTGCTAATCCACAAGATGTGCTATGTTCAGGACTGAAGGAGGATGAATGAAAATCCAGCACTAAGTATGGGCTTTTTGAAACCTCTGGTACTACTGGAAAAGTGTAAGTGCAGAGGAGAGATGGGAGGATGTATTGGTTTAAGTCCATCCAGAGATTCTTGTTGGGAACCTTACTGGTTGAAACGTAGTATGTCTGCAGTGATGATATACACTTGGGCTCATTCTTGCCAATATGTACAGTACAGTCACCCTGTGTGACACCGACGTCAAACGTGTGGGTACACATAGTCAAAAGCTGTCCCTGCATTTGAGGAGGATTCCAGTGAGCTTTGTGTTCCTTTTACATCTTAGAGCTCCTCGCTCTGAACAGAATTTTGTTTTGTTTTGACAAAGTTATCAGTAATTATCAAGTATCTTAAAAGCTGCAGCTTAAATGCTGAACAGAGTTTCAACCACTTATGGACCTTATAGGACAAGGAACCAAAAAGGGCACAAAAATGCACAAAAGTACGTTATTAATTCAACATGAGAATTAGTGGCTGGGCAAAGGGATTGGCACCTTTTGTAGTCTGGGAAGTAGAATGTTAATTAGGGATTCCCAGATCCCCCAGAAGTGTCCATAATTAATGCTTGTAACTTCATGCATATAGTGGCAAAAAGCCCAATATACGGCTTTTGCATCTGCTATTTCAGTGATGTCATATGTTAGTTTGTTCCAAAGTTTGAAGAAAGATGAGACATGGAAAGACAAAGAGGGCTTTTTTTTTCTTCTTTTAAGAATCAGTGTGTACTTGATAAAGCCTTTAATAGCTCAACTTTCCACAGTCACTAATAACTGAGAACGTTTACTTGTTCTTGGCTTCACCCAAACTATTTGCTACTCCTTTTGGAGGCATAATAGGCCAGTAGAGAGGGTTATGTCATTGAAATATGAACGTTTGTGAAGTATGCACGTGTACACGCATGCTCAGAAACATAGGCACGCTTACGTTGTTCGTGTAGAATTAAGATTCTTCAAATCTGTGTTCTATCTCTACTGCTGCTGTAATGCAGTAAATTGCCAGCTAACATTTGCATTCCTATCAAATTAATTGTCATCATCTTCCACATAAATGTCATAATAGCCTAACGTAATCATAAACGACTTAACTTCACCAGTGTTTTATTTTGAATTTAGATAACTAGTTACAGTACACCAGTTCTCTACTCAAAGGCTCAGATATGCCAGCCTCAGCTTGATATCTCATTCCCTGTAGGCATACATTACTCATTTCAGCTCAGTCACTGAGACTTTGTGTGACAAGCTATAAAAAGCTCTACAACGCTGTGTGTATGGATCTATTTGGTACTTGATAGAGGCAGGTCTGCTAGAGAATTGTGGATAATCTACTCTTCTCATTTCTCATCACTACCCACCTATCATAGGATGCTAGATAAACTGCTTGCATATGAAAACAGGAGATATTTTATGAGGCTATGCAGTTGGGTGCCATTTAAGGATTAGTGGTAATTTTTATGACTGGATGCTTTATATGTTGGCATGTCAGGATAAGTAACGGAGAGCAGGATTTATTTAGAAGCTGTCGCCTGGAGAGCCATTCCACTGACCATTTGCAAGAGGCTGGGGTTGGGTTCATAAACATTGTTTGTTCGGTCTTGTTTGAGGTGGTGTATCGTATACAAGACATCTGTGTGGGCTGGGAGATGTGATACAGGAGTCACAGAAGACCTACACTCTTTTGGACCATTAGCTGGGGACCTGGAGGGGTAGCCGTTCTCAGACTGGACTAGGTGATTGCGTTTAGGCAGCTCAGAACTGAGCCCTAGGTCTCCATAGACTCCAACGAGAGCTTAGCTACTCGTTACACATGTAAGCACTAACATATTGACACTGCAATTTAGGTGTTGTAGTCTTGGGAGAAGTCACGTCCTGAATATTTAATCTGTGGCCTGTTGTCAGCTAGGCAGTGGAGATCAAGGGATTAATTTGGACGACTTCTCTAATAATAGTCCGGCTCTGTATCACATTGCTGCAGTTTCTGTTGATGTTTCCCTCCCAACAGCCCCTTTTTTTCCTGCTGAAGTCCTCAAGGCAGACTCAGGACGCCCAGGTCCCAGTCTGACTTTGTATTTAAATCCAGTGTCAGAGCTGGCCAACCTTTTTCCTTTGTGTAGCTTTCCTGTCACTGTCTCAGAGGAGACCCATTTGAGATCAGTAGGTCTGCTGGACTGGTGTGCTTGCTGGTGATAAGGAGCTGGGTTGTGTAATGGAAATTTGTCTGGCTGAGCAATCAGAAAACTTGGGAAGAGAAGGGGAGGAACTGAGCCCCGAGTGAGGACTGCATGCCTGTTTTGTTTCCCGTTGCTCAGCCTCGTTCCTTGACTCCTAGTGGGACTCCACAGCCACACTACTGTCTGAATTTTTCCATCTTTGTTTTCCTTATAAAATTAACTTTAATTAAAATTTAATTTTATTTGTGTTTATCATCGCAGTAGAGGAGCAGGATGTTGAGAAATGGTGGAACCACTTCTTTCAGCAAAAAATAAATGAATATTTAACACAGAAAATTGCAAGAACGGGGAAGAAGGACAGTGGCACTAGAGGCCCAGTATGCTTTTGGGTAATGTAGCAGAACTGAAGATGGAAATGTATTAGAGCCCAGGGAGACATCAGGGAATGCTTTCTATCAGTGACAATACCTGCTGTCCCCTGGGCTATTGCCATGACTTTCACGCCTTCTTGAGATATGTTTTATTTCTTCCTTGGCAGTCCATCCTTTTGAGAACGAATGAATGAATGATTTTTGAGTAGACCTGCCTAATTGAAAGCCTTAAATTCCACCCTAAGTGGAAAACTGAATTCTGCCATGGGCTGTGAGGGCACTTCCCTAACACGAAGAGTATTTCTTCTGGGAGCTGCATATACGTTATGTGAGGACAAACTGGTCCCCGCTGCCAGTTATGGAACTTTATATAAATTTGCCTTTTCTCCCCCACTTCTGTAAATCAGCTTTTTACTTCCTTTTTCTTTTTTTGCTGTGTTTTCTTTTTTTGTTTGTGACTAGAACAACTTGCTTCCTTCATTGTTTCTTTTTCATTATCTTGCTCTTTTTCAAAGAATTGCGTAGTTTCTTGAGCACTGAGGAACCAACATCTATAAACTCATCTTTCTAACAAGCTACACAGCACTGTTTGAAGAATTACTTGCACAGAAAAAAAATCATTTGAGTTACAAATTGTTCACAATTAGGACGCTGCGCTGAGTCAGTTCTACATGTGTTAGATAATTTATGTACTGATTTGTCAATCAAAGCCAACAATTAAAGCTTCTCCAAATAAAGAATTCATGTTTTCCCCTTATGATGGTGTCACTAGCAAGGAGCATGGAACAATAGGAGTGAAGCTGTAAAGCAAAACAGTTAGTTCTGAGGACTTGATGTCCATGCTAAATAAATTTATGTGGGCTTTATTTGAGGTAGGTCTAATCTGATCCAATTGTGGTTGGAGTGCATTAGTTTCACTCTTGGAGCACATCTTCTGGTTATTTTCTTCTGAAAGCAAACCAGTTCACATGCTCTGAGATAACTCTGATGGGAACCGAAAGATGGTAAGCAGGGGTGACTGGGAAATCACTTCAAAAGTGCACTCTGGATCCAAACAAAAGTGCTAATGTGGATGCATTCACGTTATATTAGCATTCTTTCTATTCCCTTTCAGTTTGTGAAAGTTGAAACCCAAGACACTAATAAATAACGATAATAAAAAACACAAATAAGAATTCTAAGTTTCCCAATGCTTAGAAGTTTTGTAAATGCCTTGGAGTATCAGTATTCTTGGAAATATACCTGACAGCTGGCCGGATACAGTGGAGATTGTTCATGTGTCTATGCTGTATTCTCTGCTATGACGTACCTGAGCTGGCTATGTAGTCAGTGACACCTGCGCGTAGCCCCTGTAATGGTTGGTGTTGGGCATGTGCTATTTACTCTGCTTCTTGGGCTTTGGAAAGCCACACAGAGTTGCCTGCTGCTGTGGCGTTACTGTCAGCATCACCCACCTTCAGTGTCGGTGGGGCTGTGTGTGTACAAGGTACAGCTATGTGCGAAACAGGCACTAGGTATACCTTCTTACAAGAAATAAAACTTGCTTTAACATTCAGGTAAATAGTCGTTTGGATGAGCTCTGGTAGTTTATGACAATAATTTGATAAATTCAAGAAAGAAAAGTTTGTCAGGGGATATTAAGCAACAAGATGGAGGTGGCTGATAGCTTATGATTGCTAGTGCCTGATTGTTGGGTGAGAGTCCCCTCTGCCTCTGCCCTGCTCTTTCTTTCCTTTTGTAAGCATCTGGCATAGGTCATGGCCAGAAACAAGCCAGTGGTCTAGGTGGACCTTTGATCACGCTCCTTTGCCTTGCCTTTATTGCATGATTCAGGTCATCCATTGTCCAAGACACCCATTACTTCAATGGGTTTGGATCAACCTCTCAGGGCTGTAATTGCTCAGCTGAGTAATTCCACTTTTTCGGAAATTTGCAGAGAAGTATGATTGCACACACTTCCAATGAACCTGGGCATTGTATGAGCACAGAGCTGTTCTCTTAGGGGGTTTAAAGGATTAAATGTAATAGTAGTGTACGCTGAAACAGAAAGTGTGATAATCTTAGTTAAAGAGTTTGGTTAGGTGGCAGAAGCAGCGTGGAAGTTCACAGCATTTTCAGTGAAAAAAAATCTTTTGTATGGTTAGATGAATATCCTCTTGTCTTCTCCAGCAAAAAGTTCACGTTTTAAGATTACTCCATGCTGGCTCCCTAAAGCTTCCTCGGGTATCTAGCTCCTTTGTTTTGCAGTGGGGTTTAATCACTTGCAGAAAATGCTTGTTGTATCATACACTCTTCAACCATGCACATTATCCCTTAATTATATACGACTAAGCCCCTCTTGACTATAAGACATGTTGTTTGCTCAAACGCACTTACAAATCCATTTTCTTATCAGCTCTTTGCTGAACATTTACACAACGGGGTACTGTTTAAATATGAAAATAAACCTTTTTTAAAAAAATTGTTTGACCCACCCACCTGGCCTCCATCTGTGATTGTTCTGTCTCTGCAATCTGTTGTCTGCTTTTCCTCAGCGTGTCCTTTATCTTTTCGGATGGCTGCTATCTTTGAGCGGCTTTATTGCCCCTCCCTATTTTCTCTGTGCTTAGTAGAAAGTGACATTTCCAAATCATAAGGATCAGCCAGGCAGATTTGATACGCTCACTGCTATAAGACACACTTCTGCTCAGAGTATGCAATTAGTAAAGACAACTTCATTTCACAGTATCACAACTCATGCTGTACTATTTGGAATTAAAGCATTGTGTGAATCTGGGAAGTTTTCTCATAAAAACTTGTAGCAGATAAATCTGTCAGAGTTAGCAATGTTTTTCCTTACCACAGACTTACTGAAGCAAACCCAGAAGAAGTTTCTTCATGTTTTATTCCAGTTCAGTTTCATATCAGTGAATTGCTATGGTAATGCTTTTCCTTTATACTTTTATTTTTATTTTTTTTTCATTAAAGGGGAGCTGTGTGTTTGTAATCTCTTAATAAATAGATACTCTAATCTTTAGATAAAGAGGTTAAATCCATTTTTATTTTGAAATATTATAGTTAGACAGTTTAAATTTCCATTCCAAGCACTGATAAAAATTTTGTTGGCTTCAGTGAACCTGGAAGAGAATCCCTTCCTAAAGAAATTAGAGTGTATTTTTTGTTTCCTTTCTGGAAGTATTTCTATTTTTTCCCATACCAAGCCAAATGTAACTGTGGAGAACAGTTGCTGTTTTGCATTTAAGTTCCTTCAAAAGTACCACAATGGATTGATAGGTATAAGCATATTTTTCAGAGTAGGACAATCAACATTAAACGTAGGAATATCTGAGACCAGGATGTGAATCGAAAGTTATTTTTAGATTCTGTAGCACCGTTGTGCAGAATCGGAATCATTTCTCTCTTGTGGGTTTTTAGAAGCTACTCTTTTGTTTGGATGGATTTGCCTGCTGTATAATGATGGCCTTGAGGAATGTGTTATAGAAACCTGTGAAAAATTTCTTCTGGATTGAGGCCTGGAACCATAATGGTAGGTCATTGTCCAAAGGAAACAAAATGTGTTATTAAGTTATTTTAATTTCATTTCAATTGGAAAGCTTATAGAGATGCTTGCTTCTGTTCTATTTTATGAGTAAGCCCTCCAGATTTATTTCTTGCCAGCCAATTATTAAGCACCATTACTGTTGAATTAAATTAAACATCCACATCAAGCTGATTGTCTCAAAGCTTCAGGAAGTCTATAGCAACAGATCTATTTGCACCACTTCCTTTACAGAGAACTTTATCCTTGAACTGTGTGATCTAAGACTCCCCCAAAAGACCTCCGTTATTTCACAGGGGACAAAACAATTTCATGAAGGGATTTCAGACTATCTGAGACCTTCATAGGAAACTCTTCCATAATATTTGTATCTGGACAGTTGTAAGGCAGGATTTTGGGGCATCGGGAGGGAGTCATCTGTGTGAAGAGGGAATCTATGGCATAAAGACAGACAGAATGAGTAAACCTAGTACTGTTATCTCCTCAGAAGTACAAGAAGCTACTCAGGTTATATTTTTACTAACTTTACATTTTATTAATGCATCAATTAGGCATTGCTGCTGAAAGAAGTGGTTCCACCATTTCTCAACACCCTGCTCCTCTACTGTGCCTTCACAGACATTTAGTGGCTGTAGGGTGAACTGGATTGAGGAGCCAATAAAATTAACAGCACAAAGTTAGTTTTACAGTAGTATGTCAGAAGGTTTTGTAAATAAGGCTTTAGTGACATAAATGATCATGCCTGTATAATAAAGTTATTTTTCGTGTCTTACAGAAGTAGATTGCTGTGGGGGAACTCCTTCGTCAGCATAGGTGCATCTATATTCTATTTTGGACATCAGTGTTGAGCCTTTGAGCAAAACCAGACTGGCTGAGTGTCCAGGCTTTTAAAGACAAGTGGTAGGTGAACTTCATAGCATCCTGGAAGGGAAAACTTGGCCTGGTATCCTCCAGCTAGCCTGAGCCAACACTGTCCCGTCCATGCCTGCCTATGCTTGGGGTCAGGCAGGCAGGTCAACATTCAAACCCTCCTGGAAAGTCTCAGAGGGGCAGATCCAGTCTGCAGGCAGCCTGAGAAGTGCCTAGCTGCATGCATCTGCCCTTCCTGGGGCAGCGTAAGCCGTCTGTACCCCGTGGCCATGGGACTTGTCTGTTGAGGAATGGCTCTGAAGGATGAGAGGCAAGTTGGAAATGTCAGTCTCTGCACACCTAGATCTCTTTGGCTGGCAGATCTGGCTGACATATCTGTGATAGACCAAAATGTACCCGTATTTCCATTCTCCCACTGATGATAATTTAGAAGCAGCTCCCCCAGGAAAGCTATCGCTAGTCTTCCCTTCACCAGTTCATGATTCTTGTCCTGGAAGTTTCTTTGTGTTGCTCCCAGGAAGGTAGAAAAAGGGCAGCCAGGGAGCGAGATGTTTTTTTGCAGAAATTTGGAAACTGCTTTTGTGAGGTTTTGTGAAAAACACAGTGACTTCCTGATCAGAGGATTCTGACAGCCAAACTGGCAAGATTATGACCAGTCATTCGGCAAGGGAGATGAGAGCCCGTGGGAGCCTTAATAAGCATTAGAGATGCTCATGTTCGGGGACATGTCCACTGCTCCATATAAAAGGTTGTCATCTTGTAGTTGTGTTGCAGCGGTGCTGTGTAGTGAGGTTGCTATTTAGAGTGAGGTCTTTTTTTTGTTTGTTTGATATGAGGCTAAACAATTCTAAAATAATGCAGTCGCTTAAAAAAACGGTAAAAGAGGAAAAAATAACAGGTCCTACCTAGTAACCAGTACTTTCAGATTCCACTGTGCATTTTTATATCTTTAATATCATAGAATCATTTAGGTTGGAAAAGACCTTTAAAATCATCCAGTCTAACTGTAAACCTAACACTGCCAAGTCCACCACTAAACCGTGTCCCTAAGCACCATGTCTTTTAACACCTCCAGGGATGGTGACTCAACCACTTCCCTGGGCAGAGTGTTCCAGTGCTTAACAATCCAATCTAAACCTCCCCTGCACAACCTGAGGCCATTTCCTCTTGTCCTATCGCTTGTTACTTGGGAGAAGAGATGGACCTCCACCTCCCTACAACCTCCTTTCAGGTAATTGAAGAGAGCAATGAGGTCTCCCCTCAGCCTCCTTTTCTCCAGGATAAACAGCCCCAGTTCCCTCAGCTGCTCCTTATAAGACTTGTGCTCTAGGCTCTTCACCAGCTTCATTGCTCTTCTGTGGACACGTGCCATCACTTCAATGTCTTTCTTGTAGTCATGGCCCCAAAAGTGAATACAATATTCGAGGTTAAAGATTTTTTTCATTAAACCCAAAGGCCTTTGCTACGTTGGAAGGTCAGGTAAGAAAGCCATGGGAATCTCACTGGTTTTAAATTCAAAGATTTTTTTTTCAGATTATTTTTATATTTTCCAAATGATTTATCAATGATCAGATTTTACTGTGTTTTTATTTAGAAAACAAGCACACCAAATATACTGCCCCCCCCATGTTATTTTCATTACTGCTTGGATCTTTTTTTATGTATTTTGCTCTCCGTAGATAACAAGAGGAAACATTCCGTAAGACATGTTGGCAGTCACAAAGCCCAAATGTGCATTAAAGACCTCAAAGGGTTCATTTGTGTATGGACAGACAAGGTATGGCTGTACAGAACCTGTATGATGTCAGAGGAGCTGAGCCATAGCATTGCCACTGTCAAAGTCCACACTGAACCCAGTAAGCCCAGTTTATTATTTAAGTACCAACACTGTATAAGGCAAGCTACCTACATTGCAGACTATTCGGAATTTTTTGGTGCTTCATTATTTGAGCTACACTGCAAGAATAGGGAAGCAAAAAAGTTAAAGGAAAAGCTCATGGAAGCAATCTATTGTGTTAATTTCATCACCAGTATTTTTTGTTTGTTTGTTTCTTATGGCTGTTAGAGTTGAATTGTATACAAGTTAAAAAAAAAACAAACTAAAACATAAACCAGCAACCAAAAACCCCACCAAAGACATTAATACAGCCATGTGACAAATTTAGCATAAATTTTTCATATATCTGTTTAGAAAAAAAAAGCATCACTTACACTGTAGTTCACATAGCCAATTTCTTTTCATTGCAGCAATGTCCGTTGTCTGCTGATGCATCTAAGGGATGTGTTATTCCGCTCAGTTAAATAATCATACAACTTTCCTATCAGAACATCGTAACTTCCACAACAGAAATCTGTTGGTGGTCTTAGATTTGTTGAATTCTTAGTCACTGTAGTTTTGACAGATTTTTTAGTAAAAATTAAAAAAGGTTCACAATTAAGTATTAATAAGTCAGTGAAAGAGGAAAAAACAAACAAACAAACTCAAAAACACAAAGATACAGAAGCGATGAGCAAATCAAGTGCATTTTTCCATTAATTCTCTGACTGGTTGAGAATCTTCTGAGGAAGACAGATAAAATTTCTACTGCTGACAAAACTTCAGGCATGGATTCTTTTTTTTTTTGTGACGAACCTACACCACGTCCTGCAAAGTGTGGAACATTTGCTCCCAATCTGGCTAATCAGTTGAGCTGTCACTCAGCTCTGCACAGACGCTGCTTCGGCACCTTGCAAACCTAATCGTGAGGGAAGGGCATGGTGGAAGAAGAGGGGAAAAAAAAAAAAAAAAGAAAAGAATGAACAAGAAAATCAGCATATCTTCTCTCCTTTCATTTCTCTAACCCACCTTTCACTTTTGAACTCTGTTCAGTAATAGTTGTGTCTGTGTGCACCTTTGTGTCTTTATATCTCTCACATGTTAATTTCCGCCAATTTTTCATGGTGGCTTTATATTTGTGGTTCCCAAGAAAGTTAATGAGAGGCACATGCCCAAGTCCGCGCAATCTCTGAAAATGTTGAGAAACATTATGTCATAGCCTCAATGCAAAACTTTTAACTCACCCAGTTAATTAATTCTGCTCAGACTATGCTAGAATTTCTTTAATTGCCATTTAAATGTAGCCTTTTATGTACTTATTCAGAATCATTAGATTCAAAGTAATTTTGCTGTTACAGTATAGTGACATTGGGTATTCTTTGATTTGTGGGATATGTTCTTCAACTTGATTACCTTGTCCTTGTGTATAAATTAGCCAGGAAAACACTAGAATATTTCTTTGTGCCTATGTTTCTTTGCAACTAGATAAGTTAAAAAGGCACACATGATGACATATTTGGGTTTTTTTAAACAAATTTGCAGAGAGGTAAAGGTTTCACTTCATTCAGTGGAAAAATCAGAGTAAGTTACTATTACTCAGCAAGCAGTCTATTTCTGGATCTCTATTTGTGTGAACAGCAGTATGTGAACAACACTCAAAAGACATTAGCAGGACTCTGGACAACAAGGGCATATTAGGCTTAGGAAATGAATACGAGGTCTGAGAGATTCCTGACAGGCAACAGCAAACATTCGGTGGATGATGTTATGCAGCCACAGGACAGCCCTATTTAGATATGTCATTCACACTATAGCTGAGGCACCATTTAAGAGTCTTGAGTTTACTCTGGCTAAACCATACTACATAATTCCTTGCTTGAAACATGAATAATCTTTAGATGCTATTGCAGTTTAAAAATCAAGCTAAAATAAACATCTTTTTCAGCTAGACATTTATCATTGCATAGTAGTTAGACAAATAAAATACTACAGTCTAAGCTCCTTATAAAACAATATATATTAGGTGCCAGAGAAGGCATAACAGATGCCATCTCTCACTATAAAAGTAATTTACAGTTTCAAACATAGTCATGACTTGAATGTACACAAATTATTGGAAAAGGGGATCAGAGGTTATAAAGTCTCCTTTTGTTACTGGATTTCTTATGTCTAATATTTCACATTGAAATCCACATTTGGGAATTATTTTATAATGGTCTGCTTTCAGTTTACCTAAACTTCCCAGAGATGTTGGCTGAAAAGTGCCTGTGGCTGATGTTGTGATCTACCAGGCAAGTATCTTGGGAGAGAACAATGCCCCCCAAATTATTTTCAAAATTTTATTTGTGATACTGTGGAAGATTAAACATTTCGTATTTCTGGTGTCGCCCATGCCAAATCGTCATATGTTTGCAGCAGGTTAATACAGAAGGGGGTTGACAAATCTTGCTATAATCACTACCCCATGTTGTTTTCATCCTCCTTGTCTGCTGCTCATTTTCGTTGTGAAAAACCCTAATATATCAGTGACAGGAGGTCTGGATTTGTGGCCGACTGTTATAATTACTCCCACTGAGGCATTGTCAATAGGATTAAAATAAAGATTCTGGACCTGTCCATCGTAGATGAGGTCAGCAACACTAGCAGTGGGAGTACTGTTTCTGCAAGCTGTGCTTTCAGTCCTGAGTTATGGAACCACAGACATTAATATGAAGCAAGTATTTGAAAGCTCCAGTAGAGAAAGACCAGCCTTTTTTCTGCATTAGCTAAAATACCCATCTGTAATAAATAATCTAACAGCATCCATCTATGTCCTGACCATACATATATGTATGTTAATTTTCAAATGTATCAGAGCCCCAGAGAGTTTCAATTACAGAACAATCCATTTTGCATTTTATAATTAATAAAGTCTTTGCAGCTGCATAGCTTCATCCAGGAAACATCTGCACAAACTCCTCGTGTATACATAATTTCTGTGAAAAGCGGGTTAGCTGAATTGTCTTTAATGTTTGCAGGCTTGGGAGGGGTGGAAAGGTAGGGAGTTGATTAAGTTAACGCAAAACAAATCACAAGAATGGAGGCTTATGTCCACACAGATAAAAAAACAAATTCTAGCCGCTGCCCGTAGGAAAAAATACAATGTATAGGATCAGCTTAACATACAGTCAACTTACTTTATTCAAGTGAGGAGGATGGAGGAACCCAGGGGAAAACCTGAGCTCTCCTGAGATGGGCAGTCATTTTGCCGTGGTTCTCAGTGGGACCGGGCTGTTGCCCCGAGTTCGTAAGTAATACGCTCTTCTTGAAACTCCGTGATTACTCATTTGCCATCCTTTGACACTGACTTTGAAAAAGTATCAGTTTTTAAATGTTAGTTTCACCTTCTTCGGTGTGCATGAAACTATGCCGTGTACACCACTAAAACTTACTCATGGCGGCAAACTCAGAGCAAACCAGAATAAACAGACAAGCGCTCATTCTCTGTTAGCACAGTGTGTCATCTTTGTTTTTCTCCCCTCACACCAGTCTACTTTTTATAATGGGATCAAGCAGTAATTAGTGCAGTCACCTCCTTGCAACTCATTATGTTTCATTATTTTCATATAAACTGAAAAATTATTATCAAAAGCCATGTTCAATCAAGTATCTAACATGCTGAAACACTTGCGTGCCCTTTCAGTCTTAAGCTGATATGCCACCTGGAAGCCCTGCGCTTCTACAAATAGAGACTTCTTTTTTTTTTTTTTTTTTTTTAATTTGTTTGTATTATTGTAGTAGCAAACAATTTTCTTGATTAATGTGTCACTGCCCTACAACTGTTTACTCTTTCTCCTTTGGTTATATAAACAGTGGTTTTACCATATTTCCATCGTCCCTCCCGGCTTAAGTTCCCTAGCTCTCCTGGAACCAAAACGAATCCCCATAGTGTTTACAGTGAAAAGGTTACATAAAAATGAACAGTACTTAACATGTCCCTTTTTTTCCTTTTTCCTGTCCCACAAGTGGGACTGCAGACTGCTGTTTGCCGCTCTCTCCATCTGCCTTCATTCCCCCTTCCAGAGTTTCTTGGAAATTTTTTTTTTATAAATATGAAAAGAAAAAATATACATTATTTGATCCCTACCAGGCCACTAAGGCATGTGATGAGCTCACAGCAGAGAAGCTGCTATTTCTTTACATAAGCTGCAGTCAGCATCTCTAGTTACAACAGCTAACGCCTTGTTGTGCCTCAGATGTGGCATCATAGCTCTTAGTAGTGTGTGTTAATTCCTCAGTATTTACTTGTGGCTTTGCAATATTCCATTATTTACGCTATTTGTATAGGCCCTGAAGTGTTACCGAACACATTGGCGCAAAATGTTTGTGATTGCACTGGCTGCAGTGGCCTATGCCAAACATGTATTCGAGCGAGTACCGTGCGCGGATGCTGCAACCTTGCCCAGCCGTGTACCGGACCCTACTGTCACGATACGTCCTTGTTACGGCTGAGTGCTGCTGGATGTACAAAAAGAAAGCACCTGAGTCCAAGCCAAGAAAAGACTGCTAGTGTCATCTTCAGCAGGGCCTTTCATCGTATGCAGACCGAATAGTTGTACCTCTTTATCTTGGGCTTCCAGGCAAGGAAGTTTAAACATGAAACGACAATGCTCTGCTCGGTTTCACACCGCAGCTCCACGGCGTAAGGAGACTCTCTCATCCGAGGGCCGTTCACATCGTCTTTGTATTTCACGGTGGAACTCTGCCAGCTTCCCAGCAAGAGAAACCTCTCTGCTTCGCTGAGGAGGTGGGAAGATTTTCCCTGAGAGGCAGCCATGGCTGTCGCAGACAAGTAAACAAACCCAAGGTGCTGGGGGGCCCTGGGGGGGGTCACTGGTGGCCAGTCCCTAGCAGAGGCTAAGATATTAAGCAAAGAACTGCGCCTTGGCTGAAACATAGCTTTCGTCTGCATTTATTGTTAATTTATAATACGTCGGGGAAGAATTAGTAACTGATTTTTGCATTCTTTCCAGACTGGTTTAGGTTAGGCTGGTTGGTGTTATTCCCCGTCTTTGTGCTGTCAGTAAAGTTGACTGCTCTTGGTTTGAAACCTTTTTCTGGAACGTGTAAGACTTTGGAGCAGCTGTTTGAACAAAATGGGAGCTTCATCTGGGTAGAGCTGTTCTATTAAATTAGCAGCTGTAAATGACACACCACAGTGAATGGAAGTAAATTTATTTTGTGCTGGCTTTCTTCCCTTTCCTCCCCACCCCCCGTCTTTTCCAGTCCCCCAGAAGCCCTTCAGTAGCTAAAGTACTCCTGGTTCTTAACTTGCTTGAGGAAGCTCAAATGAGTTCGTATTTTACTCAGATCAACAATAATGAGGATTAGGGCTGCAGCGTCAGAATGCTGCCTTGCCAGTGATACCCTCCTGCATATCTCCCATCATTGCTCGAGTTCTGTACCTTGATCTACAGTATAAGCTCCCTTCATAGGGAAGAAGTGCTGCTGATGAGTGCTCTCCTGCACTAATGAATTGAAATATTAAAATGGATGCGATCGAATGCAATTTGAGTTGCCTCAAGCTTTGCCATGAAATACTTCAGTGGAACAGTACCTGTATTTATCACCTTTAGATTTGCACGTACAAAGCTCTGAGTGATGTTTGGCTAATGTGTTGTTTGTTTTTTTTACAATTAGCATTTTTTTAATGTTGCTTATGGAGGTGGTGGCAGTGTGGATTTTATACCGCCTGTCCCTGTGATCTTAAAAATATTACATAAAGTACTAAATTGGATCAAAATAGGTTGATTTGAAATATTGTACAACAAAACAATATATTTAAATTACTTGTTATATAGAAAAAAAAAATTCTCCATGGCAATTTGGCAAGATAGGACAAAAGGGAGGAAAAAAAGGAGTCAAAAAAGTATTTTTGAACAGTTCTTTCCCATCTGTGATCTGTAATAGCTCACTGGCGAGTTATCACACCTTCATAAATGGTCCATCCAACACCCTGTCTTGGTAGTTTTCAGTTGTAAGTGTCTTGGCAAGGACAATGATATGTGTTAAAAACAGAAAAGGATTCATAATTCCCCAGTTTTTGAGCAATAGAAGTATTCCACTGCTAGGCTGAAAAAACAAATTTTTGTGACAAATTTAAATGTGCGAAGAAAAATGGGAAAGTAATTTAATTCCTCCAATGAGTACTTTCAATCATGATGCGTACCCTTGCATACCCTCCTTTCTAAAGAACTATAAAGTTTCTAAAAGTCCTTTTTAAAAGCACTATTTTCATACTGTTAAAAATTTCAGCGTTGGAGTATTCTGCCCCGTATATTTATGGGGAGTACGAGTTGAAGGGATGACTACTAAATGTCGTAACAAACCTCTTATTGGAAAAAAGGCTAATGGAATTGTAGCATGGTACAAGCGCCTGAATCTGCCGCCTGCGGTATGCTGTGCAGGAGAATAAATGGCTTTCAGTCATGTAAACTAGTCACAGACACTCAGATCCTTTGAACTCTAATAAGAAATGCACACTTACTTTAAATAGTAAGTGACTAAGCATATAAATGCCTTGATCAAGTCATCAGAAAAAAAAAATGAAAAGGGGTTTTCTGTTTACGTTTTGTTATTTCTGTCTGAAATCTCTATTTTAGCCTCTGCGTCTTTGCTTTGTGATGTTCCCTGCTGAGAAGGACAGACTGGAAACACAGTAGGGATCTTTGCCTTTTAAGCTGCTCTTTGCTTTGCAGAGGGCTGCGTGCTGGAAGACCCGGTGTATTTGTCCAGTGTTTTGCTCGGTATGAGAGGAACATGACTATTTAAGAAAGGCAGGAAACTATTATGCGGTAATTTTAGCCACATTTCAATTGCAAGTACTAAAGAGCAGGCAGAAGTTTAAATATATGTCTTAAGGTACATGCATACAAATCAGTTCAGCTTTTGTGCTCTTTGTCTTTGGTCAGGAAATTCTGAAACAATCTTGAATGAAGGTGTGAAAGGATAATTCTGAGTTAAATTTGCCACAACTATGAATTCACAGGTCATTTTTATCCAAAGTGTTTCTCCAAAATTCTTTCTGTCTTCTTTTCTAAATAGCATATATAACAGCTACTGTGGTAGAATCAAACTATAGCATGTTTTACAAGCAGGACTAGATTTTCTTCTCATGCAAACTCGTGCCCCTTTGTCAAAGTCAAAGGATACATGCTTTGCCTGCTAATTTTCTCTGCCAGGTAATTTAGCTTCCATCCACTATTTGTTCCAGCATGACAAACTCTAAATGTTATGGCGATTTCTGTCCTTTAGTCATATTTTTCTTCAGAAAGTTAGTATATTGATAGGCAGTAGTGGGGGGCCAGAATTTCCTATCATTTATATTGGTATGATCCACTGTTGATTTACCTAATTCATCAACTTTAATCTACTGTTATCTTAAGTATTACCACTGTTTTTTTCTCGCAGTTGCATAAAATTCATAAGATTAATAAGAGTCATGTCACTGTAGCAACACTGTAGGTCCAGTCCAATAGCTATTCAAGTTGGATACTTTTCATCGATTTCAGTGAGATTTGGATAAAGCTCATTGTTTTCATGCTCTTTCCCTCACTGCGGTACCAGATAACTGAAATAACTGCTCCAAATATCAGTGTCTTTGGACACTTTGCATTTCTGTTCTGAGAAAATATCCAAGCAAATATGAATATAAGCAAAGTAAATTCTCTCTCTCTGAATTCAGAATGACTATTTAACTAGCTTTAATATTTTGATACCCAATACTAAGTTTCACCCGCTGTCCCCCTTTCTTTGCATACAGGTGACGCCTTAAGAAGGTTAGACTGTCTGTTAGGGTTGGAAAAATAGAATAAAATACTGTGGCTGAAAAGGCCTCTGCTTTATTAGAAAGTTCTGGAGGACTTTTGTGTTCTGTTTTTCACGTTGACAGCGTTTGTAAGCTTGCCCATAACCTCCGTGCTGAAATGGAGTCTTAATCTGTTTCCAGTTTTAGGGTTGTCTGATCCCCACTCCCCTCTTTCTCGTCCCCTACAGCTCTCACAGTTTATCCGTTCTTAAGCTGGCTGCCAAGGTTGCAGTTCTCTGCTCGTAAGAATCATTATAGGTGTGTTTTATGGGTGCTTCTGCTTTGGGAACTGTGGCAGGAGCTGACAGCAGTGTTTCTAAACATCAGTTGTGGAACACAACCTATTTTTTGCTTCCATGCGTTCACAGCAGGCAAACCAAAGTATGAAATTAACTTATATGCATGCTTCCAACTGCCTACCTCTTAAATTTCCCTTGAAAGTTTTAGTAAATTCATTTCAGCCTAGCTGTCTCTCTCCGCGAAACTGGAAGCTACCGCTGCCTGCCCTCCTCCCCTTTCTGCTTGTTCCTGCCAGCGTCGGCTCTCCGACAAGTGTTCACGCCTCATTCTTTCCTCGGGATCAGAGTTCATTGGTGGGTAACAACTTCTTGGGGCTTCTCAGATCAGGGAAGAGCGACTTTCGCTCTATTAATTCCAAATCAGCTAGTTCGGGCACCAGAAACACTTCAGTGGCCTTAGAGCAGAGCTCCTCCAGACTGTTTTTCCCTTGTTTAGGCCTATTGCAGGCATCCAGCTGTTTCACGCCATTATTGTACTCTTCTTTGGTGAAAAACAGATGCTTGTTATATTTCTGTGGCACTCTGTGTTAAAATATTACGCTGCCAACTGCGGAGGTATTTGTAGTTCATGCTTGAACTCATAAAAATGCCACAAAATCGTTAACAGCATCAACTGAAGAAAAAGAAATTGTGAGCACAGCATCTTGCGCCAGCGTAGCAGAATGGCTGGTTTAGACGCTTACAGGAACGTGTGCCTCATGTGACAGTGACAAAAAAAGATCAGAATAGTAGTCAATGCGGATCTAAACCTTAATCTGTTGTGTTCTGCCTTAGCTTGTAGCCGTGGGTTCTACAAATCCTCCTCACAAGATCTGCAGTGCTCCCGCTGCCCTACTCACAGCTTCTCTGACAAGGAAGGATCTTCAAGATGCGATTGTGAAGATAGCTATTACAGAGCACCTTCTGATCCACCATATGTCGCATGCACAAGTGAGTCGGTCGTGAATTTAATCGCAAAGGACGTTGCTTAACCAACCAGGTGCAGCCACTTGTAGCTCGTAGTTTCGGCTGGCTTTTCCTATATTTGGAAAGTACATTTACAACAGTAAATGAAATTGAAAGGCGCAGGGGAAAAAAGAAGTTGACAGTGAGTATAGAATCAGCATAAATATGATTTTCATATTTGCTTGATATAACATTGGAAAACATTGCATGTTGGGTATGTGTGTAATTCATTGTAATAGGTAGAATACAGGCATAGTCTTCCCGTGGCTGTAAAATTGTTGTAAACAGTGTGCTTTTATGGGATGTAATACCAAAATGGGTAACAGGAAAAACGAAAAGTAACCTCTGCGTATCTGAGCTTTGATTGAACTGTAATTGGATCTGGCTTAACCTTCTAACTGCAAATACACTAGCCTACACAGGTTGGTGGTTCCAATAGTGGAAGTCTCCTAAATCCAAAGCAGCACCAAAGGTCTCTAAGTCATATCGGAGCAGATAACAAAGGACTAGATGCAGTGGCTGCAGTATGCTTGGAAGAGAGAAAGCAATCCCATACTTGGGAAAACTATAAAAGACAACCTTTAAGGTACATTAACCAATCTTTCTAATTGCACAGAAGAGAAACGACTAAAGTCAGTTGCAGTAAATATAGACAATTGTTATTCTGATGCCTTAATGGAAAATAAATAAAGCTCTTGCCAAGTGATTCAAGGAAGCTTTTATGCAGCTTGTACTAAAAACAGTGAAATGTTTATGCGAAGAAAAATGCTTCAACTACTTTCTGTCTCAGTAATTAAAACGCTAGCTACACGGCCCACCGTGGTTCTGTGCAATTACCCTTGGACTTTTTTGTGTGTTACATAGGACCTCCATCCGCACCACAGAACCTCATTTTCAATATCAACCAGACTACCGTGAGTTTGGAGTGGAGTCCTCCTGCTGACAACGGGGGAAGAAATGATGTGACCTACCGCATTTTGTGCAAGAGGTGCAGCTGGGAGCAGGGCGAATGTGTTCCCTGTGGGAGTAACGTTGGATATATGCCCCAGCAAAGTGGATTAGTAGATAACTATGTCACTGTCATGGACCTGCTAGCTCATGCTAACTACACCTTTGAAGTTGAAGCTGTGAATGGGGTTTCTGACTTGAGTCGTTCCCAGAGGCTTTTTGCAGCTGTCAGTATCACCACCGGTCAAGCAGGTAAGTTTTCATCACTTATGAATCTCAACACTGTGAGACTGAGAGAAATTGGGAACATGCAGACTACAGATGCAGTAAATCAGGAGCATGTTTGGTGTGTTCTGGCTCATTAATCTTTTCGCCTTGCCAACTAGTTAATTTGAGTTTATACTATTTCATGATAACCTGTCCTGTTTCTTGGCCTCAGGACTGCTTTCAGAAAGCAGTCATGAAAGACTTAAAGAAGACATACAGTTTTATTATTAAATAGATTTTCTTGACTCTGCAACTTCTTTTTTTTTCTTCTTACGTCATTGTTGGTCATTCCCTACTATTTGAAGAAAAAAAAAAAAAAAAAAAAAAAAGATGTGACAGTCCTGTGCAGGCTTCCTTTCTGATTTTTTTAAACCTGTATGGGAGTCCTAGGTCACTGGAAGATGATTTGGATAACTGATGGTATTTTCAGTGTTATGTTTTCCCTCAGGATAATGTTTCTAATTTATCTTATATTTCCAGATATTTGATTATGAGATTCAGTGAGAATGCGATGATTATTCTTTGTTTTTTCTACTTATCATAATCTGACAGGTGAAATGTCAGGGAAAATAAAATCAAACTAGCATATCACCCCAGGGGAAAAAAGGGCGTTAGATGTCTGCATGCTGAGTAAAAAAAAGAAATTTCTGATTTAGGTTTCTGAAATGACGAGTTGCTTGCTGATAAAAATTATAGGTCTCTGAATCTACAATAGTTCACTGTGGGCTTTAAGAGAGGATAGTAAAACTAACCTTTTATACGTTGAACAAAAGATCTTAAACCGAACAGTAATTGCAAGATCTGGCTTCTGAAGAAATACCTTAAAAGAAAATATGTGAATAACTGATGCTTGCTGTAAGAACAGCTAGCCGATGTTTTAAAGGATACTTCATACTTACATTTTGAAGCAAGTTTTAATTACTGTGATCAAGCTATTCTTTTTTAGTGCAGTAGAAATGAACTCCTATAGTAATGCTTTGAACTGAGGATAAACTCACCATACAGGGGCAATGAATGTATAGGAAAAACTGTAGTTATTTTGCACTTTATTTGAGATGGTATTCTCAAAAAGAAAAAAAAAAAAAGAAAAATAGAACAAGAAATTTACTTCAAAACCTTCCCTCCCTCCCCCCAAACCTAGGACGATTTATATAGTTGTTAAAATTAGGCTGGAATATTTATGGGATATTTAATTTCCCCATAGTGCTTTCCTGGATACTAAATGCACATTTTATATTATTTTGGAACCATCCCTGTGACTGAAAGGATTCGCCTCTGTGCTTGTTCAGTTCTTGGAGCTTACCATGAGATTTTGAGCAAAAAGAACTTACCCTGAAACTATTTTTGCACCACAGATTGTATTATTTTGGCACCTTGATTTTTCATCTTTAAAATAATTCTCTATAATTCTTCAGATGTGCACAGGTGGACAGTGTTCTGCTCTCTGTAGATGTCTGTACAGAACTACCACACAAAGAAGAGGATTTGGACTTTTTCCTATTTAGCTAAATCAAATTTGCTTTACTTTGTGTGCTTTGATGGTTCAGTGGCACACAGGGTAAAGGAAGAGATGGTGTGATGTGGCGGCTAGTATCACATCTCAGGAAGATAAAAAAGCCTTAATCAGAAATTAGTTGTGTTGCCCCCAAGACAATTCATTATAGCTAATTCTCTTGTGTTCTCATAGTCGTGGATTTATACATTTTTTCAGTCCAGAAGACATAATATGGTTATCCTGTGTTATCTTATACACAATACAAGCTATATGACTTTATGAAATGATCCTCACGTCAAGCCCGGAGATGTTAGTGAAACTATAGCTCGTATATGTATTAGAGACAACATCTAGACTTTACCTAGTAATTTCAAGTAATGGAAAAATCTTCACTCCCCTCGATAAGTGTTGTAAGAGCGTGCGGCAGGAAGCAGGAGACCTGACTGTTCCTTTCCTGCTCTCCAGTTTGCTGGGGGATTATGCACCAGCAAGTGTCTCCCAGTGCTACAGAATCTGACATTGTCACTGTTGAGAGAAAGGGTACTCATGCAACTGAAGCTTTGTCTGTTTGGCACTTCAGAATATCAGGATTTAAAGGCTTCCAGTTGGGCATCTAAAAGGAACATACATAGGAAACAGATTTTTTTTTTTTTTTTTGGGGGGGTGGTGGTGGAAAAGCCTTTAAGCTCTCTTTGTTGCAGTTTTCTCTGTCTGTAAAATGAAGGTAACCCTTACCTTTCCTAACCGAGCTCTTCAAGATCTTCTGATTAGAAGTGCCATATAAATGCATCATTTTTTTCACCATGAATTTTGTAATTCATGGTGAAGAAAATACAGTCTTTCAGAACAAATGCATTCGCCAAAAGAAAGACCTCTTTTACATCATTTTTGTGACAGCATGTTTTGGATCCTACTACTGATTTCTTTGGTTTCTCAAGGAGGAAAATATTTTAGGTGGAACAGATTGATGACTATAATTGAACAGAAAGAGACTGGTTGCTCAAAGGAGACTGTTATGCTTCTGTGCTCCTATTTTATTTTACCATGGAGAGAAAGAAAATGTTGGATTTATTTATAGCCAAGTAAACTAGGATTCATGCAGCTCTCATTTGTTACTGTGTGACTGTTCTATACTTCTGGCAAAAATGACTTTTTCTATGCCCATATTGCTTTTTATGTGTGTAAATGTGTCTAACTAAACCTTCTTCACATCTTATTATGCTGGCACAATAGGTGGCTATATATAATTACTGGGTTCACCAGTTGCACAGAGGCTTGCAGTGAGATTTTCCTTTTGTAGTTTTGGTTTAATTGAATTGATCCTTTGTGGCCATATTCACAAAATTCAAATCATTGTGTAATGATAACAGGAAATTATTGACAAAAGAATGGGGTTATGGGGAATATATTCAGTGTTTCTTCACCCACATATAACAAGCATCTGATGAGACAAAGAGAGCATGTCACAGAAAAGAACCAGGTGTTTGATAAAAACTATTTATATTCGTGGAAATAACACAATAAAATGACTGCAAGTGGGTAGGTAGCATTTCACATTGCTCACATATATACATATGACACATCACTGTTCATCCTTGTGTTAAAAAGACTTTGTGACTAGGCTATCAGTTGTCATATGGCATTTTTTTTATGCTGCAGCCAAGAACTATGAGGCTTTTTGTTTTGCTTTGTTTTGTTTTTTTGACAAAAGCATGAAAGAACTGAGCTGGAATCAGAGGTAAAAGATTAAGTGCACTGAGTCCCCCAGGAGTAAACCATCTTGTTTCATATCTTGCCTATCCAGCATCATATAAAGAATACAGGATGTCAGCCTAGTATTGCAAGCTGACCTATGTGAACCCCTGCATCCTTGCAGAATTGAGATTTAAATATGACTAAGCCCCAGTTACAGTAGGTGAATATACTGAAGAGCTGCAGCTGGCAAACAGCTGACAAACACTACCTTTGCAAGCTTATTGAATGGTTGTTTACCAGAGATAAAACTTACCGCTTCCCTAATAAGATACGCACCTTTCAGTGGCACTGGTAGTTCCTTTTGAACCATCAAATTCTTTTCCAAATTTTACATTTTTTTCTATACAACACTCAAAAGGCTAATGGAATTGGGTGGGTTTCACAGCAGATGAATATTTGTCAGATTTTGGCATTTATGCATTTTCAAACCTTTAAAAAAATGTGTTTCAGTAAGAAATGTGTAATTTTTCTGTTTACACTTTTGCAAAGATATTGTGGTTTTAAAACTAACTTTCTACATCCTTTCCTCTGCAATTTATCTGAATGGATAATGGACTGGTCTCTGATAAAGGGTGATATTCACCCAACCTAGCCTGACTTTGAGAAAACTTAAGATAGGTTGGATGAATTTCAGCATTTATCAGGGTTTGAGAAAATTTAAGTATCTGTCCTGAACCAGTTTAAGTTGTCTTTATAGTCATTGGAAAGAAAAAATCATATGCAAGGGGACACTATCATGTCTTATTACCGTAACCAAACATGACAAACAAAAGCTAAAATGTAACGCCAATACCTGTTCCTCAATGTACTCTCTGTTCTTATGCAGGGAGCACTTGCTAATGCTCACTGCATCTTCACAGCAAGAGAAAGGTGCCCCGCGGCACTCTTAGGTCATGGTGTGCCTTCAGATGCACTTAATGCTGACAAGTTGAAGTGGTTAAAAAACCCTGATTCGGGTCCATAATCAAGGCTTACTCGTGAAAAATGCTTTTTAGTAACAATGTATTTTATATATGTTGATTTGCTTTTCCTTTTTTTTTTTTACACCTTAGAGTTCAAAAAAGGGAACTAAATTTTTCAAAGTTGCATTATCCCATCAGCTTTAACAGAAAAAACCATTACATGCTGTACAATTATAACTATTAGCAGCAGCACCATTGATTTACACAGCAAGAAGAAATGACTGAATGCGAAAGGAAACAAGTCATCCCTTATGTAAAGCTGTGTGATGGGTTCTACCTTTCTTAGGTACATCTGCAGTCTGTCTAAAGTGGGGAGACACTTTGCATTCTCTCCTATGCTACATTCTCCTGTCGTTGTTGCTGCTCATCATTTTTCTCTTCTTTGCTTCTCTTCACATTTTCCTCAGCTCTCAATTATCTCTACTCATTTTTTAAAGTCTCCTCTTTCATAGCCTCTGCGCTATCGACCGTCTATTTGTTTCCTGTTCCCTGTCAGTCTCAGTTAAGCCTGACTTTTCTTCGGCAATGAGCTGTCCCCCAGCAGAGGCAGCAATCGAGAAGATTTATGCCTGTGGCTTCCCAGTCGCTTTGACCTCACCATTCCAGTTCCATTCTCACTTCTCTCCTTTCCCCAAACCGTTTTGGTGTCTTCCCATCCTGCTGCCGAGTTGTTTATATCTACCTTCATCTATGCCTTCCATCCAATGTTCACTTCTGGTGATACGTGACAGCTTATTACAAATAGCTTCAGTGTTCAACTGAACATTGTGTCTATGTTTTCCCATTTCAGTAGACTCCCTTTAGCTTCGGGTTTCTTTTGATATTTCCTGCCTAGTGGCTTTACTTTTTGAGCTATACTTCATCTTCCAGCCTTCAGCTGTAGATCAGCTTTCCTACATCGTATGTATACATATTTTAAGACAATGCTTCATGTAAAAAGAATATTGATTATAAAAATAATGTTTTTCTTTTCTTTTTACCACACGTGTTCCACCTGTTGAGCTGGGAAAATTATTTATAAAAAAAGTCACCTTTCAAAACTAATATTCCCTAACCGCTTTCATTAAGCTGTGGTTTCTAGAAACATACATGTTACAATGACTTTAGTTTAGGTTACCATTTTGCTGGGTTTATTTAATGGGAGCTACAAAAAATGTTAGTGCTTATTATTAATAATATTTAAGATATATATTTAATCTGTTTTAACTTCTTTCTAGACAAGTAGGCAGACAGCATAGTTCTGTAAGTGTTCTGCACTCTATGGCCACCAACTGAAAAGGGTAAAGCTAAAGTAGAAATTAATTACATGTGTTAGCTATTGTTTTCTAGTTTTATACATGTCTTTTCTGTACATTTAAAAAATGGATTTGGTTATTTCTGTGGAACTAAGACTTCCTATTGATCTGTAATCACATTACTGTGGACTAATATCACAGATATTTTGACAGGAGGCGGTAACTGAATTTATGCCTGAATTAAACTGACGGATAAAAACTTGATAAGAATTCCAGTCTCTGTATAGCAAATACCATCAGATCGGGGAAAGCAGTTTGTTCAGTCACTGATTGTATCAGGTCATATTTAATGTGGTGAAATCCACAAGGTTATAGAGATACTGTAGAACTGCTAGGTTGGGGCATTATTGCAAGATTGCTAAATGTTAAATTTTTTTAGGATTTTCACAAAGTAATCATCTATATAAGATAAAACATGGTATGGCATATATGATATTTGACAGTTTTGATAATATTTTATATACATATACAGGCTATATATATATGATAATTTGAAATGACAAGCAATATGTTCTATAAGAAAACTTACCACAGAATAGCCAATTGATAGTCATTCATTTTTTCTAATATTTAGTTCTAATTTTTTGTAATATTTTTCACTGAAAGATAAGAGAGAAAGCAAGAAAGCAGATGTTAGCTGTGTTGCTTAGGGTCTGATCCTGCACCGCTGAAGTCAGTGGAAGTTTT
This sequence comes from Vanellus vanellus, assembly GCF_965231255.1. Lineage (NCBI taxonomy): Eukaryota > Metazoa > Chordata > Aves > Charadriiformes > Charadriidae > Vanellus > Vanellus vanellus. The sequence continues at coordinate 85,923,969 of NC_138907.1, forward strand.
GTCATTGACTTCAATAGGAGCAGGATTTGAACCTTATGCTCTATCAGAACACACAGGAACCAAAGCAATGGGCATTCTGTCATCCTGTCATTTCCTAAAGGAAACTTTTAACTTCATATCACATTTTGATTCTGACTAGCCGGTTTTTGCACATCAGTTTGCAGCTGAATGTCATGTGAATTTTTTTTTTTTCAGTATACTAAAAATATGATTTTTTTTCCAAATGGGTATCTGAACTCTTGCCTGTCCAGCTTTACCATAAAAGCTTTATAGAAATAGATGTAATAATTTTGGTGAGAAGCCAACTAAGTTTTTCTAGGACAGACTATGTGAATTTTACAACATTTAGAAATAAAAATAGTGGGAAGCTACACTGTAGTGTAGCTACACAAAGGCAAAGTAAAGCTTCCCCTTCACAAACCCAAAACTCTGAATTAGAAATGGTCAGATTAAGCTTCTGTGTATGTTGAATGTTTGGTAGCAACCTGCTAGGAGAAGCATGACAGCCGCAGGGCTGTAAACTTGCCCGTGCACTGAGCTATTGAAGTAGCAGGTTGTGTCACCACAGTCAAATGTACACTACTACAGCATCATTTCACCAGCTATGCAACTAATAACTATGTACTTGAGGAAGAAAATTAGTTATATAAAGTACAATTTAGCCAAAGAAAGGAGAGATTGGTTTGATAATGTGACACAAAGGACTAGGAACCACTTCTTCTTCTAATGTTACAAACGTGAGCCGGATATTTCCTCGATGTTTATGAGTTATACCAATTGTCTTCTTAAAAGTAGTGGTGAAAAATTAATCCTGACCTTGAAAGGAAATTGTATGTGTGAACATCACGTTTTCTATGACCAATCCCAGAAAGTTTTGAAAAATAAGAAAGCTCTACTTGTGACAGCTGCTGGGTGGGATTTTAGCCCCTCATAAATATGCCTGGCTTGTTCTTTCACTTCATCCATAGTTAGATTATTTCTCATGGCCAGAAGTCCTTTTGAACAGAGTAGAAACTAAGTAGTACTCTTTGAGCTTTATTATACTCTTTGGTGACTCTTACACATAGTTCTGCAAAGACCTGGCAAACCTCAAAGACTTTTAAGATATCCGCAGTACAAAGACAAGAAATCACGTGATAAATTTATGCACTGTGATACACAGTCTAGTGCTAATTAACTCATGCGCAAAGAAAGAACAATTCCACAGACCTTTGGTTTTGGCAGCAGCAATGTATCTCCACATCTTCCTTTTTGTGCTTCCTGTGAACTGTAATATGGTAACTGGATGCAGGATCTAGATAAGTGCTGAACACCATCTGTAGGATCTCATGACCTCGATGTTATTTGTCTGGTATATTGACCACATGTATCATTCTCTTACCAAAATAATGTCATGATGACGATTATGAAATGTAGGCAAATATTTGTCCAGAAACTTTAGAATTTCCGTAGGAAATCGTTTTAGGTGAAACAGTCGTGATGATATTGAGACCTAAGAGTAAAAGAGAAATACAGTGGGGAAACCGGCAAAAAGAAAGGCCTGTTCTGATTCTGTCATATATTTCTCAAGGATATCTTTTGTTTGGTTTGTTGAGTTTCCTGCTTCTTATTTGTAGCTAACAACAATACATAGCTGGCCTCATAAAACCAGAAGGAAGATGTGGTTTTCGGTATTTAAATAACAGATTTAAATTCCTTCAGTGAACAAAACTGAGAAATATTGATATCAGTAGGGCAGAATAATACATAGTGTTTGAATTAATTCTAGCCAAAACCTACTGTGCTCATGAGTTCTGAGATCTTACTTCAGTACAGTGTAATTTATTGCTGAGGTGTTTCATTTCTTTGTTATTTTGCGTAGAAAGAATAAAATTCAAAGAAAAAGAGTATGATCATAAAATAAGACATTAGACGTTTTGTCCCTGAATTTCCCAATATTTGGTGGTTTGTTTCAGACCTTTTAAAGAACTCGAGTACTATTGTCGTTACAACAAACAAAACCCTCTAAGTGCACAGATGTTTTTTCGACAAGAAATGAGCATCACTACTGAAAGGCACTATCGCAAGTGCATAAGTGCCACTAAATGTGAAATCCTAATTGAGGTTGTATGCAGTAAATTAAAAAATTCTTTAACTGTAACATCTCTATAGAGCGAAGCATTTAATGACAGCATGGCATGGAGCCACCCTCCTGTAATGGCTCTTGTGGAAATCTTTAAAAGAGTGCATGTAGCTTATACAGGGAGAGATAAAGAAGTTTCTCCATTAAGCTTAAACAATAGAATAGCTAAACATGCAACTTCTGGATGGGAGAGATTCCTCACACTAGTGCCTATTTAATAGCTGGAAGACCTTTGTGGTGAGTCTATCACAGCTAGTTTATTTAGTATGCCAAAAATGCACTGCAGGAAGGGACAAAGAACGTCTTGAATCAAGAGCTTTCTTAAAGCAAGGATCAAGTCCACCACTCTAGGGATGAAGTTCAGTCTCATAATTAACTGTCTAGAAAGAGACACCATGCAGATTTGTCTAGCATTTTAAGACAGTGTATTTCCAGTTTGCTTTATATATGTATTGGCATTAGAAACAGAGTCAGAGATTCTGCCGCCGCTCTTTCGAAACAGATCATATTTTATTCAGTTACTTATTTTTTATTTGTTGCATGCGCTATGAAACCTGCTTTTTTAGAGGAAAAGCAGAGTTTTGGCTAAACGGGCCCTCAGGTGAAAAATACAAATATTCCCTTTCTGGCCCATGGCCTTCTGGCAGTTTAGGGAGTATTAGTGGCCCAAGAATAAACGGTTCACTTCTGGCAGGTAAGGGTGACAATAGCCGAGTTGGCTTGGCAAGTCAGGGCAAAATAAAAGTTTGTGAATATCTGGGCTTGATCTTTCTAATGCTACTGGGGAGACATCTTCCCTAACAGCAGCAGCAGTTGCTGACTTACCCACTACGACAGCTCCATGGGTGGCAGCAGATTTTTCAGGTGCCAGAATAGTCTGGGTAATTAATAAGTCTGGGCAATTTTTGCCATCTCTGACACGTTGCTGCCCTATGTAGTTTCTTCTGCTTTGCATGCGATAGAACCAGCCCTGACTGACTCCATAGGGCATAGTCCTAATGGAACAGTCATAGCTACTACTCTTTATGAATTGTTTTGTACAGTTTGGCATTTCTGTAGTCTCTCCCCCATTATAGTCAAAATATATCATTGACTTTATTTCTAGAGGAAATTCTCAGGGCAATTTACTGAGGAAGCCACGGCTGAAGGCTGCAAATTGACAACAATAAAAGTGTTATCCCGAGTTCAATAGTTAATGGTAAGATAGGAGATGCTGATTATCTTTTTCTTTGCTTCATTAGTGATGAATGGAAGCAAATTTGATGCAGACAGCAATCTGGTGGAATGATGCAGAGCTATCTATGAAAACATCTGTACTAATCCACCAATGCAGTAAATTATAGCTACAAGCAAAAGACATTGATCCAAGAGGATCATTAACAGCTTTAACCAACTGATCCAAGTAATAGGGTAAATGAGAGAACATTATCAAGATCTGATTTTTACAGCTGTCAACTACAATTGCTAAAACATGGTTACCGCTTTCTCTCAATTTCAACCATTTTATGACTTAAGTTTAGTATATTCTATTGTGGGCAGCCAACAAGGCTCAATTAAGTGGTAAAATACGCAGGAAAAAATTGCCCAGCTATCATGCACTCCATTTACCAGGAGGTCAGTCACAAAGGGAGAGATAATTGCTGCAAGCCAGCAAAATTAATCGGGGATGAGCCAGAAAGGATGATGTATGTTCTGTGACAAAGTACGTGACAGAGATGTACGCATAAACCTGTAGCTGCTTGCCTTGTTGAGGACACAAGGACGAGAGAAGGAGACCTGTGAAAAACAATTAGCATGGCTTCAGAGTGAGCAATTCTTAATTATCCATAACATGTCGACATCAGATAATTAGTGTCCCAATTTTTAACAATATTTGGTCATTAACTACAGTAGAATAGGGAAGATCAAGAACAGAGCCATTTGTCTGAGCTAAGTGTTACATAACGGTGTCTGCATGCGAACATAAGTCAACTAAATCATGCTCACGATAACGACACAGAAATCTTCTTATTGTGGGACCAATATAAATGTCCTAAATTCCAGCTTATAACAAGCTGAATGTCATGTTTCCATAAGGTAGGTTGTTTGTGATAGCAACCCACAAAATAAAGCAGGCTTTAATGACAGCTGTGGTTTAAACTTACCGCTTTTTTCATCTGTACATTTAAATTTGCGGGGTAATCTACACAGCAAGCAGTGTAAGTCATATGACTCAGGCCATTTTACTATTAATGTTAATTAAGAAAAGGTATTTTTAACTCAATTTTCTAACAAGCAAGGCTACGTGAGTGTGCTAAATGTGTATCTCTTTGAACAATTTCCTTTCAGCTCTTTTGTCCTCTGTCAATAGTTTTTGACCAGATTTAACTATGTTTGACAGAGAGGTAGAAATCTTAAACTCCTGCATGAAGTCAACAGGCCAATGAAGACTGGTACCTTACTGAATGAGCAAAATCGTGCGTCAGACACGAGAGAATCCACATGAGCAGAGACACAGAAAACTGTAAGAAAAATTATTCACAGAACTGCTGGTGTTTTTTAATGTTAATGAAAGAAATCATAGATGTGCAGAATGGGATGTTTCGTGTCTTTACTTTGGTCTGGTTTCTGCCATATACAGGCACACAGAAAGGAAAAGAGGAGAGATGTGCACACACATGCACACACACACATGCATACATGCAGCTTAATCTCTTTTTAATCGGACTTTCTTCTAACCTCTTAGTGTATTTTTCAGAATTTTTAAGCCAAATCTCACTTCCTCTGAAATGAGCTTAAGACTCTAGAGACAAGGTCCTGTCGCTGTGAGTTTTATCTTTTCTTTTTAAAGGCGATTTAAAAATAACCCTCCTAAACGTTTACCTACATTTCAACAGCTTCCACTGAATACACATTATCCATTGAATCCAGGGTTACCTCTCACATGTACGCGTTTGCAGCAGCAGCAGACCCTTCAGTTTCTACATCTCCCATGTCATACCCGCTGATGGATCTGTTTACCAGCTCTTCTTTTGACCTCTTCTGTCTGTCTGTCATCTAAGGATTTCTCTTTTTTGAGTACCCTATTTCCTAATGCAACACGGAGCACTCATTTTTTCCGTAGTGCCCAAGATCCTTTCCGGCGGCAGTAGCTGAGTCAGCAGGCCGGATTCAGAGCGAGTAAACCCTGATGCTTATGTGGAGAAATGCCATTTACTTCGCTAAAGAGTCTATTTAAGTTCATAGAGCCTCTAATCATGGCTGTGAAATGAGGAATTGGATGTTAATATTTCAGAGCCAATACTCTTAATGATCTGTCTCTGTGGACCTCCTGTGGAATTATTCCAAATATTCCCTTGTGTAGCCGAGATCAAAATTTCACCCTTAGTTCTAATTTTTTGTATTGCGGCTTAACTGGTAATGAAGAGTGAGAAGTGTCATTGCTCTATTATGTAGAGTTAATCGCATGAAGCATTTTAGGGCTAAACGTTCTGCTCTTTGATGTTGGCATTAAACATTAGCATTTAAATCTTTGGTGGATATTTACATTGTTGTAGTCAGTGGAGATTGATAGGTTTCTTTAGGGAGTGATTTGGAACAGGAGCCAATTTTAGGAATTGTGCATTGACTCGTCCTTAATTACAGAGGAAGCTTTAGATTACCTTCCCTGTTTAGCCACCTAAATTAACTGCCAAAAGTTGATGACATGAATGCCCTCTTCCTCCCACCCCCACATATGCAAATGTTATTTTCTGCCACAATGTTACTGTTAAATATTTACATGCTTCTATTTATTTTCAAGAAAATAATAAACAAGGAAGTAAATTTTAAAATAATTTCTTGTCTCTAGGATTTTAAAACTCATTAAAAATAATTTGCTAGTCCTATTAGTAATTCATGTTACTAAGACTCGTTGCAGCCTTTTAGAGATGACTGAATTAACTAAGGTGTTTCATGAGGATATGCATATACGGGTGTGTCCTAAAAATAGGGATAGTTCACTTGATTGTGGTTTATAGCATTAATGTTAAAAATGTTTCAAAAATGTAAAATACTATGCTTTCTTTTTATTTTAATGCTAGCTAAGTCCCCATTAAAAGGGCTGCAGGCGCCTTACAGTTTATCTTGCCTACAATAGTGCAGTGGTGACCACTCATCAGTGTTATATACTTTTGTGTAAGCAATAAATTAACTCAGTCGTGCAGCAGCGCAGAACAATTACAAACAGATAACCTTCGATGAGCAATAAATAGAGCAAGCGAGCTCCTTCACCATCCTCCTGGGAGCCATTTCTCAACCTTTGCCCTAGCAGGTACCCCAGGCTCTCAGAATATTATCCCATTCGTGATGCTTTGGAGAGTAATTTCTAGATGCCAGAGAGGAAACTGCCCTTCACACCTCTGCTGACTACAGCAGGGGTAAAGGATGGAGGTGATCTCTCAGGCAGACAAGTCTCATCCCGTTTAGCAATCTATAGATCTGAATCAATGGCTCAAACTCCACTTGGATACTAGCAGACAGGAGGTGAAACTCTAAAGAAGCTAATATGTTCCCTGTTTAGCAAAGCTATGCCTACATGAAAGGGATCAGGGTCCATCCTCTGTTCCTGGCATGTCAGGGCTTGCGCTTGCATAGTTAAACTTCTTTATCTCCCCAAAAAGTGTGCCCAGATTGAGATTGCCACAACTATGCCCGACTAGCTAACCATGCTAGCGAATTAATTGTGTGGACAAGCAGGTGTTCATACTCCATCCTCAACTCTACCACAGTTTACTTTACTAGATGAAGTTTACTAAGTTTACTAAACTATATTTATAGTTTCGGAGGTCTATAAAATTTGACTTCTTAGAAAATATTGTGATAGGCTAATCTCAAAGTGATAAAACTATGCAGAAAATCAGCACAACTCCTTTTCTGGGGACAATGCCACAGCTGCGAGCTGCAGTGAAGTGGGTAAACTGGTACCATGTCTCTTTTTGTCACATGGTCGTCTAAGCTTCTGTGAATATAGAATACTCCTCTGGACTGGGAACAGTCACGGACGGTGTCATACATTCTGTTTTTAAAAAGGGTTATGCTTTCCATTGAACACACAGAAAGGGCTTCGGTTTGGAGTTCATATTTTTGAAGTTTACATCACTTTTCAGTAGTCACTTCAATTTTCATTTCCTGTAGTCACTATGAAGCCTAGGGAAGGGGAAAACATTCAGAGGATGTGGAAAAGAGTTTTGAAGTTATTTATAAAATATGCAGAACTGTTGTTTCAAAATGTGGGAGAACCTTAAGTATATTTTTTTGAGAAGAAATTAAGTAAAGGATTAAAAAAAAATAATTTTTTTGTATATTTATGCTCTGATTCAAAGTCAGTGGTGAGTTTCCCTTTAAACCTGGTAGGTATCTAAGCCCTTGAAAATGGCTATTTACTATTATTAAAGGTAAAAACGGTGGCACAAAGTTGCTTTCCGTTTAACTTCCACTGAACGGTCAGAATATTCCTAATATCACAACCTAGAGAGTTAGCACACATCAACAAAAAAAAACACTGAGAGAAGGTGCTAATTATTCAATTACCATTATCATACATTTTAATAATCAGATCTTACATCCAAAATAAGGTTGTTTTGAAATTTTCTGTAAAAATCTGTGATCTGGGAAATGCTTACCCATGTAAATAGCTCCATTTTTTTCAAGTCGGGAATAAATACTTAGGAATTTGCATAAGCTAGCTATAAAAAATTACTTGATCCTGGTTTCTTTTTTTTTTTCTTTTTTCTTTTCTGCTTTCAGAAATGCATTTAGTTAAATGTTTTGAACTTAATCAGTACATCTCAAGGGGAGCTTTGGTGTAAAAGGAGTGCAGTTTGACCCCTGTAGCTGTAGAAAGTAAGAGTCAGTGATCTCCATTAGACTGTATATCCCGCTGGGTAGTATCAGTTGCCCTTTTGTTATGGTAAGCTCTTTCTCTTACTTTTACCGTTTAAATAAATATATTGAAGCTAAAGAGTTAATGACAAATTCAGGAAGTCTTGACTTAACGGTGATGAAGTGAGATGCATTTTGTGCCATTCAAGGTACACAATTTATAACCCCGTTTGATTACCGCAGCATGTCCTCCGCCTATAAGGATTGCACCCGGGGGACCAGTCAACTTATTAATTCATCACTTGCCGCCTTTTACGGATGCAATACCCCTTTACGGCACACAAGCAGAGAGATCTAGTGATCCGAAGGCTGCCAGACGACTGGTTCCACTCTAGCTGACCCTTTGTCTGCAGGCACAATCCTGATAACTTTTCTCCGGGTTCCTCTTTCTCGGAGGCTGCGTTACCCTCCCGCCTTTTGTCTTACCACGGGAACAAGCAGCCGGGGTTACCGCCACTTCCAGGGAGGAACGCCTTCCGCAAGTTAACCTGTAGCTTTTTTAAGTGCCTTTTGATTTATCTGTCACCTGATCCATCAGCAATGAATAATTTTCATGGAAGGTGCACTTTAATTACCTTCCCATTTGACTAGCATTATCATGCCCTATCTAGGTAATTAATCTCACGAAGTATCCAATTTCAGTCTTTATTGCTGGCAGGCCGGCCTTCTGAATTATATGTGCTTGAATGGACATTGGGTCTGTTGTTAAACCAAATAGGCCATGAAACAAATTTTGGGTTCCTCTTTTTTTCTCTTTTCTGTTTTTTTTTTTTACGTGTCTGTAAAAATGTTGTGGTCTAGTTGCTTTGGTTGACACAGTTGAGATTTCAACAATGTAAAGCAGCAAAGGGAACTGGTAGAAAATGGTGGCCGGTACAAAAATAATTAAAATAGCACAGATCATAAAAGTCAATCAGTGTCTGAAGAAATAGTTACCAGGTTGCGAAACCAGGTACCGAAAATAATATTTTTTTTCTCTTGAATAATGTATAGCTTTTACAGTAGGAATTCTGTATGCCAAAGAGTTACTTTGTAGAGCTGGTGCATTCAGAGGATAAATTAGTAGCCCTCTTTCCAATATCAGATTAGGGATTTGCAATTGTATTCAGTTTTGTGTTTCACTGCTCTGTGGGTGTAAGATAGACCTTTAAACATGTACTGTTGAACCAGCGGATTAAATAGCATGGTAATAAATTTGTATGAGGGGTTATTCTTTTTCTCTTATGCCTGTCTCATTAAAAACAGTGATGAGTTAAGGTATTTGGAAAGCTAAAAAAAATGCTGTCTCAGTGGATAAATATAAACAATAACATAGTGCGAATCTTTCGTTCCGTTGCCTACGCTTTAGACACACTATGTCTATTTTGGAAATGCCTTTGTAAATTTTCTGAAAGTGGGTTTTTGTTTTTTTTTTTCTTTGTTTCCTCTCAATTCCCTTACCATTCCCCAAAGAAAAATTCTAACAGGTACAATTTTACAAAGGTTTGGCAGAAACCTCTTACCTCAGATACAGCTGAGAATTCCTTGAGAATTTTCACAAGTCCATTTCCTGGAAATAAATTTACTCACTTTATCACTGAAGCTGAGAAGAATGTGTGTGTTAGTTTCATGTTTTGAGTACAGAGCAGAATTGTTGGATTAGAAAAAGCTTTTTTAAAGGAATGGAAAAAATATGAAAATTTGTGAAGGAAATTATAAAATCTTAAGATCACAGGATTTTTCTTTGTTGTCATAATTTTTAAGTTAGTCAAAGCAGGCTGTTTGGTGCCTTAACTAAACCCCCTTGAAATAAGCAGATTTACAAAGGCACAACTGAACTTGTAACTGTTTTTTTTTTTTTTTCTTTACTGTTTGCAGGACTTCTTTAATATCAAAATTTGATTACCTGCCGGAAGATTATTTTCTTATTAATGGAGGTACTTTTTTTTTTTTTTTAATCAGAATTTCTCTATACATGAGAAAATTCGGTGTATTGTGGCTTATGCCTAGAATAATTTTAAGGGAAAAAATCTGAAAATATTTAACTGGATGAAAAGTGGAGGCAACTGTGTTTAACCATGTAACTTTTGCTTCTGCTGCTTTGAACTGCAGAAAATGGGAACAATGCACAGCATGGAGATTGATCCTGGAATGCAAAATCTTTCACCTTTAGGTCACCAATTCAAATTCAGTCAACCCAAGCAGTGACCAAAAATTGTTACCATATGAAAGTTGTTTGTGAACTGTGTGGAATTTAAACGATGATCTCAGTTCATTTTCTTTTTCATAAACATCATCATAAGCAGTGCTTTTGGCAGTCACCCAAAAAAGGTAAGATTAAAGGAGTGTGACCTAGTAAACTTTTCACTCCGGGTCATGATCCCTTCAGGTGAACACAGTGGCTGGAGAATTTTAGGTTGCTGATGTCAATTGCACTTATTCTCTGGATAAAGAGAGAACTTCAGTAATTTATTTTTTTTTTTTAGATATCATATTTTAATTAATTTGAATCTTTAGAGGCAGATACTGACCCTTTGTGTCAGGTTGCCAGTCTCATGGATGCTCCTGCAGCTTGAATTATGTTCAAACTGAAACCATTTAGTGAATATAAAAAGATAACAATCGACTTCTTTTTGTTTTTAAGAAGCTTTACCAAATGATAAACTGATCTCTTCAGTTTTGTTTTCAGTTCGGGAAAGAACATATTTTGGTACTTACCAAATGGCTCCTGCCATATATTCAGACTTATATATTGCTAGTATAGTAGCTGTTTTCAGTCACAGGAATATAAAAAGCCTTGGAAAAAACCTGTAAAGGACTTTATTAAAGTACGGTCGTTTGCGGAGCATGAAGGTTCTTTGCCAGCTGCCAAGCTGCTGCGCTTTAGCTTTGCTGCGGACTTTGAAGAGAAATGTAATATTTGGTCTGAAAAGCACTTGGGTTCCCAAGTTTCACAGCTGATGTTGAGACAAGAGACAGGTTGCTTCATTAAGCTTCCTCAAAGTCTGTTGCTTTAACAGCTTTATTTAGAATGGTGATAGAGCAAAAAATCATGTGAAAAATGGCCATTTTGAAAGGTCATTTAAGGTACTGTACAGCAGCTCTTGTCTGTTGAGAAGAGAATGGTCTACTGGTTCAGGCATTGGACTGGGGCTCTGGAGATTCATGATAAATTACATAGTCATTCGCATAGGCATCTTGTGTTACATTGGATAAATGACTTAATCTCTCCATGACGCTGTTCTTCACCAGAAGACTGAGGATAATAGGACTTCCTTGCATCAAAGGAGCATTGTGAAGAAAAATCCATTAGTGACTGTGAGGCGTTTAGATACTATTTTGCTAGTGGCTATATAAGTACTAAGAGAGGTTAAAGTTATCTGTCTTCCTGTGTTTTTTTTTTTTTTTTTTTTTCTTTTCCTGTTAAAATGTGTAATAGAATTAGGTCCTTGTTTTCATGTTAATGTAGAGCTGTTGGTCTTCTTTGTTCAGTAACGGCCAAATTCTTCTTGACTGGAATTCCTGTAAACCTCCCGTAACAGACTTTTTAATCCTTCTATATTTTCCCTGAGAACTGTAATGCAAGAGAGATTGTAAACAGGACTAGTCCAGTATATCACCAGCTTTTTAAAGAAAATTTGGGTCTCCTGCAGCTCTGCTGGATGCACTGGGTACCTGCCAGTGTTGCATATGAAAGAGAAACAAATCTCACCAGGAATCTCCGACTTCTCAGACAGTGAGCAGGTAGCAGGGTTAGCCCTTAAGGATGTTTTAATAATACATTTGCTTATTAAAAAAATCTGGAGATTGTGACCTTTCTGAAATAGTTTGTTCTTGCTGGAACTTTGCTTTTAATCACTAATCATTGTGACATTTTTTTGGCAACCTAACCCTTGTGAATCTTTCTGCAGTGTTCTAGGTAAGTCTCTGATGGGACAAAAGCAGGTCTTTAATATAGCAGTTTTTAAACTGTAACATTGATGCATTCCTCCATTCCCTAATTGCACCTGGGAAGATCTGGTTCTTGTTGCAGTTAATAAGCTATTCACCCGGTACTCTAAAATAACAAGATTGGTCACTTTAAAATGCTTTTTCATGGCTCATGTTTTTTTCTCACCCCACTGCTCCAAATGAGAGGAATAATTTTAGGGAGACCAGCACTATTACTCTTTATCTTTTGTGTGGAAAGATCTTAGGTTTGTTTTATACTGAAAGTGTTCTAAAACTTAGGTGTCACCTTTCTGCTACATTACAACATCATTAAATCTCAAGAGGTTGTTCAGACATCTGGGCATAAGTTTTTTTAGCTTCTGTTCTAATGGCTCCAGGACAGGCAATCTTGAATCTGGTGGTCTTCTAAGATCACGCAAAAGTAGATGTAAAGAACAACAGAGTATATTAAACTTTGAGAACTGATTTTGTTATTCTTATTCCTATTTTAATTTGAAATATAACTAAAGGCGTTTGTATTCCAGAAATAAAACCACAGACCTTCGGCAATTTCAAACCATTAATAATGAGGTAATCACAAAGTAAGTTTTAGGTAGAAACACTGAGGGCAATTTCCCACAGCTCCAGATGATGGTGAGCAAAGGCAGAACCATCAAGCCTTGGCCTCCTAGTTCCTCTTCCACACTTTCTCAAAGCCACTATCCTGCCTCGTACGTTTGTAGTGTGATGCTGTGATCGCTTTGCCGCCTTCTCGCTCCACGTTACATTTTGTTGATCCAACCATAAGGGAAGAGAGAAGCTCAAATGCTCAGCTGAGAAGCTTCGAGAGTGCAACCTTTCTGAGTCCTGTGATGAAAGGACTCCCACTCAAGGGTATATTCTGCTGTTTTTGCCAATCAATACCATTTTGCTTTTCTCCGTGATCGAGTAACTTAAATGATTCTTACTAGGGGAAACAGGGTTCTCTTTATTCATCTTGATTTTTAAAACTTTGTGTACACGACTGAATGGAAGGTAAAATGTGTGCTATTGAAGAAAAAAGTCAACTTATACGGTATTCTAAAAGCATCCTTTAGATTCTTATTGAGGTGAATGAAATTTCAGGCATTTGGACAATGGGTTAATAACATCTATGATATGGCTGGGTTTGTAATGGTATAACCCCAAATGTGTATTAAGAAGAGATAAAGGTCTTAAATGAATGCCTTATCTACATTCCAGGGATTTATAGACAACTTTGCACTGTCCTGTCACCGCGGTAATAAGGAGGCCTTGCACATGTCTGTCCTAACCTGAAGTGTCACTGGTGTTTTTCTAGTCCTCTTTCCTTTCCCTCCTCAAGCCCCTCTTCTTGCCCCTTCTCTTTCCCTTCTTTCTTGTCTCAGTGACAGAGTTGTTCTGTGAAATAGCAGTGCATCACCAGTATGGCTGGCATTTTACAATTACTTAAGTCATTAATATCACTCAGAAATTGAAACATCACAGTCCACTTACAGGTCACATTCCGAAGGTTTTCAAAATTACTGTTATTGCAGTTGTAAATGAGGGTTTTAGCTGACACCTCTATCAATTAATATAGTTCATGTTCTCATAAAGCACTTAGGAATTATATGAAATAAAGAGTTACATCTTCCTCGTTGTTTTTTGAAACACAGAGAATAGAACTTACCAGTCTAGTAAATACCACATTTTCTAGAATTTTTACTACCGTAGTGAGGAAAGCCATTATTTTTTAAAAAGAAGACAGGAATTGTGGCCTCTTTATCTTTTCCTGTGCAGCACAAAAATGTATTCGGTTTAATGGAATGCCATAATGCACTCCTAAACTGTCAGATTTCTAAATATGAGCCATACATCATGACAGTGCAGAACAATGTATTTTGTACCAAAGCAGTTCTATTAGAGAAGGTGAAAATATGCTAATCCTACCTTGATCATTAGGGACCCATATGAATTTGCATTACTCTTTTAACCTTGAAGTGAGTAGATGATACCCTTTTTAATGCTTTAAGAAATATCTGCTCAACTACAAACAATATTTATTGTTTGACAGTATTATTAATGACTTCGTAGACATCAGTAATTATTGTTTGCACATATACAAAATATTCAAAATCTCAGAGAATCTTTTGTTACATCATTTTAATTTTGTTTTCCAGGGGAATTATTTGACAGTTTTCTTTTTTTTTTTGCTTGCAATTTGTATCCAGTTTGACTTAGAATACTAATTGTTTTATTGTACTCTATGAAGTCTGGACATAAAACTGCTTATAATTTCTGTTACCCGCAGATATCACTGAAATGCAGGCTTGTGTTGGAATATCTAGACACAGATCTGTTATAGACATTTATAGATGATTGCACCGAGTTGTCTCAAATGTAGTTTCATAGTAGGAACAGCTGAAATTACCATTCTAAAATGTATTTTAACCTTTCAGGAAATGATCCTGTTAGGTGACTGGTGCTAATTATATTATTAAATCCATTTTAGCAGAGGGGTATGAAGGAAAAAAAAAAGTAGTAAGGTAAGGTGATTACAAGTGTTACAGTACATAAAATACTTAATGTTTTGTTGGTGTTTATAAATTTGAAGTACTACCAGACAGATGTCGTACTGCAAAACATGAGTGTAGTTAGATTTTGGTAGCTGGTTGTGAATTAAATGAAATCCATGCCTATGTCCTCATCACATGAAACATCTTGGGGAATTTTGATTTGGGTTTTTTTTTGTTTGTTTTTGTCATGAACGTACATATAACAGAAGAGCTGAAGATAAATATGGCTGTGGTACAGATTTAATATAGTGTAATATCTGCAGAGATTAACTGTGATAAAACATGAAACAGAAGAGGCTCGGACTCCTGTAAGAGTTGAAAGCAAATTCTTCGCCTTTGTGGCATTAGGTTCTGTATTGTTGTTATTGCTTTTTTGTCTTCAACTGGCCTTAAAGAAATCAAAAGCAGTTTGAAGCTAGAAGCTGGGTAATGGTTGTATGATTATTGACAGTGAATTGCAGATCAGTTTTTAAAAATAAACTTGAAACCATTTATACTTTAGATTTAGTTTCAAAAAATTAGATTTGGTTTATTTTTAATAAGTATGAATTCATTTATATTTTAGAGTTTAACAAAATTATTTGCTTCTGAGAAGTCCTAGACCGGTCACTTGGAAAAAACTTAGTCTTAGTCTTCAGTATGAGTACAATAGTTTTCAATATGAGTACAACGTGGACTTCATCAAAAATGACCCTCGTTGTATTGCTTCAGCACCACGATCACATGTGAGCCTGGAGAAACCTCAAACAGGTAGTTTAATTCTACATTAAAAAGTGCTGATTATCTCCATTTTACAGGTGAAAAAGAAAAGATAGAAAGTACTTGAAAGGACCTGAGTGCTGAGGTCCTGCATTCATAATCCAGATTCCAGTGATAAAAAGGCAAGAGAACTGTTTGCTCTTACTCTCAACTGTGATTCCACAGATCTCATGTAAAGAAGATGATGGAATAGTGTGGTTTTGAGCACAGAGGAGAACAGAAATATTTTAGCAGTAGCTCATTATTAGGAGGGATCAAGAATAGTATGAAATGTCACCCACCGGTTGTAGAAAGTCAGGTGGCTCAGGAGAAGGGTTCAGGAGAAACGTGCTGGAAGAAAAGCCGTTGGACCTGGTTTGCTGAAAACGTAGCTCCTTTCCTTCTGCATTTAATTTGGCACTTCAGCGTATGTGGGATTGAGAGCCAGAAAACCTGTCCAGAGGTGAGTGTGCCAGTATTCACGACTTTTTTGAGAGAAGAACAGGTTCAGCCTTCTGTTAAAATGGGGTGCTATGGCTCAGAAATGCTACTCCAGCATTATGCCTGTGAAATGGGAGAGTCAGGTTCACTTCCCTTCTTTAAATGGTGAGTTTAACTACGCTTCTTCCATTTCTCTAGGAATAGCCTAATTTTTAGCCACAGTCATGTTTATGTGTGGTGCCTAATTTTCTTCCTCTCCTGGTGCCTTTCTTTCACACGACAGATTCAACAGGAACGACAGAGAGAGATTCCTTACTGACGCAAATTTCACTGGTATTCAGAAGTAGACGGGGAGGGAATGTGGGGAAAAATCACGAATGAAATGCCAACTTAATGGAACGACTAGTACTGGTGTGAAAACAAATGGTTGATTTCGTGACGTGAGATATTTAGGCTGGAAATTAAAAGTTTTCTAGCCATCAGACCAGTGAGATTCTGGAGCAGCCTTTTGATGGGAGTAGTGGGAGACATAATCAGATTTTAAGCCGGAGCTTGCTCATTCTTTTGGAAGGAATAGCATCACATGGTTGCCCGAGATGGCAGGTGACTGGACACAGTGATCCCAAAGTATCCTTCCACTAGTACCTTCTTAATTAGGAAAATACTTTATATTTTGTTATGTTCTCCGGTTTCTCAGAAATGTTTCACCTGTAATTTGACGGTGGCATTTTTTATTGCTTAAGAGAGGTTGGACATGGAAAAAAAAAATCTTTGTTGATATTGCAGAAGTCTGGTAATTGATATTTGAACTGGAGATGATGAAATAGCTGCATGTAGGGTAAGAAACAAGGAGGACACTGTTCTCATTGAAATGGCTGGAGGGGATGTATAAACAATTATGGCAGTTTGTATAGCTGTTTTAATATTGATGTCAAGACTGATAAAGCATAGAATAAGTGTTCTTTCATTGGATAGCATAAATTTAGAAGGCAAGCGAAGACTTATCCCCAGTTTGTTTACTTTTAAATGAATGTTGCATTTGTTAACCTTTTAGGATCTGTAAATTCTGCATCATTGATACTAAAAATACATTTGACTGTATTCTGACTTCACCATTTTTCAATCAAAACACTTTTTTTTGTAATTTGTAGGAGGACAAATCATGTAGTCAGTAGAAGGAGTACTCCAGAATATTGCTTTATATTGGTACTACAGTTAAATGAGTTCAAATCAGATTTTTTTTTTTAATTTTTATATTATGCCATCAACGGTTCAAACCCAGAAGACAAATTTATGATCCTTAATAGTAGCTGATTTTTATGATGCATTTTAAACAAGTTTTGCCTTACTTTATGTGGCATAAAAAACAGATGCTAAAAGGCTTTTCTGCTACAGGTAGTAATAATGTAGTCTTATGTAGTGTCTAGGTTTAAGTGACTTTGGAAGGTTGTGTTTATCCCAGCTTTGTTCATGTTACATATCTAACATCTGAAAAGCTTCTGCTTTCATGTGTTGTGCTGCCAATGACTCAGCACCTTACTGGCAGTGGAACAAGCAGCGTGTCATTCATAATCAAGGTGCTAAAATGAAGTTTGGAATTCCATTATAAGGAGGTACTTTGCAACGGGTCATTAACTTTCTCTATGGCATGAAACCCCTGGAGGAGGTTCTTTAAGGTTACAGATTAGAAGTAATGACATAATTGCCTGATGAAGTAGAAATACGAGCAAAGTTTTAAAATGTGGTTTCTCTGAATGCTTTAGGTGCTGGATGCCCACTGACTACTGCCCATGGCCTGAGTTTCAGCAGTGATTACTGTGGGGAATTGTTCCTTTCAAAGGCTCAGGAAGGGAGATGTGGTGATAGGACACAAGTTCACCTTGCACCGAGTTGCTCAGTCAGGCTTCAGGGACACAGCAAAGCAGACACCTGCCAGACCACTTGGCAGGAGTATTTACTGCATAATTGAAGTGCCACTGGACTTGCAGGCGATTAGTGTCTCTGAAAATCATGATTTGAGGTACAAAAACAAAGGAATTGAAAAGTGGAGGCCACTTCTGAAAAATTTGAGCATTGATATGAATTGCTTATGTACATCTTTTTTTTATTATATATCATTATTTGAAGCTTAGATAGAAAAGAAAATGGATTTCTCCATTGCTGATCATAGTTAATTTATCAAAAAAGTGGAGCTCTGAAAGGAATTGCTTTTTAAAACATTGTAGGTTTTCAATCCATTTTTCTTCCTTTAACAGATTGATCTGTCATTCTTGAAAGATCAGCAAAATCCCACAAAGACATAGTAGTTTTTGTACAGCTTTTGAACATCATAAAATTGATTCTTTTATATGTGTGAGAGCTTGTACACTTATATGGGTTTTAATAACCTGCATTCCTTTACTTACCACTCTTGTTTAACCTTAAAGTAACAACCTACATATTTTCCGGGATGTATTCTCCAGTGTTTAGTTCACTGAGTGTTGTTACTTAGTTTGCTAGTCAGTTGGCAAGGTTAAATGACACGAATATGTGACTTATAGTCACTGTAGCTATACTTCTTTAAGCTGTTTCTCTTCACCTATCAGAATGAATAGAGTTATACTGGGGGTATTGTTACTCAAATGGGATACCTGCAGTGAGAATCCAGATGTTGAAAGAAGTGCTAAGGATGATTCAGAAGACAGTTCTTTCTCGCTGTTTTATGCTGAACCCATTGTCCCTTGTGGGAAAAAGAATTTTGCAATTGGATTTGTTGCTTTTCAAATGAAATAAAAAACCTGCAGTCATGTCAGCTGTAGCCTTGGCACAATTTGCAAGAGGAGAGGTGTTAACCTCAGTGTCCTGAGCAAATTCCAGTTTGAGTAATTATGTTTCACATCCCTGTCATTCCCCCTGTAGCTTCAGTTGGATTAGCTATTCATTTCCTGTCCCAAACCTTTGTGTAGCATTTCCATGTGCTCTATAACAGTTTCCACATTTCACCCTAGAGCTAACTATAATCATCTTTCTTTGTCTGTCCCCACATACAGACACAGAATAATTGTGAAACTCTTTGCAGGCTCATAGAGAAGCTAGCCAAAGGCCAACTGCATTAACTAAATTAAGATAAAATTCTTGATCCAGCACAATCTGAATTTAAACCAGGGCATGAAATGGCTTTAGTGGCATATGTAATAGGTAATCTGCTCCTGTCAGTGGAGAGAGGACAGACATCTATTCCCATCACTTTAGACATATCTGAATCATTTAACACAGTTGATCATGAGATAGTACTTTCTTGCTTGAGAGAGGTAGCAGGGTCCAAAGTAATACACTAAAATGGTTGGCATTTTTCCCGGACAAACACAGCCAACAAGTAGACAGGGCAGACCGCCTTTCTGTTCTTCATTCTGATGTCCTTCAAGAATCAGTTTTATTGAGAGCTCTTTTTGGCATCTATACTCAGCTACTGTGTGGACAGGTCGGGTGGTATGCTCAAGAAATATGCAGTTCACACACATTTCCTTTTGTATTTTGAGACCTGTAACCATTCCAGTTTCACTGTAGCGGCAACTGATTGCAAGAAAACAGCACAGACATGAAGAATTGAAACTGAAGGGTTGAAACCGAACCCAAATGAGGCAGAGGTAGTACTAGCAAGAAGAAAATGGTAAGTCAGTGAGTTTCCAAGCCCAGTATAGTAACTTCTGGTGAAAGTTATACACATCGTCTTTTGATCACTGCAGTCCATAATTTAGGAATACTTCTGTATTCTGTGTTGACACTAAGCTGCCACAGAGTGACATCCGGTAAATAAAACTGTCCGTCTTTCATCTTTGGGTAAGAGAGTCTACCTCATCCTGCTGTATAATTCTGTCCCTGGAAACATTCAAGGTCAGGGTGGATGGGGCTCTGAGCAACCTGATCTAGTTGAAGATGTCCCTGCCCATTGCAGGGGGTTTGGACGAGATGACCTCTAAAGGTCCCTTCCAACCCAAACTATTCTATGATGTTAAACTGGCTGCAGTTATTCGTGCATTTACTGCTTCTCCCTTGGATGTTAGCAACACAGTATACCTGAGCATAAAGCTCTTACTGGGTAGGGAGTTATCTAATACAAAAGGTTGCAGCGACTCAGAATACCATGAGCACATCAGACCGCCTTACATTGGCTTTTCAGAGAATTAGGCTTAACTTCAGTCTCCACTCTTATCTTCAAGACTCTCTGGCCTGGGCCCAGGTATCTAAAAGGCTATCTCAATCCCCAGTACTTGATAGCTTCACTGCTGGAAGTTCTCCAGTAGTTTTCTTCACAGTAAATATAAGGCTTATCTGTAGGAGAGAGCATGCAGCAGTACAGTTTACATCAAAGTCTCTGAGTTAATTCCCAAGGAATCTGATGACTATCAAAATATTGCCTTATTTCTCTGTATGATGCAAATTTTTTGGACTTGCCTCTATCTTGATACAGTTACACAGAAACAGCCGTAGTAGAACAAAAAGGCTCTTTCCAGCTTAGATGTTCAGTTACTCTTTCCTCTACTCCTTGAGAAAGGATGAGAAACATGTTATATGCTGCTGTGTTTGTAAAGATCTCTAGCTTTATAAACTAGTACAGCTCAAAGGACTGCAGTGAAAATATGCCAAATTTTAACAGACGAATATATAGATGGGAAGTCATTATTACAAGAACTTGCTGGATTATATGGCTCATAAGCTTTTCTTCTAAAGAAGCTGCTAGACTACTTCTTGTTCTGTTGACATAGATAACAATGCAATATCTACACTGAAGCTAAATACTAAGATAATGAAATAAATGTTATGACATAGGATTATTTTTTTTAATACTATTCCTTCCTGTTAGCCGGGAGCCAGAGATGCTGGCTACTGAACAATAGAAAACCTAATTTATCTGGGTACAATTCTGGACATTGATCTTATTTTTAAAATTCTTCATAATATCATTTATTTTACACAAACATTCTCCACTGTTATTCTCTGACAGATGCTAATAGTACTTCTTTCGGAGAACCTCAATATACAGAAGATAGCAAAGTGGGTTATGTATATGTGGCTCTGTACATAAGTTCATAATATGTGGCTTATTTCTGGAACTCACATCTCTCAATTGTGTTTATTACTGAGATTCTTTGTAATGTTTCCTGAGTTAAAAATGTGAAGGGAAAGACAGACAGATATTTATTTTTCACAGTTTAATTGTATTAACTTGTTAGATCCAACAGCACTAAGTATTAGATTGCAATGGGTTCCTTAGTAGGAACTGTTAGGTGATAAATTTATTCAATATAATATATACTACATTTTCTAGCCCAAACTCCTTTTCTACTGATAAATTTGTATTCATGCAGATAAAGACATTGCTGAGTGAAAGGATAAAATGCACAAACCAAAATCTTTATGCAGAATTTAGGAACCTTTCTCATGACTGTTTTAATTTTTGTTTTTAATTTCAGCAGTTGGAAAAACTTTCTGTTTCCTATCTACTAGACTTTGGTAGTGAGAATAAACTCAGAATGAAATCATTAGAAAGCTGTATCAGAAGGGCTCAGAAGTCTCTGATGTGGAATCTAAACTGTTAATTGCTTGCCACATCTATTTAAAGCACATTCCTGGGTGACATTTTTTTAATTAGAAGAAATTACTGGATGTAGTAAGATTTTTTTTTTCCTTCATTTTTATAAGAAACATACATAACAATAGAGTGAGGTGTAATATGCAAAATACAATTTAACTTTCTAAACCAGAAACGTGTTCATTTGTGAAGGGGTACTTCAGAGCCAGGTGGGTCTGATGTCTCTTTAGTATGAAGATTTTTACATTACTCCATTCACTTCAATAAAATTACTTTTAGCTTTCATGAACATAAGTTACAGAACCATCACGCTTTTTCATCCCTCTTGAGTTTCAACTAGGATGTCTCTGAGTTTTAAACCACAGTATACAGTCTTTTCTTACTTCTTATGTCACTGCACTGACAGTGTCACTGTTAAAAAGCCCTAACTGGGGTGGGGAGTTGTTCTGGTTTTGTTTCTAAGATGACACTGCGCAAAACAAATGTGGGTCTGAATCAGCTGGTCTTTCAAGTTAAATAGAAGTGTATCCGTTATTTTCAAATTGTTGTTAATGAAGGTGTAAAGATTATCTCAGAACTGTGGCATATGCAGTTGAGGACTCTCAAAAGGAGCAATTTACAGGCCCTAGCAGGTATAGCAGGAAAAAAATTCTTGAGCTTCTCATGGCTGGGATTAGTCTTCTCCTTCTGCTCAGCTGTTGTGTTATCCCTGTTTAGCAACAGCCACTCAGGCATTCATGGTGACAGAACTGGGGCTGCCCCACACCTTCTGTCACGTTCACAGCAGGGGAGGGGAAAGGGAAACGGACTTGCTTAGTGCAATTTAAACCTCCGTCCTTATTCAGACTTGGTATATTAGGTTTATTGCACTAGCACAGTGGCAGGTACTGTTCCTAGTGCCCTCGCATTACCATGCTGAACTTTCTAAAGCGATTTTAACAGTTTAAGCAAGAGCCACATTCACAGCGTTGCTTCGCCTTTTCATAGAATCATAGAGTTGTTATGGCTGGAGAAGACCTTTAAGATCATCAAGTCCAACCGTTATCTAACTCTACCAGGCCCACTTCTAAACCAAGTCCCTGAGCACCATATCTACAGCTTTTAAATACATCCAAGGATGGTGATTCCACCACTTCCCTGGGCAGCCTGTTCCAGTCTTTGGTAACCCTTTCAGTGTAGAAGTTTTTCCTAATGTCTAACCTAAACCTCCCCTGATGCAACTTGATGCTATTTCCTCTTGTCCTATCGGTTTTAACTTGTGAGAAGAGACCAACGCCTGCCTCTCTACAACCTCGTTTCAGATAGTTGTAGAGAGCAATAAGGTCTCCCCTCAGCCTCCTTTTCTTCAGAGTAAACAAGCCCAAGTTCCTCAGCCACTCCTCATAAGACTCATTATGAAGACCCTTCAGCAGCTTCATTGACATTCTCTGGAACTTCTCCAGCACCTCAATGTCCTCCTTAGACTACAGTGCCCAAAACTGAACACAGTACTCAAGGTGCAGCCTCATCAGTGCCGAGTACAGTGAGACAATCACTTCTCTAGTCCTGCTGGCTACACTATTCCTGATACAAGCCAGCATGCTGTTGGCCTTCTTGGACACCTGAGTAAACTGCTGGCTCATGTTCAGCCGGCTGTCAATCAACACTCCCAGGTCCTTTTCCACCAGGCAGCTTTCCAGCCACTCCTCCCCAAGCCTGTAGCATTGCATGGGGTTGTTGTGACCCAAGTGCAGGACCTGGCACTTGGCCGTGTTGAAGCTCATACAAACTATTGGCCTCAGCCCATCGATCCGGCCTATCCAAGTCTCTCTGAAGAGCCCTTTTACTCAGAAGCAGATCAACACTCCCACTTAACTTGGTGTTGTCTGCGAACTTACTGAGGGTGCTCCCAATCCCCTCGTCGAGATCATTAATAAAGATATTAAACAGGAATGGCCCCATCACTGAACCCTGAGGAACACCACTAGTGAACGGCCGCCAACTGGATTTAATTCCATTCACCACCGTTCTCTGGGCCCAGCCATCCAGCCAGTGTTTGATCCAGCAGAGTGTATGCCTGTCCAAGCCTTGGGTAGCCAGTTTTTCATGAGAATGCTGTGGGGAACAGTATGGAAGGCTTTACTGAAGTCTAGGTAAATAATCCACAACCTGTCCCTCATCCTCCAAGCGGGTCACCTTGCCATAGAAGGAGATCAGGTTCGTTAAGCAGGACCTGCCCTTCATGAGCCTGTGTTGACTGGGCCTGATCGTCTGGTTGTCCTGTAAATAATATGTAGTGGCACTCGAGATGATGAGCTCCATAAGCTTCCCCGGCACCGAGGTCAGACTGACAGGTCTGTAGTTCCCCAGATCCTCCTTCTGGCCCTTCTTGTAGATGGGCATCACATCTGCTAATCTCCAGTCCATTGGGACCTCCCCAGTTAGCCAGGATTGCTGATAAATTATGAAGACTGGTCTGGTGAGCGCATCTGCCAAAATTCCTTGAGGACTTTTATTTCATTGCTCAAGAATATCTAAAGGTTGAAATGCAAAAAGAGGAGATTCACAGTGGTGAGACAGACCTTCATCTGATATAAAGGCACATACACAGCTATCACTTCAAAGTGTGTTGCACGTGTGGAAGTCAATTCAGACTAGCAGCGCACCGAGGGGTGCTGCTCGGGTGGGATGTTGGTTTCGCTGCTCCTACAGGTATCCCTGCTCACAAAAAAGGGGCATCTGTTGTTTTAATCGAAGGCGCTGAGACACTGTAGCTATCATACCCGTTTACAGAAGTCCCAATCTCAACTCTGGATTTGCAACTGCAGCGCTTTGGGAGCAGGCTGGCAAACGCACTAGCCTTGCCTGCCTCCGGGATGGGGCAGAGGGACCAGGGGATATTTATAGCTGCCGCTGCGCATCGGCCAGGTCTTGCAGTCACGTAGGCATTTGCAGGGGCTCTCCGCAAGAGACAAAGTGGAGGTTTATCAGCTCCGGATTTCTGTTTTATTTATCGGTTCTTTTTGCACCAAATTCCTTCTATTGGATTTTGTGGGTTCGAGGCAGACTAAAAATAGATGGGTTTGTTTCTTCTAAATATATTCATCAGAGGAATAGAAAAGTGAAGGGCCACCTGGAGTTAAGATTTTAATATTTCAGTTGTTACAAACCAACTCCAAAAACAATATTTTTTTTTTCCCCGGCAGATTTGGTGTGAAAATGTTTAGTTGAGCAGATGGAGCCACAGCTGGTAGTGTACATGTTTATCGGGATAGTTGGCATTTAGCTGCATCCAAAACTGATGTCAGGCTCAAAGATGCTAAAAAGCAGGAATGACTGGAAGCTGAGATGGTACTTTATCAGCTCATCTAGGAGCAAATTTCTTTAATTTTTAGTACTTTGGACTCTTAAGAATAATTTTAATCCAGCGGGAAGTTAAACATTTAAAGCCAAAATTAAAAAATATGTCAAAATAGGTAAACGTTTGCTATTACTATGCTTTAATAAATAGCCTGAGGAGGGGAGAACATAACCCAGAACGTATTGATGTTTAAGGCCTAGTTAGCAAATAACACACATCTGCTGATGTTTAATTATCATGTATGCTTTGCTGGCAGACTTCAGAATCTGCATAGTTCATATTTACCAACGTAGTCTCTTGTTTCACACATGAGAACATTCATCTGGAAGTCTGAGAGGAGAGGGCACATGAATAATAGCGAGAAACCAAAGAACCAGAACAGATATGTGTAGACGACAATGATTTTACAGTTGTGTCTAATGCACACAATGAGGTTCGATGTCCCATTGTGCTAGGCACTGTACAAACAGTGGGGGAGAGTCCCTCTGCCAGGGACTCTAAAGGAAGAAGACAGATTCAGACACCAAAAACTTCATTTCAAAGAAGGATTTCGGCTTAAAGCTCCTTAGGACAATCTTAATCTGAGCAAGTGACAGAAGAGTATTCTTTCTGTGGCCCAGGCCATGCAGCAGTCTTCTAACAGTGTGGGATATTACTCTATTTAGGTTAATAACATTGCATACGTTTATATCGGGGATGAATTTGGGCCGCTGTTTTCAACAGTATTTAAAAGGATGAACAGTTTTGTAATTATTTTTTTCTCCCCCGTATGATTATTTTTCCCAGTACAATTGTTCCCCGAGTGCAACTTTTCCCCATATATCATAGATGCATCTTGGACTCTGAAGAAAAAGGGATTGTGTTTCTCTCAATCTTCATGATACACAGCATTTGATAATGATGGTGTTGTAGAAGTCTG
The DNA here is from genome assembly GCF_965231255.1 of Vanellus vanellus. Taxonomy (NCBI): domain Eukaryota; kingdom Metazoa; phylum Chordata; class Aves; order Charadriiformes; family Charadriidae; genus Vanellus; species Vanellus vanellus. The sequence goes on from NC_138907.1 coordinate 85,949,487, forward strand.
TTCTGGTGGTATTCCCATACAAATGGGGTAATGTACTGGCAGTGAGATTTATTCACATACATTTCTATCCTGCAGGCGGCAAAGAATTTTTGCCTTATTTTTGGCGTGTGATGTCCTGAAGCAGACTCCTTCGTTTTCTGTCGTTGCACAGGTAGCAGAGACAAGTATCTCTCTGGGCACATAAAGTGGCTGCATTATGAATGACAATCTAAAGGGAACCAAACTGCTTTACTAGGTGACCGGTGATGCCTGTCACCTCTTTGCCAGTGGGTTGTGAACGCACAGTGTACTAAAATGTAACGGTGCCTTCAACAGCAAAATAACAGCATGCGGCATTGTGCAAACTCTGAGCAATTCTACTTACCTTAGGGCATCCTTGCAGTTTGCTGTAATACAGAAAGCCCCCCTCAGCTGTCATCTCCTGCAGCCCGTTCCAATTTCCATCATAGTCCAGCCTGAGAAACATGAAAACGTGCCAGAAAGGCATCCTAATCCTACACTTCGCTGAACTGGGCTTCTTAAAAATATAAGCTTGTACAGAATTCAAGTGCCATGTTTCTTCTGTGTTGGAAAGTTGCATAGTAAAATAATTGTGTAGCAACATTTAAAGATGTTCAATCATAGACTGTACCTGAAAAAAAAATATTAGCAGAACATTCAAATTGTTGATGTCCCATTTTAAAGCACAGTGATGTCAATTTTTAAAGCACATATGCACTCATGCATTCCAATGCACTCACCCAACTGCAGGGCAATAGCATAAAATGAAGTTATAATTATGCAAGCTTAACGATGATGAAACAATAGTACTTTATGAGATAAACAGCCATGGTGTTTTATAAGGCAATGGGTCTGTTGCACATTAACTCTTGCTAATTTCACAGGTTGGAAAACACAATTTCTGTAATATAGTGTGCGGAGACATATGGAACCCCTTACAAATGGGATTATCTCCTAGTTATGTCCAGATTCTTTTGGGGACATACAAGTCAGTAAGCTTATTCTTATCATAACTTTGAGCTTTTTAATACTGTCTCAGGGCTTTACTAATTTTATTGGACTATACTGGCTTCAGACCACTAAGCATTACCACTAGTATGCAAGCTTTCGTAAAAAATTATTTTTAGATTGGCATTTATGCAGTTTGGTGTATCCTAGATAAATCTGATAACCGGAAAGGACGTCTCACTTTTTTTTTTTTTTATTATTTTTCAATTTGAGCTTTATTTTGATTTTTCAAGAACATATAGCCATCGTAGCACCTAATTATGAAAATTTTATTATATGACATCTAATTATAATGAAAATTTAGGGGACGTGTTCTTACCTTGTGTAATGAACTTGACGAAAATGCTTTATACACTAATGGCTGCACTCCTTTTTAAAAAGCTAATATAACTGGTCTTCATCCCCAGGGTACATCATAGAAATATAAAGCACATCTTTTGGAACTGCTTTTTCAGTGGTGAAAATGATAACATGCATACATTTTCATTAAAATTAATGTATACTTTTACTAAAATTTCACTATATTAAAAACTCACTTGGAGTCCCCAACATAAGAAGGACATGGACCTGCTGGAGCATGTCCAGAGGAGAGCCACGAAGATGATCTGAGGGCTGGAGCACCTCTCCTGTGAGGACAGGCTGAGAGAGTTGGGGCTGTTCAGCCTGGGGAAGAGAAGGCTCTGGAGAGATCTTGTTGCGGCCTTCCTGTACCTAAAGGGGGCCTACAGGAGAGCTGGGGAAGGACTTTTTACTAGCGCTAGGACGAGGGGGAATGGCTTTAAACTGGAAGAGGGCAGGTTCAGATTGAACATTAGGAAGAAGTTTTTCACTTTGAGGGTGGTAAGGCACTGGAACAGGTTTCCCAGAGAGGTTGTTGAGGCCCCATCCCTGGAGGTGTTCAAGGCCAGGCTGGACATGGCCTAGGGCAACCTAGTCCAGTGGGAGGTGTCCCTGTCTATGGCAGGGGGGTTGGAACTCAGTGATCTTCAAGGTCCTTTCCAACCTAAACCATTCCATAATTTTGTAATTCTACTAATTTCTAGTGAAACCCGGCATTTAATAAACCAGTATTTTTTAAAGCCAGGTGTGAAAAAAAGGAATTTTATAGTCTCAGCTGCATCTCTCTACTTTATTTTCATGGCAGATCATGGCATACATCAAACTGAAATTTAGCAGATGGACTTCATGCTAAATCCAGATGCAGTTTTCACTAACAACTGGTGGTGAATGTTAAAGTATAAATAGATAAGAAAACATATATCTGAGATTTAGGACCATATCTTCCTTCCTGCAAGTTTTTGCATACAGTATGCCAGCAGGATTTAGCCTTTATAGTAAGGTATCAAAATCAGAAGTGTATTCCAAAATAGTGGATAACAGAGACAATATGAATTATCTAAATTAGGAAATGGTCATATTTCACTTGGGTTCTATAAATAAGTGGAAGTATTGGATTGCTAGTGAGAAAAACAGGCTAGAGTGGTGGAAGTTTCAGCTGTTATAAACAGCTAAACAATAGAAGTCCTTGCATGGTCTGTTTGTTATGATTAGGAGCTGAAAGGTAAAATTTAATTTAGCAATGCATAAAGAAATGAATATGAATGTGTTATGAGGAAGAAAATGCTTTACATAAAAATATTGCAAGGGACATTGTAGTCCTAGTGAAGACACAGCAATTTATTTTACTTCTACAAATGTATACTGATACACTTGACTTACCATTGCTGTGGGGACGTTAATGATACAACAGTGGGCTATATCTGGAAAAAAACAGTGAAAGTCAGTGGATAAAGGAAACCAGCCTGCTAATTAAAAGTCTTAATGTGTATTTGAACTTGTTGCCAATAAAACAGAGACTGCACATTTTTCTCCTGTTGCTTGAACCTTGAGACACTGTTGTCTCCCTATCCTCTGCTTTCTTCAAAGCAATCAGAGTTTGAGTGTACTTCTTTTGAATATAGGAGATACTGGCAAGTGTCGATTAGAGTTACTGAGTACGGCTGCCTTCACATTTTCACTGGCTTATAAAGGCAAGCCTGTGGCTGGTTTGTAGTGTGCTTGTGTTTTGGGAAGCCAAAGTCATAGATGGTTTTAGTAAATTTGATCTTTCATATTACCATTTTGCTTGCTTATTATAGTTTTTTTTTCGTTCTTCATCACTTCTCTCTGTTTACCAAATCAAAACAACTTGTTTATCTCCTTTTATATGTTGTGAAGAAGAAATAGGCATCAGTAACATAAAAATAGAAAGTCTTGGATGTGTTTATTTTTCTTATACAAAAAGAATAAGTTATTTTAAAGATATTTTAAATGGGTGTTCCTATGTCTTCTTTCTTCATTCCTGGTCCTGGTCATTCACTTTAGACTAATGAAAGTTGATTTTCTTGCAGTAATTTTATTGGACTGGATTTCAAACACAGTATCTTTTGCTGTTGTTGTACTTGTCAGCGCACTCAGTTGTAACGTAGAATATGTCTGTCTACATAAAATGAAAGGTTAATAGTTGTTTGAGTAAATTGGCACAAAATTGAAGGAAGCTTCTTCTGCACCCTGGTTAGTATAGTTTGCTTTGTTTTGATAAACAAAGATTTTTATAACAGTAAACAGCCTTTTCACAACCTACCAATCGTGGCATGATGGATTCATTCATTTGCAGTTTCTGGAACCAGCTGCTCCTATCTACTACTGCTGCAATTAGAAAAACAGTCTGTTAAAATATAATGAATTTAATAAATCTAATGCTTTCAGATTTATGTATTTATTATCTGCTAGTCAAGATAGAACCTATAGCTAATATAGTTTTTTTCAAACGTTAAATAATAATAAATAAATCAGAAGGGTGTCTTGTATTACAAAGCAAGTCTTTTTCATGGTTGTCACCTCTGGGAGAAGAAAAATTTGCTGGTGGGTGTAGAGGCGCAAGGATAATCTCACTGCCTCACACACTGCTGTTAAATACAAATAGCAGTAATAGTCTTATCTTTGCAGAAATGTTGTTATTAAACAGACAGAGTTGGGTCAGTGAATGACCTTTTTGTTTAATGCAATAATTACATTATGTTTTCAGAGATATGCCTTGTAGGGTTCATGTCCTAAGTATAGGAAAATCCCTAGGAAAATATGAGGTACTGGTAATTTTCTAATCTTCACATGCATCATAAATAAGGGCAAGAGTTATTATCCGATGTTGCAGTAGAAATTTCTGATGGAGAGATATCAAGTATTACTGAAGATTTGAAAGGAAATCATTGGCAGAGTGTAGATAAGAATCCAAATATCTTACCTCCAAGTTTTGTTCCTTAATCGTTTAATCATACTGATTACTTAATCTGAGTTTTGTGGCTAATTTACTGTGTAACTACTTTTTCTTATGTCATTGTATGGTCAAACTACACACATAGGCTGCATTCACCTAAACTGTTAGAAAGGGGGAGGCAATCTGGCATATGGTTCATATTTTGGGTAGACACCTGAAAATGCCATACACTTTCTTGCAGCAAAAATCCCTTCATCTCTATTCCTATTTTGCTTTCTTAATTTTGTTCTCAATCCTTTTTCTTGCATGTTCTGAATAGTCTATCTATTTTGTCCTTCATATAGTGGATCAAGAGCCACCTGGCAGCCAAAACCAGGCCAAGATCAGGAAGGAAAGAGTTGTGTGCACAGCTAAAGCTGCATTATCCCCTCTATCACTGCATTGATGTTGGCAGATGTCTGTTCTGCTCATAGGGCAGATTCTCCAAGGGAAACTCTCAGAGCTTGAACAGACTTCAGGAGCATCCTGGCCACTTCAGCTCTGCAGCTGGCATGCTGTGCAGAGACAGGGAACTATAATTTGCCCAGATATATTCCATCTCTCTTCACCATTGGAAAAGCCCATGTTGCCATAACCCAAGGCAGTAACAAGAGAAAAGGAGTGAGACTGCCTTCACTTCTTTGGGATGTGTTAAACTTGCTTTCAGCAGAACTATGTCTATCAGTGGATTGTCCGGAAAGCAGCTTTGAAAAAATACTTGTGTTTGGGCTATATTACATACCGCAGGGGTTTGGGTCTCGTAAAGAAGAGAGAGTTCAGATTTTGCATTATACTGCTTCATTAATTTCCTCCCCCCCCACACACACACACTCCTTGTCACTACTACCTCCTACCCCTTCACCTCAGCACTTTTAGTGTCAGGCTTCTTAGGCGACATTTCTCTCCCACTCAAATTTCTCTTCTACCTAAAAGCTTCTTTAGTGACTTCTCCCTAAAAAATTTTAGGGATGTTACACGTATGCATTTTGCCTCACCTAGGTGAGGAGAAATGAAAATACCTAACTTGTTTAGCAAGAGAAAGGCAGATAGCAAATGCTTGTAAGTTAATTATGCGTGCGTCTCATTCTAGAAACAATCTTCCAGTCAAAAAAGCAGCAAACACCCTGATATTTTGCATCTTGATATCCTGACCGCATAATGTTATCTGCAGTGTAGTTAACAGAGCATTAAGCTTTATGACCCAGAGATCTCTTTCCAGTCATAGAAGTGCAATGGCTTGTCAGGTAAGATTTATTTACTGACTCCTAGAAATTCCAAAAATTGAAAAACGTATTACCAAATAGAGGAAGAACAGAAAGGATATAGGAAGCGTATCAGACGCATAGACATGTCTCCAGATTTTCTTTGCTTGTTCCGTTTTGGATAGAGATGTTCCCAAATCAGAATGGCATTTCTTAAAATGTTTGTCCGTTGTGATCAGAAACATCAATATTTAGAGGACATTAAAGAAAAAAAAAAGAGTAAAATAAATCTATTTTTTAGATGTTCAGTATTTCAAAGGAAATAGTTTATGTTGAAGAACTAAAAATATTGATAAGCATCTTATTGGTCAGGCCATGTGACCATGATAGCAAGAAAGTCAAATTCATGCCTTTTGTCAAAAAGAATATAAAATGCTCACTCCATAGAAACTATATGGTTACAATAGAAGCTTCTTGAGACTTGTTTTTCAACAACTGTTCTAAAGGAAGGTTTCTCAAGAAATAAAAGAGAGGGTGGAGAAACTCAAAGTCCTGGTGTGTTAAAGTCTTGTATCAGCAGCAATCAGGAGATAATACAGTTTTGGTTGCTTTGAAGCAGTATCTGGATCAACATCTTTTGAGCAGGCATTTTAGCTTCTCAGGAGTTCCAGCCTCTATAAGAAATTTAACTTGGATATCCAATTTTTCATTTGTTTTTTTTGAAGTGCTGTTTCAGCCCTTGAGCTTGAGCTTTGTCCCATAAGTAAGCATAATTACAGTTGTTTCCCTCGGTCTGTGTTAATTTTAGCTGAATCTACAAGTGTTGCCACTGTTTTGGGGCTCTGAGGTGTAATCTCGGTTACTCCTCAGTCTAAGTTCTCCAGCTCAAATACTTGCTCCTTCCAAAGTGGCAGACAAGTTCCATTCCAGAGATGGAAAAACAGTATTTGAAATGAGCTTGCTCATTTTTTCTTCCTTTGTTTAAATTTAGGACAGAGAGAGAATCTCTGTCAGTTTAAGAGAGAAGAAGGGAGACTAAAGAAAGGCAAAAAAAAATAATAATAATAATGATAAATAAACAAAGCCCTGGAATGGGTGTCAGATAAGTTTACCAGATAGTTTGCAAGAAAATAAAGACAGGGAAGCTGAGAAACATGGAAAGTCCTTAGCTGGCAGAGGAAACCAGGGCTTGCTAGAAGAAGTAGATTCACAGAGGGAAGATAGTACACATGCCTCAAGGGTCACTTTCATGTGGATTTAAACTTCAGATAATACCATCAATTTACATTTGGTATGACATAATAGAAAAGACAAGTTTAATGATTACCCCTGTTAAAGAATTCCATTTCCTCTCAACCCAAGCTAAAAAAAAAAACCTCAATACATCTATATTCTTATAAGGATGATCTTAAACGTTCTTTGTTTTTTTTTCCCCCATCCCAACATCATAGTAGTGTATTTAATAGTTTCTGTTTTCTGTGCTCTCTAATTCTTTTCTTCATTTAAAGTCTATTTACTCCATAGATATTTTTTATTGGCCATCACAGCAAAATAGTTTTATTCTCAACAATATGCTGAGAACATTATGCTCAAATATCAGAGGGCTGCAATCATAGTAAGGAAGTATTTTCTAATATGTAACCATCCTTCCTTCCTATACAAATGTAGCAATTTAAGGGATGGAATAACATGATTGCTTCTTCAAATCTTTGCATTATGTGCAGCTTTTTGAACTAATAATGCAGACATTTTTAAAAATTTTGGTTTTGGTATATAACATCTGAACTTGCATTATGAGAAGGGAGGCTTAGTGGTCTTCATTTGTAAAAGAGCTTGGTGGAGCAAGACAAGGAACACACACTTTCTGCTCCAGAAGACTTATGCATTTCATGGAGTGCTGCAGAGACCTGACGTATGGGTGTCGCTTTCTCTATTCAATAATCTGAACTTGGCATTTTTTAAATGTCTCTGTGGCTCTTCTTTGTCCCGTTCACTTTTCTTGTAATGCAGAAACCTTGTTTGCGACATTGCAGCTATTATCAATCCCCATTTCCTGAGGCTTAAGAGGGAATGATGATCAGAGTCAAGAAAAGTTTTGAAAATTTTTGTTTCATTCCTCATAACATTCTGGGGACACTGAGGAAGAAAAGTGGAGAACAGTTAATTAGAATTGAATAAACAAATCTGTGTTTAGTTAGTTCAGCTTGTGACTCATGTCTGCTGTGTGCAAGCCGCTCAAGACTCACTTTAATAGAAGAGACCTGGTATTTTAGTAGCTGAGCTTTTTCCTGTGGGAAGCACAAAACAAAGGATTTTGACAATTGAATTCCTTCTTGAATATCTTCTGTTGCCCTCACGAAGAAGGGTGAGAGAATTTAAAGGTTGGTCTGAATCTTTAAATGAACTTGGTCAAGCAGTTCTCAGGGGTGGGAGCCCTGTTAACGCTAGACAGGGTCTTCTTACATGCCACGTATACTGAACTAATAAATCTATACCCTGCTGATTCAGGAATGTTCTTGTGTCTGTATTTATTCCCTCCTGAGTCTGAATGTCAATTATGACTTTTGGTTTCTTCAGGTTACTCAGAATAAAAACCTGTAAGATGACCACTGCGAAAGGGTAATTTCACATTATAAACATTCATAATGTTGATTTACTTAAAACTAGCCAGGTACAATATTTTACCTATGGAGTTAAACTCAAAACATTACTGACAGTAACAATAATGGGGCTTTATTATGATATCAGGATTTCATTGCATACCTTGTTGGAGAAAGAGCATGTCATGCTGCTGGAATCGACTGGCTATATACCATGGCACAGAGGTCAGCCCCTGTGGGTTTGATTAGAGCTGGAAAAAAAGCTTAAACACTCAAAATTACCAGTCATATCCTCTGGATGTTTGTCATAGGAACTTAAGTAATGCATTCCACATTTTCTTAAAGTGCATTTTCAAACCATATTTAAAGTATTGTGCTTGATGTGATTTCACATCTAAGAAAACAGCATAGTCAAGGAAAAGGAAATGAAGAGGACAATAATTTGATCACACATTTGTGGAGCGTAAACCCAGGAAACCCGAAGGTATGCTTAAGATACAAGACTAACCCATATGATTTTCATGGCATGGGTCTGTTCTTATAACTAATAATTATGTAGGTGAAAATTTATGTATCTGCATACATCCCTTTGTGGCTATTGTAAAGGAAACTTTCTCAGTGTAACTTAACTGAATCAAAATAGGTTTGATTTAAATTCTTTATAAGCCTCAGTGATTCGAGACCAGATTTGGGGTTTTTTTGGTGGTGGTTGTTGTTGGTTTTGTTTGTTTTATGTCTTTGAGACACCTTAAGAACATGTAGAAATGAAGTTTTCAAAGTAATTATAAAGCTGATTGTGAGAGGAGGAACAGTCCATTAATCTAATATATCTATTTTGAAGCATCTGGGGCCACATACAGACATATATTAAGACATAAAATGGATAAATATGTGTCTTATCTATAAATCCTTGCTATTATATAGGATTCTTGCAGAATTGACTGTCTGTCTACAAAATAGATCTTGCCAAAATATGAGCAGTATGCCCAGGTTATATAGGAAATTCCACAGAATCTTTTATTTCTAAAGTACGATTTATAACTGTGAAACTATCTAATGGAATGTTAATAGTCATCCTTGTAAGATTTCTTGTTTGGCCTAATTATTTCTTCCCAAGAATTTGTACGTAAAAATGCCTCCAAGACTCCAGTGTTCTTCCTTCCGAGGCCTGAGGCTTGAAAGGGAGAGCTAAGGAAGGACAAACCACGTGAAAATTCACCTTGAACTTAGCATGGCAACAGGTGTATTCATTTCTAGATGGATTCTCTCCATACTGTTCCCCTCTGCAGCATGTATGAGACTGATGAGACGTGAGGCAAACTGCAAGAAATGCACTCGTAACTGAGTAACTTAACTGAGAGTTTGGCGGAGCACAGTTTGCCTAGTATTCATTACACATAGTTAAAATATAGTTTTTAATCTTTTGTCTGCAAAGGATTGAAATATAAAGGACAAGTGCATCTGTTTCGTGTTCATTCATCTTAAATGCATTGAGAGTATGGGAATGTAGTGGAATAGATTTAAAGTAGGCAGTTGGCTATGGGTGGGTCATTTAGCTTGGACCTGATCCCACAAAATACCCCTTTTAACAAAACAGGTAAGCAAAAGTCAGCATATTCTTAAATCTCATTGACTTTAATTGGCTGAACGTTTAAAGTTCAGCACAGGGTTTCAGAATTTACAGAATTGAAGCTTGTCAAAGTACTCACTGACAGGTGGGCTGGTTAAAAATATATTTACCTCTCCTACCTATTTCTTGCATCAGATTAAACAATTTCAAAATGAGAAAATGAAAATATTTGTTTAGAAAGGGGTAACTGCTAAATATATGATTTATTTTCTATCAGTGCTATCCTTCCAAAAGAAAATGGAGACAAAGGAAAAAAAAAAAAAAGTCAAAAGCAGAAAACCCTTTCTCTGCCTTTGTGACTCATTTCAGGTAAATGATTGATTCACAGCAGCTCAGAATCAAATCTAGTATAACCCAGAGCTGTATCAGGGTGAATTTAGCTGTAAAGTATTGCTCATTCCTGGAAGCATGAGTAGCAAAGCATTGATTCAACAAACAGTCTCTGTGATAGTTTGTATTCGAATTAGCATTGTGGCAAAGTAACAAGGTTTATGTAGAAAAAGGGTGATTTGGAGTTTATTTATTTATTTGTTCATTTAATTTTTTTGCCTGCATTAATCTGGGAGAGGTGATGAGTGTAAATCATCTTTCTCTTTGTGTATTCACCGTAAATTCATTTGTTGAAATACAGAGCTAAAGCTGCTTTTTGGAGCAGCCCATACTTTAGCATATTGAAGACTTTCAGAAATTAAAGCTTTTCAAAATGTAATCTCTTCCAGGAGGCAGGGAGGCAAAGAATCTTGCCAGACGTTCATCTTGTTAAAGAATGGCTGAATGATTTATAAAGTAACATTCAAACTGATTTCATTGTTGAGGCTGGAGCAGATCGCATCCTGAATTTATTGCAGATTGGGCTAGATTAATCTGCAAGGCAGCATTTCCCAGCTATGAGCTTTGCTGATTCCACCTCTCTCTTCTCTCATCTCTCTTTCCCCTCTTCCACTGCCCCTTTCCCCCCATACTTTTTTTTTTTTTTCTTCTCTTTAGCTTCAAAACAAAGTGGATTAATTTTTAGTTTGAAGGGGTAACAGAAGTCACATTTTTCTTTCTGAAGATTCCTGCTAATAAAGGGCAGTGCTTGGATAGGTCTTTCTTTGGGTTTATTCAGAGCTCTCGACACTTGCCAGAGCAGGTGATGAAGAGTGCATGTGAGTTCAATTCAGTGAGCCATTGAGAAATAGGTTGTGGTTTTCAGGAGCAATAAAGGGTTGGTGTGGGTAGATCCTGAGACGGAGCTTTGAGTTATCATATGGCACATCACTCATTAGTGATTAAGCCTCAAAGGCTTCAAAACAGTGACCATTTCATGGAAGATAAAGAATATATTGTATACTTGCACCCCTTCAACTTTCTTTGTGCCTTCAATCCTGTTTTCTTGTCTCGCCTTTAAAACAATACCTTTAGAAAGCTTCTCTCTCACTTTGTCCATTTATGCTGTGTGAAATGAGATCCTATGCCCCCCAAAAAATCCTCTTCAACTTTCATAAGAAAAAATGCTGAAATTTAAGAGCTACCAAAAGGTTTTCAACATTTTCATATGAATACAAAGAACCTTCTTCCTCTTAAAAAAAGTGTTATCCTTCCCATCTGTCAAAGTGCGTAAACCTGCTTTCCAGAAAGCATATCCCTGATGGGAGACACCATAAAACTAGTAAGAAACTATGTTTATCTTTTTAGAGCAGTAATTGTACAGTGTTTGCTAGAGTTGACTAGCATGACATTTCATTTGCACTATTAATCTGGACATGCCATGCAAAACTTAATAAAGTTTATGCATTTAATGTTGCTGCGCGTACTTTAATTTTGATACCTTGACACATACAGATTTCCTTCTCTCAGAATCTTTCTTGTAATATTGGAAGCTCAGAGAAATCCTGAAAATTTATCATTTTTGAAGTGTCTAAGTAAGGCGAGGACACAATAATACATTTGTATTTGTATTTTCATTTGTATTTGCATTTGTATTGCAAAAAACTTTTTTGTTTTTGTTTTCCCAATGCTGTGCTGTACCCTAGGTGTCATCCTGAGGTAAGGAGTACGAGCGGTCATTTAATCCCCTCTGGGTTCCCGTGTAAACAACGGTGTTCTGGTCTAGGAGCACACATAACTTCCATAAGCGTATAACCAGAAGAAGGCAGGAAACAGGAGTGTGGCCCACATGGCAGCCCACGTTCTGGTGCTCCAGTTCCTGCCCCTCTGTTTGCACGTGGAGGCAGGCAGACCACAGAACTCCAACATGCTCAACAGGCATTACTCTTGTTCATTGTGCTCCTCTTTTCCACCCGTCTATGCTACAGAGACAAAACAAAGCATTTGCGCGGAAGTTTTGGCAGGCTTAAAAATCCAAATTTTTCACCCCAGCCTCAAAGCCTGGAAGGAGAGAGGGAGATGTTGATCCACAGAGAGGTGTTGGAGCTGCAGTGTTCCTTAGAAGGACTGCTGGGGCATTTCCAGATTTCTCTTTGTTTAAAAGTATGCCGGCATTTGAAATCTAGCTAATGTGAAGAGAATTCATAAACCGATAGCATGCAGTCTTTCCCTTGTTAAGGGTTAATTATTATGCGTCTTTCCTTGCACCATATGGTGGACTTTTGTTTGCTCTAAAATACCTCTCCTTTCAACAGCTCTTCAGATTAGAAAGTAAAGCTCATTAGCTAACGAATGCTATCATTTTTACTTTTGTAAAAAATAAAAAAAAAGCATTGTTTTATATAATTTCACATACTCTTGACTCACTGTCAAGTATGACTAGATCCATTTAATGAAATTAGTGTTTATTTTTAATATTTCTTTTTCAAAAAATGATGGTGATTTTTTTTTTCCTTTTTCTATACTCTCTGAACTTAGAATGAAAGGTTTTCTTTCTGTACCTAACTGCTGTGTTTACGATTTAGTATGACCATGGATGTATATACTCCTTAAATGACAAAAGTTTAAATCGGTTGTTGCTGCAGGATCCATGCCAAGCATCTCCAAGTAAAACTGGTTTTATGAAACTGAAGCTGCCTTAAACATATTCAGTTTCATGATAATCCTAACCTAGATGTGGGTACAGATAGAATCAAGATAGAGCAAAGTCAATTAGGCTTACGGTTGCTTAAGCATTTCCATTCCAGCTCTCAATTTGGGGCTAAAATTTTTCAGACTCATGGGATTTCTGTTTTTTTTTGCTTAGTATTTTGTGGAAGAAGAAAACGGGACTTTTGAAATAAAATATTAATCTTTTGTATTAAGCAAAAAATGAAAGGGTAGACATTTTTTTATGACTTACTTATATAAGCGTATTTATTTGAACCACACTTGCAGCAAAATAACCAAGGACAGTGAGTTGGAATTTTGGCAAGGAAATAGTGATTATTGATTATTATTTTTTATTTCTAATATTCTGTTTAAATTTAGTTTTGATCTGGCATAATCACAAGTCTTTGGAGAGTACACATTTTGCATGCAGCTTTTATGGAGGTATACCTTATTGAGTGTTATGTAGATGTTCATGAACATTCATGTTGATGAATTCTGGCAAACACAGGATAATGGAAAATTTTAAATATTGCACATACATTACCGTGCCCTTTATATTGTTTATAGAATATTAAGCACACTTGAGGAGCTACTGAAAACAAGCATTATTGTAATATTAAAGTATTTATTTCATTGCTATTGCCTTTACCATGTGCTACTGGTAATATCACTGTCTGGATTACCACTGACATTATTGATCATTAATAGTAGAATAAGAAAGGGAATTCTGCCAGTACATTATACATATTCAAAAAAATGGAATGTGAATTCTCGTAGCATGCTGTTGGTAGGCAGTTTTGGAAAGCATGTCTTTATTGGAACTAGCTGTAAATGATTGCTTATCCCATTTGCTGCTCCATTTTCATATTTTTCTAGGTATTTTTATGCTTTTTCTGTTTGTGACCCATCTTTTCCTGGCTTATTGTTCAAAGAATCTTTACTCCAAAATCTGTGATAAGATCTGAATGTTATTTGTGATGTCACAAATCAACTTTATGATTTTTCTGCAGGACAGATTCCTGCTAACCAAGATGGAAATAGAGGTAGTCTATCTTGTTTCATACAGCTATTTCTGATAAAGGAAGAGAACAGCAAGGACTGATGTATAAAGCAAGGGAAAGTAGATATAATTCTGTTATTTTGCTGCTATGAATGTGCCTTATTAAATCCGTGGAATCACTGGATTTTCCGCCTTATTTTTGGAAGTATACTTAAAATTATCTCTCATCTGCAGGGCCATATAAAACTTTACTACCAAGTTAGCTGAAAGACAGTGTCATTGTCAGCATTTCTTTGCATACTGTTTTTTCTGTTCTTTTAGAATAGTGTTGAAAGGCTCCCATCAGACTTCACACTGACGACATTAGTCATTAGATACACATATAAAAATGCGTTCTCTAACCCCAAAAGCTTTTACTCTAAGTAACAATGGCATGCTTTGCCATGGACAAGGTGAAATGCTAATGTCCTGTTTACCACTCGTTCAAATGTACTGCATGGTGAAGTAGACAAATGTCCTTACTCTGAAGGACAGCTTTATGATTCTAATTTCTGAAACTTCCTGAGTAATTAGGACATGCTCATTTATTATGCCAATTTACAATGGTTCTGTCTGGGAAACAATACGGATTCTTCAAATTTCTTTCCACCGTTTTAGATTAAAATCTTCATCTCCTGGTTCAACACACATTTCCCATGTCTTCTTTCCTAAATCTCTGCCACAGAAATACATTTTTTTTTTTTTATTAGGCGTGACAGAGAAAACGTTACACAGCTTTTGAACTTTAGATTAGGAAAAGTAGTCAAAAGTTAGTTGAGTGTCTGCGGGTTTATTTGAGGTGGATTTGATGTATGTCTTATGTGAAATTTCTGGGGCTTGGAAAAGTTTAATCCAGCAGATTTTTGTGATCTAGAGTAGTTAAAATATCACTTCTCTGGAAGATTGATGAAGTACGCATTTAACCAGACTTCAGGTTAAAAACCTTACAGTAAACCCCAGAAAAACATATTTGTGCTTTCTAAACAAGTAATTATGCTAGTCGTGTTTTATTGTTGTGGTTTTTGAAAGAAACAGTTCAAATATTAGAAATAGTTCAAATATTAAAATAGTAGCAGTAATTATGAGGGAAATATTATCATGACAATGAGAGCTTGGCTGAAAACAGATGTATTGCAAAGGATTGAATGGTATTTGAATGGTATTCTTGCTTCTGGTGTTGTTTGGTTTGGGGTTTTTTTTGGGGGGTGGGAGGGGGGAATACAGCTAAAACCAGATAAATAAATAAGTAAATAAAACAAATAAATGATTAATACAGATTTTTGTCAATGCGTTTGGAATTATGTTATTCATTCCCGTATTTTAGAGATATATTATTCATTACATATATTCTATATGCAGTATATATTCCCATTTATATTATATAGAGACGATAATATAATATAAATTAGAATATGTATTTGTTGCTATATGGTTATCTTCTATAGTGCTGATTTTTTAATCTTAGTGTTAGGAATCATTTGACTTCTATTAGTACAGAATTTTCTTTTCAAAGAGTATCCTGGTGTTTCAATGTATACATGTGTAACAGATGAAGAAAAGCAAATCTTATGTGTAACATCAGAACATGTGAACTTAAATTCTGGAGAATTAGTCATTCAAGGAAGTTGTGTAACAGTGAGATTCATTTTGTTCACTCTGCAAAAAGCCTAAAATTTACAGATGTAATACATAAATAGAAATTTAGCTGTGGCATTCCCTGACACTTTACTGATTTGTTCCAGCTAAAAAACTAATCTTATATCCCCATGGCAAAGGTCAATATTGCGGGGAAAAAAAAAAAGAAAAAAAGCTGAAAAAGTATCCCTTGTCACTTTTAAAATAAAATCATAGCAACCACTTTTTCTTCTATGTCAGAATGTCTCTTCTGTATCAGGTGGCTGAATCTCAAGAGCAAGATTCATTTTTGGTGAATAAAGAGAGTTGTAATGACTGTAATTAAGGGAAGGTATTTCATACACAGCTGTGATATGGAGGCGTCAGGGCATCTCACCCACCCACTTGCTGATTTCTGAGGTACTCCAGCTCCTTACACTCCATGTCCACTCATCCTTTTACAGAGTAATTCTCACATGCAGTACCAGTAGTTGCTAAAACATGTCATAAGTTTTGTTTGAAATGCACGACTTGTAGTGATTTTACTATGAATTGGCTTTAACCTGTAAAAGGAAATAGCAAGAATAAATGGGTGCAATTAATAAGTAAAAAAAGAGTGTTTAATATTCAGGATTGTGTAAGCTAAAATCACACAAGCGGTAAAAGTTAGAATGACATTTCTGAGACAGTCTCCTTTGAATGGCAGGAGCATTTTCTCCTTGAGCTGTGGCCAAGCCCTAGATATACAGAGGAGAAATCTATTTGGAAGAGATATACAGCCAGCTCACGATCTTGTTTTCCTACATTTTGTTAGCATATATCACTAGATTGAGGTTTACACTTGAACAGACCCAGCTTTTAGCAGGAACATCACTGTGAATTGAGTGCCCTGAATTCTCCTCTCGCCTTGTTTTAGAAAGGGATGCCATCATTTCCACAGTTAAGAATGAAGGAGTAAGGAAATAAAAAAAAATGAGCAAGTAAATACTGTTAATTCCAGACTGAATTATATTTTTGTTAGGCTGTTGCTCAATGTTTTGTTTTGCTTTGTTTTACCCCACACACTAGCGTTGTTGACATTTGTGGCAAGCTTTGGCCAACCAAGATTGGAATAGAACAGTAGATCGTGTTTTGATCAAAAAACTGCTTTTCTGGACTCCCCTGGGACTATATATATCTGTGTAAGTTCAATCACATATACTTTCTAGATAAAGACTCAGGCCTAGTTTTAATCCTTTGCAGTTCAGCACCTAACCAGAAGTCTGTATGCTAGCGATAAAGTTTTTTTTAAAACTCTCCTAAATCCAACAGCGAGACATAGGCATGTTAGTTTGGAATGTGTCTTCACTCTAAGGAGTCTTGGAGACTTTATTTTTAACTTTGGTGTGCCACTTAGTGCCTAAAATGATGGTGAACCTGGATTTCCTGGTCTGGTAGTCAGGCACCGTTAGAGAATGAGGCACCCAGGCATCTTCCAGTCACTGGGGCAGATCCTGATGCTTAAGATACTTCAGTTCCTCGGCTCCATTTTTCATGACAAGCTATAACATCTAAGAAAGCTTTATTTCTGTTAGTACTGAAGTTTCTTTTTTCCTGTACTTTTTTTTAATCAACATGCTTCAAAAATAATATTTCACAGAACATTTTAATAAACAATAACATTTTAAGTGGAATTATGACTAAGAAAATTTAGATCATTAAATGACATAGCAAGTCTTAATATGTTTTAAACTGGTTATGGTAGCACCTGGTTATTGTAAAACCTGTATTGCAAAACGCGGGCTTGCCTTCACATGGGCGTATTACCATTTTTTTTTGTCAGGGAAAAATAACATAGTGATTTATTTTATTATCGGCATCCCTTTGATGTTTTTTGTTTGCTGGTTCGGGTTGTGATATTTATTTTTGGTGGGTATGGGGGTGATAATTATCCCAGAAAATTCAGTTCACTATTTTTCACAAATAAAAGAACATTAAAATGAGAAATTACAGTGTTTTCCCAAGAACGTCTCTATGTGTAATCAGAGATCCGTATCTAGTTTAAGAAAAAATAGTATTCTGTCAGGACACGAAGATTCATTAACTGGGAAAAATCAATGTCCTGGCAATATAAAAGTCCAACAGCATTTATAAATATGCTGCCATTGCCTCAATAAAGATGTGGTAATTAGAGGGTCATCAGTTTAACACTTTTTTGTTTCTTTTGTGTCATTAATGCACAATTCATTTGTAGTATTGATTGTTTCTGGTGAGCAGAATTATTTAACTGGTGAGCAGTTAAAACAAAGCAGGAGTATTAGCTTCTATTCAGGGCTGATCTTGCAATGCATCAGATATAGACTAGAAAATAAACAAACCAACAAAAAAAAGTGCCAGTTGATACATCTTGAATGAAAGCCCATTGTGCAGAGAGTTTGAGTTAAAAAGCTATATCCTAGTAGATACATAGGTGAGGTTGTTGCTTACCGTAGAGCTGTGAAAGAATGCAAGCAGTAAAATAGACTTAGAAACGTAAAAAGAGAGATGGAAACACCAAGTCAGTAAATAAAAGTATATGTCGAAGAGAGAAATAATTTTACAGAGTACATTAAATAAAAATTAAATTTAGGCTGGCTATTTCAAAATAACTCACTTGACAAACAAATCTTTTGAGAATTTGAAAAAAAAAGCTAAAAAAGACATATATGTTTTATTTAGAAGAAAACTGTGTTTAAATACTGTAACAAAAAAGTCAGGAAGAAAAAGAAGGAGGACAAAAATGGATTTCATAAAGATCTCTGTTTAATCGTAGAATCATAGAATAGTTTGGATTGGAAAGGACCTTGAAGATCATCGAGTTCCAACCTCCCTGCCATAGGCAGAGACACCTCCCACTAAACCAGGTTGCCCAAGGCCACATCCAGCCTGGCCTTGCACACCTCCAGGGATGGGGCCTCAACAACCTCTCTGGACAACCTGTTCCAGTGCCTTACCACCCTCAAAGTGAAAAATTTTTTCCTACTCTTTAATCTGAACCTGCCCCCTTCTAGTTTAAAGCCATTCCCCCTAGTCCTAGCGCCACATGCCCTAGTAAAAAGTCCTTCCGCAGCTCTCCTGTAGGCCCCCTTTAGATACTGGAAGGCCGCAATAAGATCTCCCCGGAGCCCCCTCTTCTCCAGGCTGAACAGCCCCAACTCTTTCAGCCTCTCAGTCTCATAGGAGAGGTGCTCCAGTCCTCGGACATCCTCGTGGCTCTCCTCTGGACACGCTCCAGCACGTCCATGTCCTTCTTATGTTGGGGACTCCAGAGCTGGATGCAGTACTCCAGGTGAGGTCTCATGAGAGTGGAGTAGAGGGGCAGAATCACCTCCTTTGACCTGCTGGCCATGTTTCTTTTGATGCAGCCCAGGATACGATTGGCCTTCTAGGCTGTGATCACACATTGCTGGTTCATGTTGAGCTTATTCTAATGACATATTTTATTTTATTTTTTAAATTTATATCTGTGATTTAACGCAAGGCTGGATGATTCCAGTGATTAAAAGACATAATTTGTTTTTCCAGCCCTTGGCTACATTCTACTCCCGGGGCCTCTCTCTCAAGTGGTACACACCACTTACCTTCCAGTCCCTCAGGGGATGCATGCTAGTAGTATAAAACCTATCTATGGGCGAGATTTAGGTCATTGTGCCAAAACTGAAAGGGATGGAGAGTGGTACTATGTCCTATTTATTATTTTTAAATGAATTTACCATTTACAATTCAAAAGATGAATGATAATCATAAGATGTAAAAAAGAGAAATTTGGAAATTTGGACAATGTCTGTTCAAACATAGTCTTCTCTTAAATGAACCACTCAACACCAGTGCATTCCTGTTTTACTTATTTAACTTTTCATCCTCTTCTTCAACTGCTGTGGGCAAAGATCACATAGAAAAATCTTCTGTAGTAAGATTTTCTGTAGTAAATAAAAACTAGGTAAGTTTCAGTTAAATTACAGTTAAGTAAGTTTTCTGTAGTAATATTAGAGGAGACCTAGAAGTATAATTTCCTGAGATTGCTATAAACTATATGTAAATTTGGATCACCTCTCATACCCATCCTTCAATTGGTTTGATATAGCCTTCCTTCAATGCCTCTATTTTGCTAGAGTTAAGAAGTTTGTCTTTTCCATGCTCTTTGGTTCTTCTCCCGTAGGGACATTTAAAGTCTTTGTCCCCATTTCATGTTGCGAATTCTGTGGAATTCAGGTTTCATTAAACTCTACCATTTTGTTATTCAGATTCCACAATTTTATGTTAAATCTTTGAGTGCGTTTAAGAGCGTGAAACGTAACATAAATGATAGTTGAGTCAGTACTAGAAACACTTTGTCATTGTTTTTGCTTTTCAATACAGACAAAACAAGAGAAGAGGGAATGAAGGCAGGAAGTCTATAGCGAAGAAAATTCAGATCAGTCTTATCAGGCGTTCATACCAAAGAGATAATAGGATAACAGACATATAGGAGGAAGGCTGTCTGTCCTTCTTCTCTTGTCTGCATCATTTTGGAAAGAAAAAGAGAGGGTTGCCCATCTCAACTTCCATTCAGAAAAGACTGTGGCTCTATCCAGGAAAAGTCGGTGTAGGCTAGTGGGCATTTCTGAACTTTGAACTCATAAATTTGGTTCTCAAAAGAAATTATTCTCTTCCAAAATCCCGATTCCTGACGAAGGGACTTTTCTGTAGAGACAAAGGAAAGAAGGGAGATTTACTCTCACTCCCAGAATGACTGGGGCAAAGGGTGCTGTTTAAGCAAAAATAGCATTCCTGCAAATCTTCCACTGTCTGGATAACCACTGACAATCTGGAAATCTGTATCTGGAGCAAATGGTAACACTGTTGATCCACCTTTCACTCTGCTGATTAATAGCCTAATTAAGAGGGTAGTGTGTTCCATTTGTTATAACCTGAGTGTTGCAGTGCCATGTTATAAAGCGCCAGTGATGAGACTATTCTTCATTTCAGCTTAAAAATAATACCACCGGATTTTTAGAAAACATAAAGTGCTCCTGTCGCCATTTTTTTTTTTTTAATTTGTATTTTCTACCTTTGAGCTTTATTCTTTTACGTGTACCATTAAAAATTAGTCACCTGTTAAAGTGCTGAAGGCTTTAGGTACCTAGATAATTCTTTGAAAAGAACTAAAGAACACCTGCAATGTCTTAAGGTAATAACCGTCAAACTGTCAGAGGCAAAAGTAACAAGCAAAAATATTTGCAACAAAAGAAAGGAGAAGACAACCGTTGGAAAGAGAAGCAAAATATATTTATAAAGCAGGTTGTAAAAGCGGTTAATGCTAAACATGTGATGTTTATGCCAATAGAATGAGTCAGATATGCTTCAAGTGAAATACTGTATTTTGAGCTGCCTAATGTCACCAGCGCCTGCAGGGACAGTTTGCTAACTCTCCATGAACACACAGGCAGCTCTTCAAAGCAATTTCCATTACGCAACACTAGAGCTTTAAAGACATCCTCCCTTATTGATCTTGGTTTTGCATGATTCAACTTGTTAAGAACAAGATAAAGTTCCTCTGATAAACATTGATATTCTATAGGTAAGGAGAATTTCTTTAGTCTAACATTTTTATTGTAATTGTTTGTATCTATGCAGACAGCTTAACCTGCTCTGAGACTCTGGTAAGTCATTAAAATGGCTTTTTTTTTTTTTTTTTCCCCCAGTAGTTAAGCTTCCTTTAAACTCTAGCCAACTGCTTGCATTCCTGACCTTCTGGAAGTACTGAGCCAGTACTCAAGACCAGTCATGGCACTTCACTTGCTGTTATACAGTCAGGGCTGGGCCAGAATTTTTCCAGATTTTGTTTTCTTCATGGTAAAGTCAATGAGGCAGATGCAGGCATCTGATTTCTCAGAAAGCAAGCACTGACTGAAGAAAACCACATCCCTTCCCTTCCCTTCCCTTCCCTTCCCTTCCCTTCCCTTCCCTTCCCTTCCCTTCCCTTCCCTTCCCTTCCCTTCCCTTCCCTTCCCTTCCCTTCCCTTCCCTTCCCTTCCCTTCCCTTCCCTTCCCTTCCCTTCCCTTCCCTTCCCTTCCCTTCCCTTCCCTTCCCTTCCCTTCCCTTCCCCCCTCGCCTCGCCTCTCCTCCCTTTCCCTTCCCCTACCCTTCCTCTAACCTTCCCCTTCCTCTAACCTTCCCCTTCCCCTTTCCCTTCCCCTTCCCCTTCCCCTTCCCCTTTCCTCTTCCTTCTTGTGCCATATTCCCCGAGTCATGGACTAGTAGAAAAACTAAAGGAAAGGAGCAAATAGGATAATTTCACATTAATTGAATCCATCCTGTGCAAAAATGCTGCAGATTTGGATTTTCTTACTTGGTTTGTTTTTCGGGGGGGACAGGAGGTGGTTGACACCTACCTTGTTATTAAATATATATATATATAAAAATATATTCTAAATATTTTAAAATACCACATTGATGATCTCTTTTATTTTTTTAAACTCCGTTTGCCAGCAGCTTACCACAGAGTTGAAAAGGGGAGGAGAAGTACATACTTAACATTAAAGTATGTCATCTGGACAGACTGGCTATACAGTGAAAATTAGGTTTTGAGAGATCGCATAACTTCGGTCCAAGCTTGGTCTCTTAATACACATATATATGGCTGTTGTGCTGTAGGTCAGTTGGCTAGCTGTTTGCATGCTACACCTCGCAAACCTGCATTAGTCACAATCCTAATTTATCACGTATGTCTCCGTATCTTTTACGTAAGTGTGTTTCGTAGAATACAATCTTGTGGAAGTTCATGGAAGAAACTCAAAGGTCTGTTTGTATCCAGGGGGTGAGAGTGGTTTCTAGGGATCTCGGAGAAAAGTTAATGACTGCAGCAGAAAGGTGGGTAGGGACTCAATCTGACAAACTTTGCTGTGTATCACATATCAACACAAATTTTAAGCTCTGAGTAAACCGGACTCCTTAAAGGACATGCCTCGTTTACCTCACGAAGAGTGGCAGGTGCTTCCGAGGTCCCTCAGAGGGAAGTCCTGTCTCCCTAGCCGGCTGCCTGAGCTGTACCAGGCAGAATGTCTCTCTGGATGCCATTTAGGGCAGCCCCTTTCCTTGATTAGATTTCTTCTTGGGAGAGTTTTTCATTAGGCATCTACTATAGGCTCAAGTGTTTACATTAGGGAGGCTAGTTCCCAGCTACGGGTAATAAATTGACACAAATACCAGAAATTAGCATTTCTGTATTTCTATCACAGAAAATAAATGTTAGACTAACTACTTTAAACTGAACAATGATAATATAATAATAATAATAATAATAATAATAATAATAATAATAATAATAATAATAATAATAATAAAACAAGAACAGCAAACCCTACAAAAGAGGTAGCATGAAAAAACAGTCCTCCCAGTCAAGTGATGTAGGTTCCATCTCAGGACACACCTGGAGCAATAAAAATCTAACTTAAAGGCCCACCTGAGACTCGCTTACCATAAGATCTAAATAGCCAGCAGGATCTCCTTCTCTACTAACTGAAAGGACCTTAAGGAGGCTGGATTTGTATTTTAATATCTCAGATGCAAAATCAGATGGGATCAGTCCAGGCAGGTATTGCACGCTTGGGGAAAGGGTGAAATTTGTCTTCAGATAAAGAGAATTGTATTTATTGATAAATTGTACACTACCTTAAACATTGCACTGTGTACAGCCAGTATATAGTAAATGCTCTTTTAATTAAGATAAGCCTGTTGGGTGCTCCACTCCTAAAATGAGTTTGCAGTCATGTCCGTCTGAAGGTATCTATCCTATTTAGTCTGCACACATACTGCATACATGAAAGTCTGATTGGCTCCTGTGAGATACAAATGTTATTAGAAAAGTGCCATGAGTCTTTATATTATCTGACTTTACATGAGTATTTCATAAACCTTTAATTTAGTTTGGATTAGAGAAATTACAAGGTTAAAAAAAGAAAAACCCTTCAAGTCGAGGTTTAAAATAAGACGTGCCCTTATCATTGCCAGTTTTATTTTATGACTAATTCAACCACTGTTGGGTAATCAGAACAAAGGGGAATATTTTTTTTCTTTTTTATTGTCCCTGAGCATGTGTGCAGTACAGCTTTGATTGGTTAAGTAACCTCTCTACTATTCCACGTTTTTCAGTGGGGCTCACGTAAAGAGCTACAGAAACTCATATCTAGGTAATGAGTAGATTAAGTATTTTTATCACTGACTAATTGTGAGAGGAGTTTCTAAGTGTTTTAGCATAGCTGTTTTCTAAGGCAGGATTTTTACATGCACAATTAAGGGAAAGTAATAAGCATTCAGTATTTTTATTATCATGGGAAATTCCAGTACCAATGATTCTTTGTTTTGTTTTTTTTTTTTCATTTTGTACAGTAAGCGGTGCTGAGACCACATACATTAAGGAAAAAAGCTATAGATGTTATTGATTCTGATGTATAGCCATCTAAATATGTGTATTACAATATATTCATGAGTATAAATAGTTACACTGGAGCTTTTTCAAATGAATAAGGCAATAGATTGATATTCAGAAGATATAATCCTATTTCTGTTTCTGTTTACATACTGTGCAACATTGCACATTCTGGTATTTAATACACTGTTGGTCTAAATGATGTCATATTGTTTGGCTAATCTAAATATGAACCGTATTGTATACTGTGCTCACTCATGTAAATCAAGTTGTTCCGCTGGTGATGTGCCTTGGAATCACTAAATTTAAGTCTTCTGATGTTGGTGGTGAATACAACTTTTGTGCTATATATACATGAAGGTAGCGATAATTTCTACTGTAGACTTGGAGCCTCTCATTCAAAAAATAGTAATTGAAAAATGGTCTACACACTCAGTGTAGGAAAATAATTTTCTCTAAAACATAGGATAGTGCTGTGGTTATGACTTAAGTTTAATTTCTTTTGTGACATTCCAGTTTTACTGTCTTTTTCCTGTATCCTTTACAACCTGGAAGGACACATAAGATGTGTAGACACCATTTTTCCATACTTTTATTTAACAGGACAGCATATGTTGCATGCAGTCTGAAGGGGGGACCAACCCTGCACTCCCCCAATACCTTCACTATGAGTGAGGGAATGGAGACTCAGATCTAAAGTTTATTATTTAGGATAAATAGAACCATAATAAACTATTCAAGGATTTTTATGCAATTTTGCTTATTCTTCCAATATATTGAGCAGCAAAACAGAAAGAGCTTTGTATCTTTTTTTTTTTTTTTTTTAAAGTTTAACCTTTCTGACTAAAAGTGGCTTGGCCTTCTGTTACTGCAAAGATCTCCATTTTCATCTCCTTCATCCTGGATATTGATTAAAGTTCAACATCCAGGATGAAAGGAGTCAATGCAGTCACTACTTATTCACACCATTAAAAATTGAAAGAGAATCAGATCCAGAAGCTGTTGTTCTGGTTTTGTTGTTTTGTGGTTGTTTTTTATTTGGTTTTTGTTTGTTTTTTTTCCTTATAAAAATATTGTTTCACACTTTAATTCTACTTAGGAATATTTTCAGCATTAAATTGATTCCCTACAATTGTGAAGTTTGAGTTATGTAAGTAGCTATAGTATTTAGCTAGCATAAATGCTAAATATATGCTAAAATGCTAAAATACCTTTAACCACGTCAAGAATTAGACTTACGCTGTTGTATGGAGAAACCTGGGTCCTACAAGATTTGCATGAGCGGTAAGTCAGAGCAGACTCCAGACTTAGAGCATCTTCAGGTGCTTTAAGAATCAAGGAATACACCTCCTTAAATTCATAAGGAAAATTTAGGAGATAGGAAGAAATTCGAGATAGTGTGTGAGGAAGATGAAGTGTAACTCACCTAACAAGTATGTAAATGTTACATGTCAGGTTTATTTGATGTACCGGGTTGTCTATTTCTGCTAAAATCAGTGCCTAAATTCACTATGTAGTCAGTGGAGAAAGTTTTTCAAAGGCCTTGAAATGAAGATTTTCTTAAATTTATGGGTCTGAGTTTAAACAGGCAGGATCCCTTTCTGGATCTTTCCAACACACCTACCTCTCTGTCATGGGGAGCAAAGCTATTTGGGGGAACTTAAGCACTTAATTTAGGAGAGCTGTATTCGCCTAAAGGGTAGGTGCACCCAGGTGCCTAAGTTAGATTGTCTGGATCCTATCCAGAACTATTTCTGAAACAAGAGTAAAAACCTGTCTATGTGAACTTGGCAAAGAAATTTTAATCTTTTTGTTAAAAAAATGTTGTATCCAATTAATGATGTAGCTGCGTTGCATGATCAGTTGTGGTAATTACATTTTTAATTACTTTACCCTTAGGACCTGATTCTGATCTTATTTCCATTGGTATAAAGCAAGGATAACTTAGATAAAATCAATGCAGCTAAACTGAAATATAATTGATGAGGGGTCAGAATTGAGCCCTAAATGGTATGCTAAAAGTGGAACTAATCAAAAAGCTAAATGGGTTTATAATTTGTGCAATTGACATTTTCGTAATCTAAATCTCCAAGAAGTTAACCTTTGGATATAGAACTTGGGTTTCCCTTAGAGCCTCCTAGCATTTAGGGAAGTGAAGCCACTAGAAAGTCTGTAAAAAGATGATGATTTTGTACAGCTTCTAAAACCGCGTAGTAAATTCTTTTATTAAATGATTGATGTCTTTCCAGTTTGATATGTTTCTACATCACACAAGTCTTTGTGCAACATTTTTTTGGTGAGCAGAAGCTGGAGAAGAGTTGAACCATAGCACTTTCTCAAATAACACGAAAAATCCCCCCAAATCAAAGGTTATTTTAAGCAATAAGGAGATTTAGGAACCAACGTCTACTCAAAATCAAGAATATTTAAGGTCTTTTGGAAATTATGTTTAGAGTTTACTGTTTGTGTAATAGATGGTAGGGATACATTTTTTAAAAATCATGCCAATTTATCGTGTATAGTTGCGTAATTCCTAAAAATGTGTTATTTCTACTACAAGTTTTAATATTATTTGTTGGAAAAAAGAGAAAATATAAAAAACCTGAAGATATTTTCGTATAAATTTTGTGTATTTTACCATTAAGTAAATATGTGCGTTATCTCGGAAGTAATTATTGCTGTTTAATAGGCAGGTGTTAATTTATACAGTATATTCAAATCAATCAGCTAGCTTAACTTTACAAAATATGTTCCCCCTAAGGTAATGGGTTTTCCTTCTGCTTTTGCATGACAGTATTTTTTTTAACAGCTTGTGCATACTCCCACAATTATTTCATTTGGGACAATCAATATTGTCTCAAATGCATTTTTTTTCCTCAGTTGTCAGAATGTACGTGAATTTTTATATTTCAAGGGAGATTCTCAATATTGTATTTATGACAGTGGCAGTTGTCCAAAGCGGTGACCTCAGTCTGGTCAGTGAAACTTCTTCCACAAGCCATGACCGAGGGAGTCGGAGGCTGACTGCTGTGCCTGACCTTCCTCTTGTGGACATGACTTTCCCTCCCATGCATAGTCACTAACTTCAGGCTTGTTACTTCTGATATTTATCACTGTAGCAGAGATTCCCAGATGGATATTTACGCGTCTCCTTAAATTCTAGAGATTTAATGCCCGTTGAGTGAAGTACTACAGGCTCATAACATGAAAAAAAAAAAAAGCAAGCTGTTTTTGCAAGGAATTCTTCTTGCCTTCGCTGGGAATACCACCCATGCTGCTTTCTGAAATATGCCCATCGTTAGAAGTGCCGTTATAATGCATTTCACAGGAATTTGGAAGGCTGGAACAGAAGTTGTACACATTTTAGGAATGTTAGTAGAGCAATATTTTTTCCCCACTGAACAATTATGTCTTTGAAAGCATCAGTTTGATCAAACCTCTGGCACAATGATAATTATATTGTTTTGTGCTGACATCTTTATAGAATATTTATATGCTTTTCTGTTAATATTTGATCAACTGTTTTTATTTTTTTGGCATGGCACTTTGTTTCCAGATTTTTGTTGGCTATGTCTGAAACAAAATCCTTTGTTATGGGGCTGGAATTCATTCAATTGTCTCTTGGACATTCTACACTAAGTAAACATAATTGTACTAGTCCATAGACCTCCAAAGCCACAGTTCTAACCACCTTGTATTCTCCAGCAAAAGGAACTTTTACTTTTAGAGAAGTCAAACTAGGGTGGCAATATTAGCTCTACAGTTGCAATGAGAATGTATTAAGGGGGTTTTGGTTGGTTTGGGGTGTGTTTTTTTTGGTTTGGTTTGTTTTTTTTTTTCCCACGAGTAGCATCCTTGAAGCTGACATCTTTTTGTGACTCAATAGATGACAGCATGAAATTCAATTACAGCAGACAGTCTCAGTCATTGCACCTGTCTGCTTCCAGAGGAAAGTATTTGTAAATTGTGCTTTATCCTTCTGTTCCCTAAAACCTGTGTCTGTAATTGACACTTGCCAGCAGAGATGACTGGAGACAGAAGGAGAACATAATGTGTCTGAGTAGCCCACCAGGGAAAAGAGTATCGTCATCCTTGGGAGTTTTGTGGTGTTTTGTTTACTTTAATGAAGAATAATACCTGTGTGCCAAGGATTTACTGCAAGGCTGGTGGCAGATGTTTCTGCTAAAAAGAAACCCAAGTTATGAAAAATGAATCGCAAAAGAAGGCAGGACAAAAGAAAAAATTTAATTAACATAGAAATATTTCTTCTGCAAGAGAAAACAAATGCTTCAGGAGAACAAAAGCCCCTCTCTGTTGTTTGTAAGGCTGGTTTGTTACTGTAACACATTTGTAAGAATCAGGTTTGTGCCTGACATGTCAAAGCTTATTCACAAAGCAAGAGTTGTGGATACCTTGGGAGTCAATGTTGTCACTTGTTACGCAGCTCAGCATCCGTTCAGCACTGATTGATGCCCAAGTCGCCAGTTTTGGAAGAAATGGGATACAGATATGACAATAATATTTGTACCAAATGTCAGGCAGGAGAAACAGGGGAGTTCATAGAATGGGTCTAGACATAGACTCTGACCTGAAAAAAACCCAAAATGTGATAGACAAACTGTCAGCCTTGATCTTTCTAAACCATTTCATTTCTTTCTGCTAAGTTCTTTTTCTTTCTTTTTATTGGTTTCCCTCCCCAGAATTTTGCCAGAGTAGACAGCATATAAAACTGATCCAGCTGGTGAGTTTTGAGCTTGATGAAGGAATTGCCAAACCATTAACTATTTCAAATGCATCAGATATATAAAAGATAGGGACAGTTAGTAAATCACCACATATTTGGTAAGAATGCTATTTGATCATAAGCTTCCTTAGAACTTAGCTAATAATACTAGGGTAGATCAGAACGTATGTATTGTTTTTCCTCATTTTTTGACTCACATTTATTGATTGATTTGCAAAAACATTCGGGTAACTACTGTTTCTGTTCCTCTCTGTAGAGCAGCAGGTAATTTGAGAGTTGCTCAACCACAAAAACAATGGCAAAAAAAGGTAATGGAGTAACGCAGCCAAGTACTGCTTGACTACGTTGCCTGTTACCATGTACTCAGGACATCCCCAAGCGGCCCAGAGAGCTGTGTGTGCCTCTGCTCGCGGCTTACAGAGCATTGTAAGCACACCGTGTTATATTTATGAGCCGGAAAGTAAAGTGTGTCAGAGAGGAAGTTAAAATGGCTTCGCTGTAGGATATTGTTAGTGTAAAATATCTGATTTATTTGGGTCTCTCTTTGAATGCTGCAGCTTGTAAACACAGTGGGGAATTTCTCTGACATTGATCCAAAGCAATGGGTACTAATGGCATAATACAGTGGTACTCAATAACCTTTTATCATGGGCTGCTTTGTCATGTGGAGATTTAACTGAGGGGAAGAAATACACTGTAACAAAAAAGAAAAACTTATGAATTTCCATCTGTCTGTTTAATAATGTTCAGTTTAAGAGCTATCGTACTCTTTTTCTGTTATCTTTTTGCATGAACTATCATACAAAATAACATTAAATTTATGATACATACTAGTGTAAACACGATGAGAAACGTAGGCATTTTTTCCTGAGCATTCAAAGGACAAGCTGTGGCAGATCTCTGTCATGGCTCCAGTAGCACTGCCACGTTATGAAATTGAAAATTTTAATAATTTAAAATTGAAATCTGAAATATGAAATCTGAAAAATTTAATCATTTAATATTATAATAAATATAATAAACGATCTGTGTATGTATATAATATTTTAAATATTTACATTATTTTTATTTATTTATTTTTGAGCCTTTGTGCCTTTATAGGCAACGGAATAAACAAATAAGGGGAATACCTACACCATAAAGTCTTAAAATTTGCTCAGTGCCCGCAAACCCTTGTCAAGTTTTGGTTTCAAGTGTCATCAATGTACATCAGACAGCTCCTTAGAAGCGAGTGAAAGCGTGCGTTCTGAGGCATACTGCTTCAGACCAGCATAAAACCCAGCGTGGTGCCACATGCTGACCCCAGGCCCCTGCCAGGGGCAGCTGCAGTTCCTCAAGGTGTATTATCTGTTTGCCTACCACTCTTCTTTGCTAATTCCGGCAATTCTGACGCCTAAGTTTCCCTTCAGAGCCACCCAGAGCACGGTGGGAGGCCAGGTTACGGCTTTCCACGCTTTCTCTTGGGAGCAAATTAGTACGCGAGCCAGCGCGGAAGGGAGTCATTTGGGTAATGTTGGTCCGGGATCGTTAATAGAGTGTAGGGAGTTTTGTATTCTCGTCCTGAACAACCATTTAAGAGCTAGCAACAGTATAATTGTCTGCTACTATTTTCATATATACATACATGGGTTCATTTTGCATTTGTTGTTGGTAAGCCGCCAAATTCCAGTCTCACTAAAAATAGATGTAGAGCCAAAGCAACTCTGTTATCTAAAGATTTCTGCCAAGAAAGGAGACAGAAAAGACATTTTGAAAAGAAATAATAGAATAGGTTATAACCATTGGGATGCCGACATCTCTGTTTTACCATGGTTTGCATCTGTTAGCAATGTCTCCTTCAGGCTGAATACTCAAAACACCCCCCAGCTGCTGTAGAACACCGTGGCAGAAAAATGGTGTTAATGCTTCGTGTAATGTAAAACTTACGTTGAGCCCTAACTTATAGTTCTACAGGGATGTAAAGACTGATCTCTTCACTGGTGCGTCAAAAGCCAGTGGTTTTGAGTGATTGCTGCATATCTTCATGATATGAAAAGGAGGGGCCAAAAGCCAAGAGTTTATGTCCTTCAGGAAGTACCGTAAGGGTCCTCTGCTGTGAAAGCGAGAGTGTTACTGTTGATTTCAGCAAGTCCAAGATGAAGCTCAGGTTGTCTTATGCACATTATTGCTACTATAAGATAAAGAAATATATAAAAAAAGAAAAAATGGTTAAGGAAGGCCCATTCATTCATTTATCTTTATATAATGAATGATGGAACTGGAGTTGCAAACATAGATTTGGTAGCATTTATTCATATGGGGTCCTGCACTGGAAGCATTTACTCATGTTCATTTGTGAAACTTTCTGCATGAAGTGGGACTGCGGGATTGAAATCTTTATTTCTGAGGACTTTTAAAAGTTTGTTTTATACACATAAACTACTAAACACCCGGAATGCTGCTTCTAGAGAGACCTTTTGAAAAGTATCAAATTAAAAGTCTCCATGACTGATGCTGTTGGTGGAATTGAGACACATTCAAGATGCAGGACTTTAAGAAATCTCAGAGAAATAGCTAGGTATGTTTCTTTTGCTGAGTTATCTTTTTTTTCAATAAAAAGGTGTTACAGTTGATTTTGTGCTAGCAATTGGTGCATTATGCCTCGTTCCTCTCATATGTGAAAGTCCAGCTTCACGTTTTCGTTTTTCAGTTTTTATTGGTTTTAGTATTTTGTACTTTTTTCCGTTTCTTTTTTTCCTGATACAATGTGCAAAAGATTTAATTTTGCATCTGTCTCTGTCTTCTGGAAAATACACTGTGGATCAAGGGAAATGTTAGGCATAAGAACCAGAGAATAGCTAAGGATAGAGATTAAAGGCATGAGCAGTATTATGTTATAACATTTACAGAGGACTCGGACTAAAAGCAATGCCTTCCAAAATAATCACCACAGTTTTCTATACCTAAATATTTGCACATATTAATAATATACCATATGCTTGGCTTAGCAGTATGGGTGTAACACATCAGTCTACCAGATGCAATATTCTCTCTGGACCAGAATATTTCCTTGGAATATCCTGCTCTTTTTGACACCTCAGTTTTAACTTTTCCTACAACTTGATCTGAAAATGATGACCAACTTGAAATCTATATAACTTGAAGGCTTTATCAGTAAAGCCCAGCAGAGTTATATTTCTCTGTGGCTGTGATGTTGCAACCTGGTGAAAAATCAATTTTTCCTTTTGCTGAATGGTATATTTGAAGCATTTAAAAAGGGTGAATGAGTGTGCTGAGGGCCTGTCATTCTCGAAGTACTTTCTTATGCAGCATGTGTAGGTACATCTGCCTGTTAGCCCTGAGAGGCCCTGTGTGTTTGATGCATTGGATGTTGTGTCAGCAAGAAGGAGAAAAAGAAGAGATGAGGTATATCAGAAGGAAAGTTGATAGCAAATGGTGTTTTGAACAGCCTGTATCCCCCAGTGTAATATATTATGGAAATAATGATTCTGACAAGTGATGCTTCTTTGTAACCTGAAGTGATACAGTAGGGATTATGCATGCTCAAGTCATTCAGGACTGGGTACTTAGTTGTCTAGAAATGCTGTAAGAAGTGTCTTCATCATGAACAACTTTGTTATAGATGCAGTGGCAAGAACTAGATTACTAAAAGAAAAAGAAAATACCTGAAACAGTTCATTATTATTCTTGCTGTTGTTATTGTTACCGTTGTTGTTGTTGTTTAGCTAGCAATGGGAACAAAAATGATATTTTTAATTCTGGTTTTATAGAGTTATCTTTTGTATATGAATTAATACCCCATTTTATCCTGTATTTAGGGATTAATTGTATGCTTTAACTAATTTTCAAGCTTGCTCAGACATAGCTGTTTCAAAACCATAGATACATTGTTAATTAATTAACCTGGATAGGCAATAAGAAGTGGGCTAAAGGTTTAAAAGGAGGTGTCAGGAAGCTAGAACAAATAAAACATGAATGCAAAACAGTCTGTAAGAAAGGCACAGAGAGAATACAGAGGAAATGATTGCCCTAGAAAACAGAATGAAATGCTTCTGACCTGTACACTCTCATCAAGCACAGATCAAGAAATGCGACCCAAACAGCAGGATAAAGATAGCATATACGTCTAGCCTCTTGCATCAATAAATTGGCTTACGTGTTTGCTCTAGTTTACAGAGATTTCCTTGCAGTACAACAGATGGGTGTACCTTGCCAGAGGAGGATACTCTGGCTTCAACCAATTTGATGATTCCCTTCTTCCCCTGATAAAACATGGGGACGCAAAGTAAGCTGAGGTTACTGCATTTTAGGAATATCATGTGGTATGGGAATTATATACAGAGTAATTGTCTTAAGAGTTACCAACATATACAGTCTGCAGGGTTGGACTTTCTCTTCTTCCTCATGTAGTTCTTCTACCAATGAAAAGTAGCACAACATTTTTAGTTGGGGAGGGGAAGACAAAACAAGCAAAAAAACCCCAACCCAAAACCAGCTTTTAATCTCACCATTCTTGAAATAAAAGAATATTGATTGACAGGAAATATATTTAAGAATGCATTCATTTAAGAGTTTTAAATGCTCTCTTTGCAATGTTGATAACTCGCTGAGATTTTGTTTTGAATGGAAGTTCTTAAAGAATGGAATATGCCTCTTTGTGGTGTACTTTGTACAGATATTAAGTAGGAATCTCACATAGCGTATTTCATTTCCCTGCTTAAAATCTTCCCCCTTCTCGATTCCTCCTTCCCTGCATTCTTGTTCCTTCCCCACATACGCAGAGTTAACTAATACAGAGGAAGCGAGTTCATTTTGCTTCACTGCTTAAAAAAAAAGCAATGCTATGACCAACGGAATGAAAAAATTTGATAAGCTAAAACAAAAGGCAGCAAATGTTGAGAACAAACTCCAGTGACCTAGCTAATATAAAGTTGTTTCATGATAAGGCTGAACATTAACAATTTTGGACATCTAAAAACGTAAAACTAGCAATTCAAAAACATTTATCTGGATGAGATAGAACATTACACATGAAACATAATGAGCTCTCTGAAATTCAGCCAGGATGCTGTAGTACTCATTTAGACAAAGAAGACAACTAGTTAATCACAGCAAAGAAAACTAGACAGAGTAAATTAGTTTGCTGCATTCCAGACTCTTAGCTACGAAAAAGAATATATTTCACTAATTAGAGAGTGAAAATATTCTAAGCTTTTAGAAAGAGAATGCAAGAAGAGTGAAAGAGAGAGATCCTGGCTTTGGAATGGTGTATCAACCCATGGTGTTTGCGTGATACGATTTTATGATTTTTATCAGTTAGGCAGCCTACATTACGGGGTATTCAACTTTGATTGTATTGATTATATACAACATAATAGCTCATCATGCAAATTATCACGCATGGCTTCAATTCTTAATTTTCATGGGCTCTTGGAGCCTCTAATGAAATGTAAATAAATTTAATTTAAAACCTATACGGATATACATGTTATAATAAAAAAGCTAGAAACTTCACAATTAAAATAAAAAGCTAACAATCAGATTTTAAGTTTTTTAGGGGATTATTGTCTTGATTGTGCTGTAGATATTTTTACTTTATCATTGCATTTTTATCCTTAACGCTAAAGGAGTATGCATTCTAGGTGTTTTATTTCTAAGTTCTTTAAATGAAATAGGGGAAGGTGTGTGTGTGTGCGCTAAAGAGTATTAGAATAGTAATTATTCTAAGTAGACTTCAAGGTAAAAGAGAAAGTGAAGTTCACCTGCTTTTTACGTGGGATAAGAATCCTGTTTTATCTGAAAACTACATAGTTTTACATAGTGAAAGCTTTATATACAGTTCTGAAATAAGGTTGTTCTTTTTTTTACCTAGAAAAAAAAAATTAAATTTCCAGTATTTTTGTTCAAACAAACATTCAAGTATAGAATCGGTAGTAGATTCTATACTTGATATAAATAAATTTATCTCTAATTTTTTATTTCCTTTCCTGTGTCTGAGTGTGCTCTCCAAATATGATCAAGTTCCTGTACGCGTAAATGCGGTTTTGCTTTTAACTGCAGGGGCCTGAGGATCAGGTCCTCTCTTTATCTATCTTTCACATGAGCAGTGTTACACCCTTCAATTATTTCTGTTGACTTGAAAGAGAACACCATCAAGTTTGCATGGTTCCAATGCCATAGTTGTTATTTGAAGAGCTATGGTTTTACGGGTCTTCTGTGCTACAGTAGGCATATAGGCGGTATGTACGTTTGAGGAAAAGTGTGATGGTTGGCCTTCTTTGGAACTGCACATCAGTGGAAAATCTGACGTCTTTCTTTTTTATTAAACACGAGATAAGCTGATAAATCAAGTTACTTTTTCAGTCTTTCACATTTTATTACATCAGAGCTTAGATGATTTTAAATCATTGTAGAGTCAATGGCTCTACAATGCTTGCATATTGTTATTTTTTTAATTTCAAAAGATGTTTGTGGGTGATGTTTATTAGGAAACTGTGTGTATGTGTGCACGAATGCAAGTGCGCATGTATGTCTGTCTCTGTAGACTGAGGTGGAGGAAGACAGCGATCCCTTTATTTCATAAGAGCTACTTCTT
This sequence comes from Vanellus vanellus, assembly GCF_965231255.1. Classification (NCBI taxonomy): domain Eukaryota; kingdom Metazoa; phylum Chordata; class Aves; order Charadriiformes; family Charadriidae; genus Vanellus; species Vanellus vanellus. The sequence goes on from NC_138907.1 coordinate 85,984,664, forward strand.
AAATTGTTTCACACTTTCAAAAAATGCCAAGACCAAATATGGAAATGTAGCTCTAAAGAGAGAATGTCCTGGAAAGGTTTGAACTAATACAAAAGAGAGGGTTTAGTCTTTTAACAAAGTTGATTTCATCACCAAGATGTGTTGTAATCAGATAGAGTGACAGATTATTTTTTAAGCAGAATTGGAACCAGTTAGATGAAATCAGCCTAAAATGTGATTTTTGTTTCGAAAACATTATTTTTCTTGTTATACTCATTTCAGAAACATATGCGATAAATATTTAGACTCTTAATTTACTACACATCAATCTAAAAATCTACTTTGCTATCTTAATCAGAATTCATTTGCTTAATTGTTACTCCTATCCCATCAATCTCAGTTTTGCACTAACTTGAACAATGCCACTTTTTGCCGTTTGCACTTTAATTCGATTTCCATTCTAAGTTTATGAACAGTAATAGGGTCCTGCTTGAATATTCATTAGCTTTGTATTGTGAGCTATGAAAAGGTGCTTTCTTTTACCTTAATGAAAGTGGCTCAGCATGGGACGGATCAGTAATGACATTTGATTTTAAGCATCCAACAAATTTGCTTTTTATTTATTGACACATCTTGTCCAAACAGCTCCCTCGCAAGTTAGTGGAGTAATGAAAGAGCGAGTGCTGCAGAGGAGCGTGGAGCTTTCCTGGCAGGAACCAGAACATCCCAATGGAGTCATTACTGAATATGAAATCAAGTATTATGAGAAAGTAAGTGCTAAGATTATCTGTAATGTACAACAATGTGCTGTTCGCTTCATGTTGGCTTGCTGTGTTGTGGAACAATGTTAAAGCCATCAGCTATCCTGTCTTTTCAAAGCCACACTGATTTTGCTTGTTCTTAATAACTAGAGAGTCCCTGCAAATATTATTGCTATCATAACTCTCATATATTGTATTTTGGTATCCTAAAAGTGAAATATGCAGTTGAAATCTGCCCTTTTTTTCCACCTTTTTTTTTAATTGTTAAGTTGGACTTGGATATTTTACCATGATAGTTGTGATTTTCCTGTCTCTTCTACATTGTGTTTAAAGCTTGTTTCATTTCCTTCTGTGTCGCTGTAATCCAGTCTTGAGATGATATATCAAATACAACTCTTGACTGCATTTGGTATTTCCTTTTGAGCTGGGAAGCTTGGACTTGCTATCTGAAAACTTCCAAAGCACTTCCTACAGTTTCAGCTGAAAAATATTCCTTATTTGTCCTTTCAAAAAGTCCCAGCATTGTGAAATTTATTTTTCACTTGTTCTCTCAACACAATAATGAATTGAGGGCTGCTTTTCAGTAGCATATGAAGTGATCTCTGTTTCTGGTAGAGTGAAATTGCAGTCTTATTTATGTCAGTCAGTGTTTTGCCATTCATTTTAGCGTGTCTAGAGCTTCATTCATGATAGCTTTGAAGTACGCCAGAATAAAAAAAATTCTGACAAGCATATAAGTAGGGCCACATGCAACCGTAAGCAGGATGAAAGCAGAGTGAAGGCAGGTTGTGTAGCTACATGTTTGTCCTGGCACCCAGGCTAAGCGTGGCTCCTCCAGATTCCCTGGGAAACTTACTGTAGCACATAACATGTTCCTAATTTTTGTAAAACATTCTGGGAGAAAAAAGAAAGAATTAAAATGCAAAGAAATGAACCAAGTATCTCCTTTGTGATCACTTGTTAAGATATTTCATCCCTGCAAACAACGTCATAGTACCTCTATATCAAAAAGAGCATGTCAGTTTACTAGGTAACGTAGAATTAGGTAAATTCAAACCGGATTGGATCTATTATCAAGTGTCACATCTAATTTCCAGTATTGGATTACACAAATATACTTATCAAAAGATTTTTATCTTGGGAAGGGAATAAAATGTTTATTAGTTGATGCTATCTCCCAGTTTAAGTTGTTCACTTTAATGACTCTTATAAATATAAGTTTACCAGATAGGTACAGATAGCTAAGCATTTTTTTAAAGGAATTTTACTAATTTTAACGGGTAATTTTTCTTCCTCAAGCATGTGTTTGTGCATGCACACGAATAAACTCCATAAATTTAAAAAAAAAAAGTTTGCCAAAAGCAAAACTGTACTCCACTCACAAAAAAAAAACAAAAACAAAACAAAACAAAACAAAAAAAACGCAAAACCCCAATCTATTATTATTTTCTCTATACATTCATATTACTATAAATAATCAGCAGAATTTCATTGCCAGTTTCCTATGTTTGCAAAGGCAAGAACTGATGTTGAACTTTTTTTGTAATGAAAGGAAACTTCCCGGTATTATTCTTATTACGGTGAACTTAATGAAAGAGAATAAGAAGCTTATCCTATGAACAGTCACAGATAAACTGAACTATATAGCTTTAATTCAGTGAGACGTTTTCAACACACATTCTCAAATGCTTGCCTTCCTTCCAAAATAATGCAGTTCAGTTTGAAAAGTACTTCATAAGCTACTTGCTCAGAATAAGGGACGTAGTTTAGGTTTTGTTCCATTAGTTTAAAAGAAAAAAAAAAAGTTCTGAACTTTCCACTCCTTTCAGAGCCAAATTAAATCAAACATTTTTGTGGTTCTGAAATATCCTGATAAGTGTTTTTTCCACCTCTCACTTCTGGCTAGCGCCGGAATGGAAACTGCCTGAAATCTCCCAAGTAAGCCTGTCCTGTGAGATTTCTAGTGCTAGTTATTTTTATTTCTTTGTTATTTGTTTATTTTGAATGCAAGAACTGTTGGCAATTCAAATAAGCCTCATTTATGCATCAAAACCCAAACTCTGCAATTCCATTGTGTCTTACAGTCCCCAATCGGACTGTTTATGGTTTTCTTACACTTGTTTCTCATCTCTCAAGCGTTCTTGTTCTTTCTTACATACCAACATACATTCCACCATGCTCCTCACTTACAGATGATTTAAACACTCTTGGAGAAGATATGAAAAATTGTTGCTAGCCGAGCCGGCGGGTTTGTTCAAATGACAGACTGGGCAGGACCCAGGAGAAGCTATTACCGAATCTCAGAAAAGAAATCACATATGTTGTATTTAACCCTGTACTTCAGCAAAAGCCTTTGCTGCTTTGCTGACTGCAAAGGGGAAGGTTCTCCATCATTTTTAGCTGGCGAACTGCTATTGAAATGAGTTACAGATTTATTCCTTCCTTCTGTATCTGTCTCATTAGCACTGCTTCGTACGGCTCATGCTTCTCTGGTCATGTGGTGCATTCAGATGGTTAGTTAATTCATCTCTTCTGCCCTTCAAATCAGGGTTGCATCTGCCACCGAAAATCAACAGGGCTGCACATATCTATGCTGAAAGATAATCTGGATGGGTAAATGTGATGAATAAGTAGAGCTTTTTGAATACTGTAATGATCTGTGATACGGCTTTTATAGTATTTGAAAGTGAGCTATTACTCATAGGGTTTGTAATCTTACAGCTTCAAATTTGGGGGGTGTCATACTGAGCTTCTTTCCCTAGGTTCTTCTTGAATGCCATAGAGTCAAAACCTAAGAAAAGACTAAAAGCCAGAGGAAAAAAACTAAGTGAAAAATGAGTTAAGGACTTCAGAATTTGGTGCATAATGCAGCCAGTTATATATTGACAGTGTTGTATTGGTGTTGGAAGGTAACAAGGGAAGGTGTTCTGACCATGAAAAAACAGAGTTCCCTGTCCTTGAACTGTTTAGACTCTGCGGATCTGCCTGGAAAGCTGTGGTCAAGCTATTTTCTCATCAAAATTTCACAAAATGTAATCAGAGCCAAAGAAGCAGTCAATTTATGTCTGGATGCTTTATGAATAAAAACGTGAGCATCCCATTTGAATTTTATGTTACGCTTAGAGCTCCTCATTGCATTGACAGTGTTTTGTAATACTCCACAGAGTATGCTTTATTTTTTACGTTGGGAAAAAAGCGTTCAACAAATTAAAATAAACTACCGAGGCTGGCTGTCAGTTGCTGATGTGCAACCATGATAAAATCTGACCTGTAAATGTCATTTAATCTTTTGTCTTATTGTTTCCAGGATCAAAGGGAGAGGACCTATTCAACAGTGAAAACCAAGTCCACTTCAGCATCTATTAATAACCTAAAGCCAGGAACAGTGTATGTTTTCCAGATTCGTGCTTTTACTGCTGCTGGTTATGGAAATTATAGCCCCAGACTGGATGTTGCCACACTAGAAGAAGCCACAGGTAAATAATTAGATTTATAGGAAATTAAAACTTTCAGCAGAAGTAGTAAGTAAAGCAAGAAAGGCAAGAATCATAAGCAATATTATTAAAACTAGAAAGAATGAAAATCTATGTGAAGGTGGATTTTTGGCATTGTATTTTGAAGGATGAGCTTCAACTTGTTGTTTTACTATAAAACTACAAATTACACTCTTATAATTAGCCGTATTTGTAACATATGAGGTTCTTTTCTTCTGATGTCCCTGAAATACAAAGAAATTTTTTTTTTTTTCCGTTCAATTACACACCTCTTTTCCCCACATGAAAAGTGAGTAGTGGCAAAAAAAACCATTAGATTCTTCTGTAACTGGGGAGAGGAGGGAAGAGGACATTTCAGCCCACAGAGGCTTTTCCAGGTCATTTTCCCAGTTTGATTTTATGAAAAAAAGAAAAAAAAAACCAAACCAAAAACCTTTATAGTTTTTTTTATGTACATGTCTCGTTTAAGCTGTATGTCCATCCTCAGTGACTTTTGAGTTCGTTGGCTAGTTTCAACTCGGTTTAGTAAAGAAACAGAGGTCTTAAAGATACTAGGTTTCTTGAAGGCTCATGTAACAAGTTGTAAGGTGTGTAAAGAAACAACAACTTCTCAAAAACCCTCACAATGGAAAGTATGAAACTGAAGTACAAGCTCTCTCTGTGCAGTACACCAGAGAATCTGGCTGTGACATCTCAGCAGAGGGATGACATTTTGGGAGAGCTTGCTCTTTCCTCGATGCTGAAACCAATCTTGTGCCTTTATTTGTCAAAAAGTCACACTGATACCTTTTTTCCTCACAAATATAGGTATGTGCGTGCACGCTTAGAGAAAATCTTCCACATTTTGGGTCTTCAGAAACTCTTCCATTACTGAGACATGGCAGCCGTGAGCCCATTCACAGGAACTGCCTATGTCCCCGGCTGCTTCACAGCTCTGTCGCAGACCCAAATCTGGTTACTCTGTTTTGGGTCATTTGCTTCAGGTTGACCTGCCTGACAGCAGATCAGCCCGATTTGGAGCTGACAATACATAGCCTATACAGATTCAAAGGGTATGGATACCACCTCTGCTCTCTGCCCTTCGTCCAGCATAACTAAGTTGCAGACACACATTATTGCATCTTATTAACTGCAGCCAGGTGTTACCTGAACAATTTGTGGGTATTCTTGAAACACAGTAGTTAGGTCTTGATTCTTTCCACCTTGGTTCCACACAGAATATGAAAATTATCAATAATGAATAATAATAACACATATCTAATAGACATAATTGAAATAGTAATTATCATAATAGCAGCAATAAACTTATTACTAATATTATTAGCTCTGTGTCTGATAGTATGCTTTCCATCCATCAAGCTCTGCTTTAGAAAGAGTCAATAGCAGAATCCCTATTTTGCGAAATGGGAACCTGAGGTACAGCCAGAAGTAATTTCTTATTTTGAGTAGATTTCTGGAAAACAAATTAGAAGTCTGTGATAATCTGCCATAAGTTTCTGCTAATTAGCTAATTTATTGTCCGTAGTGGTTTAAAATTAGTAGACAAAAATGTTTCCCCAACATTTCCTTAATTACTTGAGTATTTTTTTATATACTGAATGTAAGCATACTGGTAGCCGCTAAGATTAGCAAAGATAATTTCAGAGGTAAACAGTCTTGACTGGAGTTTGGTCAACATATGGAAGATTAGGAAATCCTAGAATAAATGCATGACTGACCATGCTCATGTACCCTTTTTCTGACGCAGGTGGTGAAAAACTGCATATAAACCAATAAAGTACTTGGCCAGTATGCACAGCAGATTTTTCTTTTGTCACGGAAAAATTTAAAAGGAGCGTGTTTTCCGTTATCTTGATAGGACACTGTAGAATATAATTCCCATCAAGGATAAGCATCCACAATTTTCCAGATAAGGTTTTCAGAAATAATTATAATGTTGGTAAAAAGATAGTAAATTTCATCAAGTTCTTCTAAAATTGTTTTGCACAAAAATATTTGCTTCTCATATTAATTTATAGTTTTATCAGAACTTGCAAGCTAATCAAATTAGGCTTTTGTTAACATTTCAAAGGAAGACCTTCATTTGGTAATTTTTAGGAAGTATACCACAAGTGAAGTACATTCCAGTGGATTTCTGAATGCAGCTTTTAAATATGTCAAAGTATTTTAAGAAAATATGTAAGAATATGTATACAGTGACCACCACAGTCAGCTAGTCATGTTGCCTACCTGAATTTCTCCTGGTACTTCAACTGGTTGGCACCTTTTGGTTGGTGCTGTTGATTAAGTAGATTTTTGTATTATGCTCTTTTCTGAACTGTGATTCTGAATTGGGACATGGCCACTTTTCAATATTTGAGAGACTCTATCCATTATATTAATATTTTCTGATATATAAAATATCATCATAGAATCATAGAATGGTTTGGATTGGAAAGGGCCTTGAAGATCATCGAGTTCCAACCCCCCTGCCATAGGCAGGGACACCTCCCACTAGACCAGGTTGCCCAAGGCCACGTCCAGCCTGGCCTTGAACATCTCCAGGGATGGGGCCTCAACAACCTCTCTGGGCAACCTGTTCCAGTGCCTTACCACCCTCAAAGTGAAAAACTTTTTCCTAATCTTTAATCTGAACCTGCCCCCTTCTAGTTTAAAGCCATTCCCCCTCATCCTATCGCTACATGCCCTAGTAAAAAGTCCTTCCCCAGCTCTCCTGTAGGCCCCCTGTAGGTACTGGAAGGCCGCATATTTTATACCCATGTTTGCACATATCATACGTGCATTGTATACGTATTTATGTAAAACTTTCAAATTTTTGGAGTAAAAATGCTTTATAAGGCAGGATATTTCTCTTCTATACTGTGTTTGCCACAGATCAAAGTACTTTAATCATTGTATTATTTTATTGGAATCATTGCTGGTTATTAGGGACACAAGTCCCTCAAGGAAGAAAATATAAATCCACAGAATAGCACTTAAGTGGTAATTTTACCTTTTGATTCACTGAGGTATTTAAAATTTATGTTAAATGACTTGTAGTCGGTGGATCTAAAGATCCATGCTTTTTGTAACTGAAGGGGTTTGCTGCTCATTACAGCTCTCACTGTTAAAGGACTCAGCACAACCTGGCATGAAGACTTTGCTTTTTCTTTTTGCCGCGAATCAGGTTAAATCAAGAAAGATTGAAGTAATATGCAGATGTGAGATTTATGCTAATGTCTGAAGTAACACTAATAAAAATTTTTATAGAAGACATAAAGACATTTAAGAAAGTTATATTTGGCCTACATTAATCTAATTTATCATTAAAGCTTTCATGGTGGACTTCAACAGGAATTCTTTCCTGCAACTCATACATTTCAGGTTGCTTGCATGAGAAAACATTGCTGGAGGAGCAGCACAGCTTTTACAGCTGATCTTTTTTTAAATCCTCCAAGCTGTTTGGATGTCTATTCCCCATCCCTCCAACCATGTACTTAAAAGATGGTTTTGACTCCTTTGAATTAAGTATTGCCTCATTCATTTGGATATGCAAATAACGTAATGTCAGATTGGGTGTCACCTGTAGTTGATTGCCCAAGTACCAGGTCCTTGTCTCACCCTCTGAGTGTGAGCAGTTTCAGCAGAGGTAAAGGCAGACTTCCCCATCCTGCCATCAACACTGTGGCAGCACCAGTGACAGGCAACCATGCCATGGACCCCCTGAAAGGATTGTCTGCACCCTAAAATCATTCCTCTGAGGACAATCTAGCATCTTTATTTCTGCCAAACCCCAATGTTCGTTCCAGAAGCTGGTTTCTGAATCACAGAATGACAGACTGAGTTCATCACACAGAAGGGAGAAGCAGCACAGAGTACCTGAACAGGGGCAGATGTCTTACACTGCTGTCACTGAATTCATACCAGACCATGGACCATGCCCACAATCACACCTTTTTTTTTTTTTCTTTTTTTTTTTTTTTCCTAGAACATGTGAAAATACATCACACATTGAATCCCACCTATCTTACCAGTTGGCCAGTGTACCATGCAGCCAGCATTTTCCAGAGCACAAATTACATCCTCGGCCTGCTTCCAGAATGTGCCAGTACCCAAAATCTGTGAGGCACTTATGCAGAGCAACCCACTCACATATGTCAACCTCTATGCATTCAACTTGGCTGCTAGATTAGGTGACAGGCTGGGCTGGATATTTTTCCAAACTCTGTTAGATGGATGCAGCTTTGTACACTGGATGCTGCCTCTTCTTGACTTCCAAGTGAGGTTTTCACTGAAATTCAAAAAGAAAAAGGAACAGTTCTAGGAAATCCTGTATTTTACATAAATTTGATATTCCCATTGTCTGCTTTGGTGGTCTGATGATGTTACAGGAACTGAGTTGTATTACTTATGCCTGAGATGTTACTTGTTGTATGAGATAGTGACCTCTGATTTCCTAAAAGTTCCAGAGGTGGGATATACGCAGGCCTGCAGTAGCATCCTGCTGATCTGGATATCTCAGAAGTTACAGTTACTCAAAGATAAGCATTTGGTTTTTTCAGTTAAAGACCAATAAGAGTAATGAGATCTTCCTCACCTGCATGAGGTAGAATATAGTAAAATTACAAGTTTCTTTAGGAAATAAAATTGGGGTGTGGGGGTGGGGTGTTGGAGGAATTTCCCCCCAGTGCAGATTATTCTGTATCTGTGTAGTATAATGAGATTTGTTATTTGGGGGGGGGGGAGGGGGAAGGGGGGGGAGAAGCAGTTGATACAGGTCAGTGTCAGTGACAAAATAAATCACGTTGATTGGCTCACTTCTCCCAAGACAGCAAAGACAAGACTGGTTTATTTGTTTCTATGGGAACCTGTGGAATCTGCAACAGGAACCTGATTCTGTGGAATTCATAAAATCCTTGTGTAGACATTCCTGTTCAGTTACCACTACCAGTAGTTAACCGTATTAACATACCATCTACAATTTAGTTAATCAGCTATCAGTTGGATTTCCTTTTTTTTTTCACTCTTTCCTCTCTCTGCTGCTTCCACATGACTCACACTTTCACAGTCCCTTTCTCAGCATTACTGCCTGATATCTCCTCCTTTATTCTTAGTCTCTTGGGCTAGATCCTCACTTTACAAACCAGCATAGCTCTACAGTGCTCAACCAGTAGGTTGAGGGAGGTCATTCTCCCCCTCTACTCTGCACTGGTGAGGCCACAACTGGAATACTGTGTCCAGTTTTGGGCTCCCCAGTTCAAGAGGGACAGGGAACTGCTGGAGCGAGTCCAGCGAAGGGCAACTAAGATGATTAAGGGCTTGGAGCATCTCCCTTATGAGGAAAGGCTGAGAGAGCTGGGACTCTTTAGCCTGGAGAAGAGAAGGCTGAGGGGAGACCTTATTATGGCATACAAGTATCTCAAGGGTGGGTTGAAGGAGGATGGAGCCAGGCTCTTTTCAATGGTTCCGAGTAACAGGACGAGGGGCAATGGGCACAAGTTAGAACACAAGAAGTTCCGTTCAAATACACGGAAAACTTCTTTACGGTGAGGGTGCCAGAGCACTGGCACAGGCTGCCCAGGGAGGTTGTGGAGTCCCCTTCCCTGGAGATTTTCAAAACCCGCCTGGATGCAGTCCTGAGTAATGTGCTCTGGGCAATCCTGCTTTAGCAGGGGAGTTGGACTAGATGATCTCTAGAGGTCCCTTCCAACTCTGAAATTCTGTGAAACGAAACTGTGAAATTTAACACAACTGAGTACATGGCCACCCTCATGAGATGTCGTGCAAGCAATGTATTTAACAAACCTTGGGGTTTCTCAGGCTAAGTATTTACATCCTCGGTTTATATGAATGTGACATGCATACATTTGCATATATTAATAGCATTGGCATATCTGAAGAAAAACAGTGATAATGTGTGGATATTTTAGCATGTAAATTCTCTGAAGCATGGAGAATTCCATTTTGTATATGTGGAAGCACCTTTTTGTTGCTAACAGAAACAAATGATAAGTAATAATAGCAATTTACAATGATTAATAGGAGTAAAAGATAGAAATATGCTAACTAGAAAATCTGTGTTAATAGGTAGTGTTTCATCTCTAATGTTCTTCTTATAGTTAGGACACTATTTCCTTGGGTACCATCAAAGTCATATCAACTAGTTTTAGAGGGGATACTAGAAGCAGAGCTCTTCAGGGATTATCCTCCTACTGTCCCCCTTTACAGGGATATCCAGGACCTCTCTTTTAGGGAGGAGTCAACCACTGAGCAAAACAGACGGCAGCACAGCAGTAGGAGGGAGTGGAAGTGGCTGGTGTGGGTGATGGCTTTCAGCTAATGGCTGTACCACTTTGACCAAGTCAGTTCAAGCGTAGCTCCTTTTTATTCCCTGCAGACAACCATTAACTCACCCAGCACTAATTTCCATTGGACGCCTTTCTTTAGACTAACTTTATCAATGTAATAGTTTCAGGCAAAGGTAAACGAACATTCTGCAATTCATGATGGTTAACTTAATTTTTTGCGGTTCCTTTGTAGGGGATGATTTTAAACTAATCTCTGCTCTGTGCTCTGTTTGTAGCCACGGCTGTTTCCAGTGAACAGAATCCTGTTATTATCATAGCTGTGGTTGCTGTGGCAGGAACCATCATTCTGGTCTTCATGGTGTTTGGATTCATCATCGGGAGAAGGTATTGCACCTTGCATAGGCAGAAGCACATCTGACCCCACTCTTGTGAACTCCTGAGACATACTCTAATCTGGGATAGTAATTTGCAAAACTGAAACAGAAGTTGTTTTTAGTAAGGACAAACTTCATTTAAATCCTGTTATCAATTATACAGTTCATCTTCTTACTTTGGCAAGTCACACTTAAATCAAGATGTTCTTTTTGTCCTATGTAAATGAGCTGTAAAAGGAACCCCTAGCAGGTTCTTTACCTGCTCTCCTCAAAGTCCCTCTTTCTGTTCGGTTTTCGCACTTGGAGGAGTCTGACACTTTATCTGATCAGCCTTTAAATGACTTTACATTCAAAAAAAAAGAGGCACAGCAGTAAGTTTAAGAATATCCTCATGTAAAACAGTGTTCTACTTTCAAGTTCTTTAATCCTCTGTTTTATCCGTAGAAGCTTTTCACCAGAACTAGAATTTTCTCCTTAGAACCTGTCCCGACTGGTATTTGATACAAAAGCCTTTTGATTGCAACTGTTCATGATTTATTTAAAACTCTCTTGTCAAGAGAATTATAGCTGAAACTTTCAAAGGGCCTACAGGAGTTAGGTGCTCAGTGCCTGAAAATCCCAGCCTGCAAAGCAGAAGTCAGGACTTTAGATGTGAGGAAGTAAATCATTATTTACCAGTACAACTGGAGTCTTTCTTTTCAGGCATTGCGGCTATAGCAAAGCTGATCAAGAAGGGGATGAAGAACTTTACTTTCATTGTAAGTGTTTTGCTTTTTTTCCCCTCCTTTCAAAAATTCCCGACTGCAATAGTGTAAACAATATTAAAACAACACTGCATGAAAGACAAAGCCATAAGAAATTAAAAAATGCTGTGTAAATAGCAAGTGGGAAGTTAAACACTGTAAAAATGTGACCTACACAAAAAGAATGCAGATTAAAGTCAACATTGCTCATACAGACGGTTTTATTTCTATATGTGTGTATGATATACTGATGTTTTCGTTCTGCTTTTTTTTTTTTCTTTTGGTTGCTTTGAATACATGTTTCACACCGTCCTAATGATCCCTCTGAGGTGCAGTATTTGAGAGACCTTTAACTAAGTGACTGCATGATCTTTACCTCGGGCAAACTTCAGATTAAGAAAGTGTGGGTCACTGCATCACCCTAACAATGAAGCTGTTCTGCTCAGAAGCTGTTTTCTGCTACTGTGAATACCACAGCATCAATATTTACAAAACATAATGTCCTTAAAAATAGAATATTTAATATGAAAAGAAAGGTCAGCTACTTCATTACTGTACTCTTTTCTAGACCGCTTGCGTAGCGACGAATGACACCTAAAGCCTCTCTTGTTAAAATCAGAGCTACCATATAAACTTATGCTAGAACCCTGGGAAAATTCAATAAAATACATCTTTCTTGGGTTAGTGACAATTAAAAATTAAAGGGGAAAGGAAGACTTATGCAAAAATAGTTTCAGTTTTATCCAAATATTGTTTAAAAAACTTTCTTATTTTAGCCCTTTCTCGTTTCAGTGTTAATATCATTTTGACGTGAGAAATAAAAAGTGTTTTCATTTTTTTCAGAACCAGTCATTAACTGACTGTGGTAAAACTAAGTTGCAAAATTATTTTGATCATCCAAAATTGCAAAAACACATAATAGAATTAAACTGAATATAAGTTCTGACACAGAACAACGCCTGGGTTTCCAGTCTTCTCCCATGCCTGGTAACTCTCATCAGTAGAACTTGCCATTTAGTCATGCTACGCTGTGTGTAGCCTTTGTTGTCTACTGATAATTGCAGCTGTAGCTTAAATCCATCACAATTTTTTTATTTTTTTTTATGAAAACAATATGGTTTATCTTATTTTACAAATGTTAAAATCATTACAATTACCGGAATGTAATGTCACATGGAGAATGAAGTAGCCACTGGTCACAAATTTGTAGCATCTTCTCAATGCACGCATCTTTAAACAAGTAGTTCTAGCCAAAGCTCCACTCAAATTCAGGTCAAGGTTTCTTTTTCACCTTTATGCCCTGAAAAAATTGCATCGGCTGGTATTTGTTCGTGCTCCCTGAGTTTGGCTGTGTTTCTACCTAAATGATTTTGTTTAAATGCAGGGAGTATTAAACTAAGTAGTGACATTATTGCAGCTTTAGTCAATCAATTCATAATCTCTGCAAGAAAGATGGAAAATCATAATGGGATAAGAATTATTTATCATGCACTTTGCGTTACAGCTGATTTTAAAGAATTCATCAAAAATCTGATGTTACTTAAACGTTGCTATTCTGGGAGTGATGGATTTGAAATTTTCTTCTCATAGATGTATTATAAGCTTTTCATGTCTTCAGAAGAGCTACTGCTTTCACTGTTAAAATCCTCATTATGTCCTTAAAGGAAAAGATCAACTATGTATTCTTGTATTTCACTATATAAACAGAAAGAATATGCTAGCTAAATAATTCCTTTCCTTTTCTCCATTATCTGTGACATTTTTTGTTTCAGTGAAAGTGTAAATGAATTAATATGAAAGCTTCTACTTAATGATTAATAGTTGATCCAGAAATGGTGAGACTTTATAAGTGCTCATTTCCCTCATTTTACTTTCAAGAAATCTGGTTATCCAGCAAATCAGTCAGAACAGTTAGCACACACGGTCTTTTTAAAATCATAGCACCAAATATAAGTCACTCTTTGCCAAGCTAGTTTTTCGTTCACTATTGATTGAAGATTTAGTTTAATTTTATTTGGTAACCATGTACAGAATGAGATGGAACCCAGTGCTATGGTCACCAGTTTGGTCACAGAGCTGTAAATACCAGTTTGGTGTCCTTTTGCTCCATAATACCTAGACAACCTTCTTCTGTGCTGAGGTACCAGATTGGATTTTCAAAAACATAATTTACAACAAACACTTTCTTAACACAAAAACTTACAAGTAACTGTTTTTTAAAGCAGGTTTTAAAGCACTGTATTTAATAGAGTATCATATATTTCATTTCAGTCCCCCTCAACTCTCTGTGACCTCAAGTGCTACACTTGAAGATACAAGTACAATGGAGCAGTTTAGTCAAGCAATTCAGATTTACATTTGGTTTCCTCCTACCGTTTTCTTCTAACAATGTCTTCAAATCCAGGCCAGCGTTATTTCACGTTGGTATGCCAGGATAGCCTTGGCCTGTCAAAATGCTTTATGACAGCTTGAATAAAGAACCATCAGAGGCTCACTTGAGATTCGCAAGGTTACCTCCAATCCAGGCCCCTTATGACAAACACAAGAGGATGGCTTCTTCTCCATCTCCCTGCTTAAAAGCACTATTATAGGAGGTTAACCTAGTGCTTTCTTCTCACTTGCTCTAGTCATTTTTGGTTTTAAGAAAAAGATATTTGTCATTTTAAGAATTTATGGCATTATCAACACAATTTGAAAAACCTCTATTTAAATACGTAATATGGCAGATAATAACACCTGGGCAACACTTCAAATAATTTATCGGGATGTAAATTCATTAGATTACTCAAACATTCAAACAAATTCTCTAGCTTTTTCCTTCTTATGAGGGTTTGGGGTTTTTTTGGTCAGTAATACCATCTGAAGCATAAATACACGATTACTAAGCTATTTTTCAATATAGTTTCAATTTTAAAATATTTTATGTTCAATTAAAAGATTAGAAAGCAACCATAATTATGTATGTTTTGTATTGACTTTTGATCCTATTTTGTATATCAGTGTATCAATTCGCAGAGGAACATTCGTGCATTTTTATATTGAGTTTTAATTCACTGATTTAATTAAAGCGCAGGACTGTAATCCTTGTGAGCTGAATTCATTTCATAAAAAATGCTTGATTAATAGATTTCCAGGGTTGCCCTACTTTCGCCAGAAGTTTCTAATTTCACCAGAAGAGCAAAAAATAATTTGCCTGATTCCACAGGAAACTGAGGGAAAAAACTACATGCTGGCCAGAGCGCCACACTGCCTGAGTTGCACTATGCGCTATACTGGAGAAAGAGGGAGGAAGAAACCAAATTGCTGCACATTAGTCACTTAGGTGCTTGAGAGAGGGAATAATTGTGCCACAGAGCCCGCTTTCCTTTCCTACACCTTTACAAGTTGACTACAAGGGTTCATATTCTAGTACAAGAAACATACCTAAGGATATAAATTCTAAGTGCTGTGAAGAGTTTAGCTCGGCTATTGCCACAGTCTGTAAATAATATTGTACTCAGTAGCTCAAGCAAATTGAAGTAGGTGGAGGAGCCTTTCTAATCCCCCTAGAAGACAGAGATAACACAAAGAAATGCCGTTTACGCAACCTGGGAAAAGAGGATAAGCTGTCCTTACACAGAGAAAAGGTTTCATCTCCTCTGCTGTTTTCTTACCCCCTCCCTTGCTTTATTTTTACTCCCACTCAACCCTTGCATTTTATTCCGTTAAGCACTATTTAATAAGTATTACTTCTTTCACTTCAAGGTGGAGATGCAGATGCTATTGTTAGTCATTTTTAGAGATGGGATTGCGTACTTGTGTCAGCATGCTCGCAGATGATGCCTAAAACTAAAGTCGCCTCTCAGAACGGCTCTGACTCAGGCAGTGGGGAAGCAGGTTCACTCTTCCAAGGAGCACTCTGCATAATGAAATTCCTGGGCTGACTGCACAATAAGTGCCTTTGCTTCATCACAGTCATGCTTTCTTACATCATTACAGTTAAATTTCCAGGCACCAAAACCTACATTGACCCTGAAACCTACGAGGACCCAAATAGAGCTGTCCATCAATTCGCCAAGGAGCTAGATGCCTCTTGTATTAAAATTGAGCGTGTGATTGGTGCAGGTAAGGCTGCCGTGGCTTCCTGATTCAACTGTTCCATTTAGCCGGGATCGAAACTCATACATCATAATGACAGGCAAATAATTATGCCTCAAGTATAGAAGAATTTTTGCATTTGCCAGAGTGGTTAAGAGCAATGAAGCTGCACTGGCTTCTAAAATGTAAAAACAAACAGGGGGGGGAAAGAACAACAAAAAACCCCAAATAAATAAGTAAATGAAGAGTCGTGCTTGACATTGAAAGCTTGTGGGTTTCTAATTCTGTATCTGCTGTTAAAATTGTGATTGGGGGGAGGGGGCAGTTTTGCTGCCTATTATTTACTGTCAGAGTAAAGGCGTTAGGCATGAGTGCAAATTCTGCTCGCCTTCCTTTTGCAAGAGGGCTTTTTGACCTCTGAATTTTTGTTCATGTGAGTAAGAAAAACTGGCTGCAGCACAAAATCTTAAATAGAGACTAGGAAGGTCTTGTTTCTGTATAGCAAAATCTTCCCTAAGGCTGTTTTTTGTTCTACCATTTTTCTTTTTGATATTTTATGAATACAAAAAGTTATTGTTTAACTTCTCATGACTGATTGTAATTGCACCAGCATTACATTGCTTTTCTTCCTCTTGAACTGTCTGCCACCTACTTAAGCCATGGTGTTCATGCTCTAAAAAGGCAGTTTCATTTGTTTGCATTAATAAGATATGTGACATTTTTATTGCACTACTCCATGTAGTGAAATTAAGTTTCCGTGGGTAAGAAAAATATCAAATACTTTGGATTCCTGGAGGAAATGTTCTTTTGCTTTCCTGTTGTTTTATAAAAGTATTAGTAGAATACTTTTAAGATCACCCTGTAGTTTGGCATGCACTGTAAATTACATACTGTGGTATTATTTAAAAAGAGAAGAAGTTGTTTCTCTAAAATAAGCTGGTTTACCCATAAAAAAATCTTTACACTTAGAATTCACAATGCCTCTTGAAAGTAATCTCACTCGTGTTGAATCATGTCTTAATCAAGGAGCAGCACCGTTGAAATTAACAACACTGCTGAGCAAATTATTCCTTCAGATGAGTAAGAGCGTAAGAATCCAGCCCTTGCTAACTAGTAATTTTTGTGACGCTAAAATGACAGCATCACTTCTAATAAATACACAATATACAAGATTCAAATTCAAGATTAGCACAGAAAAATTACTGAGCTTTATCTTTTGCTTTGAGTTAAAAAACTATCAGCATAGGAACAGTTCAGAGCACAAAGGTATATTCAGTCGGACCTTGCCAATGCCTTCTGAGCAAAATGCTGACAACGCTTCAGTTGCAGAGTATACAGTTTAAAAAGTATTTTCACTGTTATGACAGACTAATTGCAGAATGTTAATTTTGTTGACTGCAGATGAATTTATTCTTGATTTTAATGAGTATAACTGATAACAAAAAACCTAACGTGTTAGTAGTCCTTCTGCAGAAAGTTAATTAAAAGTGCTATAGCGAAAGCATATTGTGTATGGGGTTTAGCTATGGCTTTAACCTGTTGATGTAGACAGCAAATAGGAGTGAAATGAAATGCAGTCCAGGAACAGCAGAATGTTAAAGACCCAAAGAAGCAGCTGAAACTCGTGCGTCAAAGAAGAGTATAGAATTTCTGCTAGTGACAGCACCAGAAAAGCCACTTAGCAGTCTCAATACGCATCAGCAATGCTGGCCACGTCAACTATCGAGTAGCGCCATGTCCCTCAGACAAACAGGGTGCAAGTATGCTTGTGCTCAGTTTACATGAGGGATATGTGCTTTCCTTGCCAACATTTTCATTACCATCCCGCTGCGGCCACCTGCCAGATACAGAATATGGTGTCCACTATGTTGAGTCCTTGTTCGTACCGCATATCCTTTGTTTATGCCTCTTCCGTGTTGACATGCTGAGCTAGTGGCTGTGCGGCTGTGCAGTATTCCCACTGTTGTTGTCATATTTTCTGGATCCTTTCTGGGCATCGTTTCAGCTGAATGTACTATTTTCTTGGGAATAAAAGTAGTTCATTAGCTAGCATCCTGGCCTGAAATGCATAGCATACAAGTTCAAGTTTCTGGTTTGTCTGAGTGCAAGTGATCTGCTTTTGGAAATCAATCAAAATCAGATCACAGAGAGATGGAAAGGAGTTAAGCCTTAGTGTCTCCCGTGCCAAGTATCCTAATTACCTGGCTCTAAAGTATCACACACACACACTCTCACGTCTTGTTTTCAGCATGGAACAAAAATAATTTTGTAAGGTGTTGCTAGAGAAAATTAGTATCCTTTAGTAAGTTCTTGTGGCTAGGAGCTGTGGGTGAGGTGAGTGGTGAATTCATTAGTCGTTATCCGTTTTGCTAATGAAGTGCAGGAGGGAGGTCAAAGCAGCAAGCTAAGGGCATGAGCAACTGGTTGTATGTACGTCCCTGCCTCACTGTACTCATAGCTATAACATGGATATTCAGACCACAACTCCGGTGCCCAAGGATGGTTGATGCTAATACCTCGCCTGTGCGGGCAGGAACAGTTGTACTCTGTCTGGCCAATTAGCTCAGATTCAGCACGGTGTTAACAGAGGTACATGGAACTGATTGGAGCTAACCTTAATTCAGCTAGCGTAGACCAGGAGCAAGAGGAACTTGACTCCGTATGCAGTCGTCTTCTATGAGATTGGTAAAACGAGCCATGCTGAGTGGAGATTTGCCTAAACAAGTCAGTTGGAAATACTAAGGTCTGGTCAAAGTTCTATGCTTCTGGCTGGAGAACGTGAGAAACTGAGGCCCAGGTACTGCTTTTTTCATTCTCTAACAGTAGTGATGGAAATGTGACAGTGTCCTAAACGTGATTTCTCAGAACTCATCCATTAGGACACTTCAACATCTACCACTTCAGGCATTCAGCCCCATTTCCAAGCATACCTCTCTCCACTGCCAGCCAGACACCTTGCCAGTGTGTATGTGTACTTAAGTCCTGACCCCACCAGGTTTCTCAGGACCTCAGTCTATGTCCCAAAGGGATTCTCTAATCAAACTCTCTGTTAATCTTTCCTAATTCAATCCTTCAATCCTTTTTTTCAGCACTCACCCTAAAACTTGTTTTGGATGTAGGTGTGTCTGCATACTTGTGTTTAATGTTAAGGCACTCCACAGCTATGCAGGAGATGATAAATTTCAGACTTGATTTGATTTGAAGGAGGGACTTGGATCTATGTCTCCCATACTCCAGATAAATCTGCAAAATACCAGATTATTAAATATTTTTGCAATGAATCTTTCTCTTTTTAAAGAGATGTTCCCCTTTATTCAGTATGAGACACGTTGCTACCCTTTTCTCCTATATATCACGAGAGACTTTTCTTCCTGGCCACAGAATAGGTCTCTCTCTCTCTGCTGACATGGCTGTGAGGCAAGGGACAATCCTTAAATCTTTTGCAATCTCAGTAATAGTGAGGGACATGTTTTGCCATTCAGCTCCACATCTCACACGCTTCCGTCCTCTTTCCTGTCTAATAGAGTCCAATTACTTCTCTCCCAAATTATTGTTGTTGAGCCTTTTTTTATTTGGTATTCTTGCCGGCTGTTTGGCCATTTTTTTCACATGCTTCTTCAAGTTCCAGCTGTCTGTTAGTTTAGAAGCCCTTTACAAACTTCCAGCATTTGCTTGCGTTTGTTTAATATAACAAAATTATTATAAGTCACACCTTTCATTTCATAATCTGCAAAGTAAATTATCCTGCTTGAAGGTAATAATGTAGTGCTTCATTTAACACCATAACGATGTTAAATTAAAAGCAGCTCTCAAAGAACTGCCTTTTGAAAGAAAAGAAACCATTGGATCTAAAGATAGCAAGGAACCCGTGTAGAACAGAATGACATTTTCACTTAGAAATAGTGTTACTATTTCTGTGATAGGATTTTCTTATGAAAGCTACTTCATATTTGTTTCCTATTTTTGAAAAAATGTAACAAATTATTAACAAGTCTTTTACAAGATTCAAATAACAGTCCTGTAGATTGGCTTAACGTGAAGTGTTTACTCCTTAAGGTACTTAGTCAGCAATTCATTTAAAGTACGTGCCTGTCTTTGTGTTCCGAAGTAATCCGTTTCAGATATGAACATTCACATGTAAAATTGAAACACACACTTAGGTGGCTAGTTGAATCAAGGCCTAAAAAGAGTATTGATGTTAGAGCCGGAGTAATTCAGCGTTGATCTACTTAATTTTAGGAGAGTTTGGTGAAGTGTGCAGCGGGCGTCTAAAACTTCCTGGCAAGAGAGATGTTGCAGTAGCCATAAAAACGCTGAAAGTTGGCTACACTGAAAAGCAAAGGAGAGATTTCCTGTGTGAAGCAAGCATCATGGGACAGTTTGACCATCCCAATGTTGTTCACTTAGAAGGGGTCGTTACCAGAGGTAAGCAGTGGCTCGATCTGTCAGTCAAATAACAACATAATGGCAGAAATTACTTTAGCTTATTCATGGTCAAAGATTCAAATTATAAACAGGCTGCACACTCCTAATGGATTTTCTCCTGATGCGTAACTAACTGAAACAATGCTTACTTTATGCTACAACCTGAGGAAAAAAATTAAGATGCGTGCATGATTAAAAGATGAAGTACTTTACTTTGAAATATATTATTTTTCTAGTTTCATTTAGCCTCAAAGACCATGCAGAGAGATAAGGTTTCTTATGTCCTTTCATATTATCTGAAGTGTCATTATTCCAGAGTCCTGTTCGCACAGCAGGAGTTAGGAGAACACAATGACATTTTGATTTGTATGGTTTAATTTTGTGAATCACGACCATGTTCCATGCAGGCATTTAAGAACTTATTAGAGCTCAGTAAAAGTGCTGGAGGCCTCAGAAATGTTCGTTGTCTCAATGATTCAGTCCTTCAAAGGAATAACATGTGTTTTATCAAGAAAAGACACTCCATTTGTGTTACAGTTTCTCAAACAAAATCTGTCGTCTTTTCTTTCAGGGAAACCAGTAATGATTGTAATAGAATACATGGAGAATGGGGCCTTAGATGCATTTCTTAGGGTAAGTATCAAAATGAAAACATATATAAACATATTTTAAGTGACATATATATTATATTACATATTGTCACTTTTAAAAATATGGGTTTCTACATGTGCATATATATATGTATACATGCATGATATTCATATAATTAAAATGGTTTTCAGGCTGAAATGGATCTTGACAGATACTAGCAGTTCTCTACATTATTTCAGCAAAACCAGATGAGAAATGAGAACATTCTAGGAATTTAAGTGATTTAATGTGGCATGAATATGGTGGATTTTATTATTGCCACCAGCTGAAGTTAAAAACACTGATAGCTGAAGCCTGATCTTATGCCTTATGGGAGCAGAATTTTATTGTGTCAGCATGGTGGAAATCAGCATACAAGAATCCCTAAATGAACTATGGTTGTGTTTAAGAGGACAAATCATAGAACCGTAGAGTCATGGAATTGTTTGAGTTGGAAGAGACCTTAAAAATCATTGTCTTCCCACCCCCCTTCCATGGGCAAGGGCACCCACCACTAGACCAGGTTGCTCAAAGCCCCATCCAGCCTGGCCTTGAACACCTCCAGGGATGGCACATCTACAGCTTCTCTGGGCAACATGTCTCACTGCCCTCACAGTAAAGAATTTCTTCCTAATATCTAATCTAAATCTACCCTCTTTCAATTTAAAACTGTTACCCCTCATCCTATCACTACACTCCCCGATAAAGAGTCCCTCCCCATCTTTCCTGTAGGCCCCTTTTGGTACTGGAAGGCTGCTATAAGGAAGAAGAAATGCAAGTTCACAACAATTTAGCATTTTTTGAGTACATGTTCTGAACTGGCCTGCTCTGACTCTTTACCAAGTGCTCAAGACAGAGTGAGATGATGTATAAGCACTCTATAGAGAACAGAAAGATTATATTTGTTTGATAAACTCCAAGCTATGAAGAAAATTATCAGTAGCTAGGGTCCCAAAAGGAGATAGTTCTTATTTTCTTGATACAAATAATTAGGCTGAGAGATCAAGAGCTGTGCATCAGGTAGTCTCTCTTAGAAGAGACTTGCCATGACTTAGCCAGAAATTTATAGTGATTAATAAGTTTTGTTACTTCTAGTACCTTAACTACTCACACATTTCTAAACTGGATGTACTGCTTTATCTCTGAAGAAAATAAGACTTTTGTTTGAAGTGAGTTTCTTTGCCCCAGGATGAATTGCCACAGAAGTAGTAAAAAAGTAGAAAGCTAAAGTTGTAAAACTAATTCTTATTTCTCTTCTCAGCTATACTAACAAGAATTGCTGCTCCTTTCTTCCCTCCAGAAACATGATGGGCAATTTACAGTGATTCAGCTAGTGGGAATGTTGAGAGGAATTGCTGCTGGAATGAGATATTTGGCCGACATGGGATATGTACACAGGGATCTTGCAGCACGTAATATTCTTGTCAACAGCAACCTTGTTTGTAAAGTCTCAGACTTTGGCCTTTCCAGAGTTATAGAAGATGATCCAGAGGCTGTCTACACTACTACCGTAAGAGAAATCGATGCGTTTAGTAGTTTTGAGATGTGGCTATTAAGAAGAAGCATATCTTCTAGAGAGTACAGATCAGAGAAATACATTAATTGCTTGAGAAATGTTAACCAGTCAAAAGGAAAACAATCTCTGCAGAAATCTGGCTCTAATTAGGGATTGATATTTTTGTAAGAACATGCATTTTTATTTGGTAAAGTTCTAAAAGTTTTGTATAGTATTTTCATTATTCCCTTCCTCATGATTTTCTGTTTGAACAAATATGGGAGTTTTACCCATAAAAATTTTAATCATCTCATTTACTATGAGTCAATTAAAATATTTGTAGGCTATTACTATTTTTCAGACTAGATTTTATCTCATGAAAAAGTTGACTAGCTTGAGGCTAAACTGTGACAAAGCTCAACTCCTGTATTTTCCCTTGCTTTTGGGTGGGACGCTTTTCTTAAATAGGCATTCATCGGGCACACTATGCTCTTTATTCTTGTGTTGAGGCAGCTCCCCTCTCCCACCCATGGGGCCTTGCTGTACCTATTTTCTCATGCTGAGGGAAGGAGGGGCCCCTGGAATCTGCTCCAACAGGCACAGAGATCCAGGAAACCACACCGGCTTCACAGCTGTCACTCCTGCTGCTGGGCTCTAAGTGGGATCCTGGTTTAAAAATGTCAGACCGAGATTTCAGAGGAGCCGTATGACAATTCAGTGGGATTTATATGCACAGGATGAGATTCCCCTCACCTAGCTTCAGCCAGCCAGGAGTTAAATGACTAGTGTAAATCAGACATCTAAGCAGCCCCTTAAAATCAATGGAGGGATAAGCACTTCCAGAGAAATGCATCCAACTTAGCTTAGACAGGTGTCTAAGTTTCTATGGTCCAAGTGTTTTAAGAGCCTAAACTTCCTTAGACTCCTTTGAAAATTCTGCAGTTGGTCAACTATAGTGGATGATTTTAGTGCTGCTTTTGATATTGATGGAAGTAATTATAAATGCACTCTATGGAAGATTATATGGCAATTTTGTGGAGAAAAAAGAAAACTTTTTTTTTTTTTTTTTTATAGGGTGGAAAAATTCCAGTGAGATGGACAGCTCCAGAGGCCATCCAGTACCGCAAATTTACATCAGCCAGTGATGTGTGGAGTTATGGAATTGTTATGTGGGAAGTAATGTCTTATGGAGAACGGCCTTACTGGGACATGTCAAACCAAGATGTAGGTTATACTTTGTCTGTTCGTGAGTGTGTGTGTGTGTGTGTGTGTCAGAAAAACAAAAATTACATATTGTAAACACATACATTTGTGTTTCACAATACATGCATAAAATGTTGGTTTAGAAATAATATTTATCAAAATACTATAGGGTTCTCACAAAAGCAAAAAGTTACAGAGCATTCACTTTTTACGTCAATCTCTAAATTGTTCTCCTGCCAGGTGGATGTGGTAGGTTTCTGTCCCGACTATCAAGTAAAATTGGAACATCAAATATAGTAATACGTACTCTTCACTTTATGACACTTAAGCATAGAAGGAATTAATTTTTTCCAATAAAAAATAATTCTGAGGTTTCTGACCTCAGAGCAATGATTAATCAGTTGAAAAAAATTGTTAAAAATCTGAGTGGCAGTTAATGACCTACTTTGGCTTTTTCAAGTTAATTATGCTGATTTAACAATACCCTTGTTTGCATAAAATATGACCCAGAGCAACAGGTCAGCAGTAATAGAACAGATGGGCGTTAATCTTGATTTCTGACAAAAGTATCTATCAGTATAGAAAGTACAAAGGAAAAAGCCATGCAGGTGAGAAAGATGTCAGAAAGAGTCTCATTTAAAGTCCTTCAGGTCGGGGACTCGAGTGTTTTTTTTTATTATTATTTTATTTTTTGATTGAATGATCGACATCAAAGTTGGAAAAAAAAAGATAAAAGTGTAAATGATGAGTCAGTTTGGCACAGTGCAAAGTTGTTAATATTTGACAGGTCTCAGTGTCAAAGATTTCATGGACTGTCAAAATATGGGAAAACAAGTCCTTGGGGCAGAGAAAGAGAAATATTTACATTCCCTAGACACCCAGTAGAGTTTCATTTCTTTTGACACCTTCCTTCTGTACTAAATTCAAACATAAAAGTAGTCTGACAGGAATATAAGATGCCTCAAAGGCAAACCTTACCTATCTTTCAGGGAACAATAAGGAAAAACTTTTAAATAGGGGAGAAATTGTGGTATCTTCATGCTTCTTATTGGATTTTGAAAAGTATTCCCTCTATCAAAAACTGCAAACAAAAGACATGAATGAACCTTTTTCATAAAACAGCTAATTACCACTTCTAGCAGTTTCATCTCTTTTTAGCATCTTACATAATAATCTTCAATAGCACATAGTTAAAAGATGCATCAATTGCTTGGTAAAATAATTTCAAATATTCTACTATGCTATGATCTTCAAGCGTGTCCTCAAACATACCTCGCAAAACGTATACACATCCTACCCATCCCATACATAAAGCTATGAAGCAAAAATTTAGAATCATCTTAGGATTAGTTATTTATTCACAGTTACCGATGGGAGTATTTAACTGGAATAAAAAAGGCTAAATGTGTCTCTTCTAATTTTGCATTTACACTCAGGCAGTTTATATATCTTAAGCATATCATTTTGCCTAAAAGCAGATGTGGGTGTAGTCATAGACTAGATCAGATCTCCTAAAAATATGCCTCCCTGACTTTGGACCTTTAGATGGCGTTTCTTTAATTCTGCCCCTCTTCCTTTAAGTCATTGTTTTAGATCAATGAAGGATACAAATTTGTGTTGCAATCTCTTTTTAAGCGAACATCCTCCTTTTAGCAGCGACCTGCAGCTAGGGTGCACCGGAAGAACACTCGTCCTACAAGTTCCCCACAGAGGGCTCAGCACAGATGATACAGAGTGTGTGTCGTCGTCCCCCCCCCCCCCCCCTTCTCTGAGCAGTGGGCTCCCCTCAGCTTAATCCGTACTGGTAACAGTAGCCCTCAAACCACTGCACTTTACCCTGTTCCCCTATGAGACTGCTGGTGTTTGCTAATTCTTGCTCTCATTCCACTACTGACCCTAGTGCAGATTAGTTCTTCAGAAAAGGGCAAGAGTTTAGGCTTAGGTATTTTTTTCTTTGCTGTATTCCTGGATTTATTACCATTAGTATGATTACTAATTTGTATTATTATTATTGTATACCCAGAAGCAGAATGATAACATTACATTGTCCAGTTACACATATTTAGTACTTCTTTGTTGGCAACCAGCATATACAGTGAACAGACCTGGTCCTCTTCTAATCTACATCCTCAGATAGCCTGATTATGATAAAAGCATACTTGACTCTTAACAGTATTTCCCCTTTCTTTTTTTTGCAGCAAAAGCAGAATTTGAAAAACAAATTGTGGGAAGTTTAGATAATATAAATCAATTCTATTAGTAAGAACTCCAGCTGTGTTCTCTTTGTAGACTTGCTTCCTAAAAAATATAATAATTTCCTGCATCTATTTCATTATCTCCAAGTACCGATTTTTGGAAGCCTATCCCCACCTTTCTTAGCAGAGTAGACACTTGTAGTAGCCTTCAACCTGAATTTTGTATAAACTTAAAAAAAAAAAAAGAAAATTTATTTGTCAATATTTTCAATTTTTTTTTCAATATTTGTGATATTCCCAGCAATTTCATCCATCTCTAGCTAACTCATTATTTTATATTTCCCAGTTTCATCCTTCTTATTCAGGACACACATCAAAGAAGATGATTCTACAGTATTCCCAATAGCCTTTTAAAAACAATATCATCATCTTGATTCCCTCCTCTTTTCCAGTTTCTCTGCAGATCATAGTGAACGTGGAAAAGTCCTGTTCATGATCCTCTTTCATTCATGTTTTCACTATCCCTTACACTCTTGGATATAGTCTTATCTCGATGGTTTGCCAGTTCTAAGGGTCTTAGATATTTGGTGGGTGTGTTGCTGTTGATGTTATCTGCTTCTTCATTCCTCATTGGTTGTCTCTGCATTCTGACCTCTTAACCGACTGCTCCGTTTGTAGTAAATCATACATAGTATGCACAAAGGGTTTAATATCTTTTACCTTTTAGGAAGTCAGAAATTTCTACATTACTTTTCATAGCACACCACTTGTCCTATACACACTGTAGCTTATTTTTCAATTTAATTCCGCTGTTACTTCTAAGCGTAAGGAGCTGTTCTTTTCTTTTTCCTCTTAATACTGCTCTAAAAGATCTTACATTTTACTGTTAAAGTTTTCTTTCCTATATAGTACCGTTCTTCCAATTTCCCTGTTCTTCTGCAGAAACCCTCTCTCCCCACCCAGTCTGACAGATAATTTCACTGTCTCTTAAAGGTCACTGCAGTCATTCTTCAAGGTGTGGATTTTACTGCAGGACTTGAATATTTGTCAGTCATTTTTGAGTTGTAGGACAGTACTGTCACTCCAAATGTTCAGATAGAAAACTGAGACCCAGGGAGATGAGGCAACTTCCCTGAGGTCGGAAGGACATTCTGTGACACAAACCTGCAGTGAGTGCCCTACCACTGGGCTACGCCGCCTCTTTTCACAAAACTTCTTTTCTGCAAAAGGTTTCGATACAATCATGGATTTCTGCCAGCTTTTTGAAGGTCATTTTGTATTCTTTGCAGTTCTGTCTACTTTACAACCCACTGCTTTTACATTTTCTCACACAACCCACGGAATATTTTTTATCCGAGGTTATTATTTTCACTAAACCCTGGATATTCACCAACTTTATTTATCATGCCAGATCTACTTCCTAGGGCTACATCCAGAACAGCTTCTGATCTTGCTGTCTGTACAAACAGGGGGAGAAGACAGTCCTGTGCACTACCCTTCAGGAACAAGCACCCTTCCTTAGCAATTCTAATACTGTTATGTCAGTCAATGTCAGTATACTTGAAATCCCCCATGAACAGTGTGTTAGCCCTTTTTCACAAGCCTTTCTTATCTGCCTTGCTTCCTGATGTGCTTTTTTATCCTGCCCTCAAGGTTTACAGCAGTTTCCTATGATTTCACTTTACCCATTTTTATTTTTTCCTTAAATCCAAATGGACTTGGCTAAGGAAGTCAACGGGTGGGTGTAATTCTTGGTTCAGACATTTATGCTCTCCTTTGATCATATCATCATCTAGCAGCACCTCTTATTAAATCTAAGTTTCTGTTTAGGAGATACATTAAAATACCATTCATCCAGGTCTTCCTCTCTCATGTGGCACATTTCTGCTACTTTATCATTAATGTAACATGGCTAGACATAGAATACGACTTTTTTTCCCGAACAATTTCTCTCTGCTAAACATTTTTCTTGGATCCTTTTATAATCTCTTCAGGCTTTTTTTATTTTCATGTGCATGCACAGATCCCTATCCATTTACAAGTCAGTTGCTTCTACCACACACTCTTTCATAAAAGCCTTGGGGCAAGCAATAATGCTTTCTGAAATAACTCCATTTATCAATCTATCTGTTGCTCCCCTAGTGAATTTAATTGTTGTTCCCTGCTGCTCACTTGACTAGGTAATATAGCTATGTTCTGCGCATATAGAACAATATCCTTAATAAGCCCAAAGATATAGTTGGGGAAATTATTTGAAAACATGAAGGCTAGTGTCAAAACAACAGACTCATATTTTTGCAACACTGATGGCAAATTTTAGTTTATTGATTTCTTTTTTCTTCTTTTATATCTTGAACTGGGTAGCAATATATATTTCTTAAATATTCCTTGATGAAAAATTATTAACTATGTTGGCTACTAGGTTATAAAAGCAATCGAAGAAGGCTATCGTTTGCCAGCACCCATGGATTGCCCGGCAGGACTGCACCAGCTGATGTTAGATTGTTGGCAGAAGGAACGTGGTGAAAGGCCAAAGTTTGAGCAGATAGTTGGTATTCTGGACAAAATGATCAGAAACCCAAACAGCTTGAAAACCCCACTGGGAACCTGTAGCAGGTAAGAAAAGCTTTAGTGTGCGTTCGTATAATGGTGCGCGTGGCTGGGTCCTGGGTGTTCTGCTTGGTGGCTGGTTGCAGTTCACACTTCCTCCATGTGTCTCTCAGTTCCTCCTTCCTCCTGTTCCCTGTTCTTCCCTTCCCTCATTTGCCCTTCTTTTTTACCATGCTGAACAAAGCTGAAAAAGACTTTCTTAAAAAATAACCAAAATAAAGAAAGTAAATGTCATGGAACTAACACACTTCTCAGTAAACTACTGCCTGCTCGTCACTCTTTCCACACTCCCATCACTAGCAGTCTTTGTTTCCCTTGTTTCTTAAAATTATGAAGCCTGGAGGGCAAGGACCATCATCTACTGTAGTTTTGTATGATAGATCCCTTGCCCTATGAACTGCTATGGTAGAAATAGTAATTAATAATACTCATGCTTGGCCAATGTACTTTGACATTGCTACACTCTAGTTTTTTATCTTTCATTTTTCTGGCTTTAACTCTTTTCAATGATTGCATCTCATTGTGTTTCATGGTGTAGCTTCTAACGGCTTCTTCATAAATTTCAGGTGAATTATTTAATTGTGGTAATCTTTTGATCCTCTAGCTAGATTACCGCACTAGGGAATCAACTGGCCTGTGTTCTGCTCCTGGTTCTTCTACTGACTGATTTGCTGTGTGACCTTAAGCAACTTACTTTGTGTCTCTGCGCTTCCTTGTCTTTGTTTTGTCCCATCTGATTGAATAATGGGAATAGCTACTACTATAATTTCTAAGATGCTTAAAAGAATAGCATCTTTATTTTACTTAGCGCCTTTAGTTGCAGATGCTGTCACGTTAGGTAATAAGGTTGATTTTCTGTTGGTAACAATAGTCCATTAGGCTGATTTCGCTCACACTGACCTTTCATCTTTTATGTGAATAAGCTTAGGAAATACATATTGTGAGCTACCGAGCAGTCAAGAGCTATTCACTGGATAATCTAAACTGTATATAAAGGCCTGTTACTTTCTACTCTTGACATTTTTAATACCCCAAACTTATTTGACTCTCACCTTGCTAAATACTCCCTGATGTTTTACTCTCTTTGGAAACAACTTACTTTCCTTTTTCCTTCTCCGTAGACCAATTAGCCCTCTTCTGGACCAGAACACTCCCGATTTTACCACTTTCTGCTCCGTAGGCGAATGGTTACAAGCTATTAAGATGGAAAGATATAAGGATAATTTCACAGCAGCAGGCTACAACTCTCTTGAATCAGTTGCCAGGATGACTATTGAGTAAGTTAGTACTGGGCATGTTTAACTTGCATTTAGGGAATTTCTAGGTAAAAGAATATACAATGTTAAATTCCAAAACTTTACTCTAAGTACAAACATGGTACTTGGGGTTAAGCCAGAAGGTTTAGCAACTGATGACGTTGTACTACAGCATCCCATGAAAAGGCAAATACCCTGCTACCTATGTGTGGCATCACTTTTTTCCCTGCTTTTGAGACCAATTGAAATAACACCAAAGGGCTAGAATTTGAGGGAGAATGTGGCCCGTTTCAAAATATGCATAGGAAAACAACCACTTTACCTCCACTACCGAATTGGTACCTTTTTCCAGGCGTGCACTAGGAAGATATGGAATTTTCTTCGAATTGGCTGAGGGCTGTCTGTGTCCTGCAAGAAATGACTTTGCATCAGGATAAAAGTCTATAGAAGCAAAACAATTTTCTGAAGGCAAGCATGGCCTGTGTTGGTACTGCCATCTTAAACAGGTCTTCTTGGTACCCTGCAAACAACGTTCTCGTCCTGATGGTTGCCAAACACATGTAATTCCTCTTACAGAGAGCAGTGTTTTTCTAAGCAATACTGTCAAATTTGCAACCCTACTCTTATCTGCCTGGTATCACTACTACGAGTCTCAGCCTGTAGCTTGGGGTCTGTCAACAGAGCCCACAAGCTTCTGCTAGGTCAGTAGCACTAGAGTGGAATTGAAACAGCTGCTCCTCTTTCATTTGGATGATGGGTATGGGTCAACACGCAAAGGGTTTCTCTAGGCATCTCTTCAGGAAGCAGAATGTGACCCCCAAAATCTTGTATTTATATATAAATTTGTCCTGAGAGCCACCCAAAGTATTTTACAAGAGAAGCGTGTCTTTTGGGGGATATTCTTAAAAGCCACGATAAAAGATTATCGTAGTGCAAAACATACTGGCCTCATTCTCAGATGTGGAGACACGTGCAGTGTAATTACGTGACACTTGCCAAGTAATTGCACTCCTTGCTGAGAAGTTGAACAGCACCTATATGAACTTCACAGTACTGAGCTGAGGTTCCAGTGTAGCTTCAGTGTTAGAAACCTGTAGCCCAGACCACTACGTAGCTTTGACTCACAGTTGAATACCATACAATAGCAGTCTAAGTTGAAAAATTAACAATGTACGCATTTATCTTCCCCAGGGATGTGATGAGTTTAGGGATCACGTTGGTTGGTCATCAAAAGAAAATCATGAGCAGCATTCAGACTATGAGAGCACAAATGCTACATTTACACGGCACTGGCATCCAAGTGTGATAGACATTTCTCCCTTATGAGGGAGGTGACAGACTGAGAGAACAGCACTGGCCTTCAGTATATATGAAGTGCTGCTAGAAGACACTTGATTTCCTGGGTCCTTCCTGCAGTGAATAGAAGAGCTACAAGAAGCACCTACAGACTTGAACTCCTAAGTGCCACCAGAATTTATGAAAAGGGAATTAGGATCCACCAGTGGTGGCAAGGAAAACAGCAGTGACAATAAACAAAGTACTACCTGAATAAACATACAAACACCTTGAGCTCTCTAACCTCCTTTTTATCTAATAGACTTTTTAAATGTACATAAAAATTTAAAAAAGAATATATTTGTCAGATAAAATCATGATATTATTGTTGAATTCAACAAAATATTTTCCTTAAATCTGTGATTTCTGAATCTTTTTTTAATCATTTGTGTTTATTCTTCATAAAGACTTTCTTTTAGTATGATGTTTATATCTTTGGACCTTTTTAGTGCTAATTCTATGACACATTACTACACTGGGTACCTCTGAAGGATTATTTGAATTCCTAGAGATTTAAGAAGCATGACCAAGCAATGTATATCTGTCCGAACTTTGGTATCCTTTTGTGCCATTTAATTTTGTTAAATCAGCACCGTATTGACATGGCTAGCTAATTGGCAGGGAGTCAGGAAAATGCAAGTTGCCAAGAGCTCTGATATTTTTTAAAGAATTTTTTAAGGTTACACATATACTATCTTTTAAAAGAAAATAAAAGAGAAAAAAAAAAAAAAAGAAAAGAAAAGCAATAATGACCCCGAAGTAGTTCTAGGCACTTTTAGCAAATTGTTTGCAAGATGATTTTAATGGACTAGAGTTAAAGTGAGATATATTCTGAGATGCAGATCTACAACTGTAAACCTGCTGAGACACTGCATTGAATGGACGAGTGATTGTAGGAGTGTCTCAGGACATGGGTGCAGTTCTCCAGTGTTACCTAAACCATTTAATCTGAGCACATCACATTTTTTTCAATACTCTGCATTAGCAAATCTGAGAGAAATAGCTGGCGTATCTTTTATATGAGTTTAAGTTGTATGCAGTCCAGCTGTCAGAATAAAGACATAGATTTTATAAGAGAACTGTAGAGCATGAGGCAAGGGGCAGTTCAAAATTTTCAAGTTTTACAAGCTTTTGCTGCTCTGAACAAACATGTGTGTGCGTGCTCACACAGACACAACAGTCATTCATCGGGAACACAGATGCAAGAGTAGTTGCTCAACGGAATATCTTCTTACGCCATTTACTTATATATGAATTTTGTTTGATTAAAATATTTAACTACCATAAGCAATAATGAACGGTGTCTTTACAGATATTGCAGGAATGTATATGAACCAGAGAGAAATGCTTTAAAAAAAATCTGAAAATTGTGAACTACCCCAGCAATGAAATGCTGTACTTCCAAAGAGAATTGGGCTGCTTCTATTGATTTTGATAGAGAAAGATCCCAGGGATCAGTCATAAATTGGTCTTGTTTGATAATGTGGGCATCCACACAAAAAAAATAAAAACAAAAGAAAAACCCTGTAAATGTTCCTTTGTAAAACTTGTAAATTTTATTTATACTGTCTTGTTTTGTACACACATTTATGTGTAGTGAGCTCTGAATACATTGAAAATGCACTATATTTTTCTATTTTACTTGCAGAGCATCACAAACAAACATGTATATTCAGTGCTACATAATGTGTTTTCCCACATTTAGGACCAAAGATAGTTATCAAAAACTTAAATGCATCATTTTCCCCCTCCTTTTTTTCTCCCCCTTTTTAGATCACTGTACAGTGTTATATTTGTCATTTTATTTATTTGTTTCATTAGAAAAATCAGTTTGGTTATACTAATTTTTTGTCCCCCCTGCCTTTGTTGAAGAAAATCTGTAAAAAGCTTTTAACTAGCATAATCCCGTTACATAGACACTTCCATTTGTAATCTTTGTAATAGACTGTAAATATATTTTTGGAACTATAATGCAATGTGCATAAGGGTTATTTTTCAGTGTCCATATATGATTGTTTATACAATTCACAGCACTTTACAGTCATGCTGAGAAGCCTAATTTATTGCCTGGATTTGGGCAGAGTAAGAAAAAAAGGTGAATATTCTTATTTCGTATTAGATATTGTCATTCAGTAGAAATGGAGTTATTTTCATGTATGCAGCTCAAGATGGGTTTTTAACTATTAAAATTAATTTTCTAGAAATGCTGTAGACATAAGATGCAGAGTAGACTGCATGCCCAATATTGAAATTAGTGCACGCAAGCACTCGGCCAAGGCACTTCGAGTAGCCATTGGAACACTCTTAATTAATAAACATCCATTTTGTGTTATAATAAATGCTAAGTGCCTCACTACTGGGGTAGCATCTGTGGGCAACTGCACAGGGTGCTTGTCAGTTTTGCTGCTGCTTTAGGCACCCAGCTACGAATTTAGGAGTCTAAGTTCAGACACCTGCTTCCTTATAAATCTCAGCTATTGTTTCTAAGGGCTCGGTGATTAAAGGTGCGATGCAGCAATGCTGGTATTGCTGAGACCCCACAAACCCTAAATGCGAGAGAGTTGAGGCCAGGCTTCACCTTTAGGATTTGTTCGATATTCTGAAGCACGGAGGCCTCGAAGCATGTGTGGTGACCTGGGCTCACACATGTAAAAGTGAGGGCCCTAATGGTATTTCTTCCTTATTTTTCCTTGTTTGATTTAAGCCATCTTCTTTGAATAGTAAATATATTTTAGCATTCGTTTATATACCTTGACTGCCTTAATGTTGCCACAGATTTTTACACATCTGAAAGTGGTAGAGTAGACCCAGAAAGCACAATCGCTGTCAATACTCCTATCGTATCTATCTGTTGAGAACGTTACTGCAATTTAGAGCACATGCACGTAAATGGGTTTGTAACTGGTAGAGCAGCAACATATTGACATTGGCTGCAGTTCCCCAGGTTCCAGGAAAACATAGTCCAGTGTAAGAAGAATAAAATGGCAGAGAAAATTGAGGTTCACGGGAGGAACTGAAGAAAAAGTGGGGTCGGAGGGAGAATTAAAAGCTAAATGATGAAACAAAGAAATTATCTCAGTTCTACCTTAATTTCATTGATTTTGGAAATTGTGCACTGCTAAAGAAGACAGATTATCAGGCTGTCAGTGAGGCTGATCTTTCTTGACTTTATCCATCTAAAAGCATCTAAAAGAGAGATGCCTAAGACAAGCAGGATGACTCTCCCTCTGGGAATGCTTATCTCCATTACCTGTAGAGGGAACCCAGATGATTAGCTTAAATTAGGCGTCTAATGTCTAGATAGTTAAACTTAGGTGAGATGATTCCTACCTTGTATTTCCTTGGCTGCTACTGTTTCCCCCGCAAGCTGAGTGTCGTAGAAAGGCAGCTCCTCCTCTATTAGTATGCCCCAGAATGTATTTAAACTGGGCTTTATTACAGAGAGGTGATTTTTTTTTTTTTTTTTTAATTTGGAGATTTGTAACAGATCATCTAAATGCTTTTTGTATATGAGTATCAATTCTTGAAAAGATTTGTGATTGTTCTGAGGAAGACCTGCCTAGTAAATTACAGTTATTTAATATTTTAAATAATCAGAAATATTTGCTGACATACTGCTTCAGTCCAGAGGTTATGTGATCAGATATGATAGTTGCTGTTTGCAAAACCGTGTTTATCTAAAGCCTTGTCATGTAAAAATCTCCAGGAGGCAAAGATGCTTAAATGTATCTCAAATTGAATGTTGCCCTTAATATCTCAATAATTGAGCTCTGTCTGTATTATTCTCCATTTAAAATGAGGGTTTTTTTATTTGTTTAAGCTGGAGTTATCTGGCATCCACTGAGGGAGTTTGACAAAAAAATGATTTTAAATTAAATTTGCTTTTCTCCACTAATAGTAATATACGGTAAATAGTTTCCACTGTTTTGAATGTTATAAAAACTATTGCTTTAATGTGGGGGATGAAGGGGTTTATTTTTGTTTTGTTGTTGGTATTTTTTTACATTTATTGGTTAGTAGATGAAATAAAATAATAATAATTTGTCCTTAACTTTCTAAATAATTCATATATAACAATTTTGAGAATGATTTAAATTCCGCGACTTTCGGGTTATTACTGAGATGGTGATCATGTCTCTACAGCCAAAATACCAAGTGATGCTGAGACACCCTGCCACAAGGGTGGGTTCAGCCAGCATTCTGTTGCCCAGTAATGGCATGAAGCAGTCCACTGCCTGTGTGCGAGGAGTGAAGGCCAATTCAGCCAAAAAAGGGTCATTTCACCTTTTAAAAATATATATATGTGACACATTAGAGCTAACACATCCTTAATGCATTACTTCTCTGCATGCAGATAGAAACTGATATGCTTATCATATGCATTTGGGGTTTTGATGGTTTTTGTTTGTTGGTTTGTTTGTTTGTTTTATTTTAAGCAAGTGACATTCGGGGTGCTTGTGGAAGAGAACAGTTCCCAGACAGGATGACAAGCCCATTTTAGGAAAAGTACAGTACAATATTCTTGCCTGGCAGTAATACTGGCAGCAGGTGCTGCAGGGGTATTCATAGAACCATAGAATGATAGAATGGTTTAGGTTGGAAAGGACCTTAAAGATCATCGAGTTCCAAGCCCCCTGCCATAGGCAGGGACACCTCCCACTAGACCAGGTTGCCCAAGGCCACGTCCAGCCTGGCCTTGAACACCTCCAGGGATGGGGCCACAACAACTTCTCTGGGCAACCCGTACCAGTGCCTTACCACCCTTACTCAGGCAGTTGGTGCTATGAGTAACTAACACAGCAGGGTTTCTGCATGTTTGGGACCTGTTAGGATTGTACTTCTGATGAATTAACTGACACGTAAAACAGGCAAATTTTTTCCCCCACTAACTTAGAATGGACGTGCAGATGGTAGATTTGGGATTCGCAAGGCTGCTCAAAAGTCTTATCCTCAAACTAATTTCTAGTAAAACAAGAAATTCTGGGCAGCAGCCTGCATTTTCTCTCCTATTCCCTTAAGGGTTGTCAAATGTAGCCAACAATTACTTTTAAACAGAGATCTTTATTGTTTGCATAGTGCAGCCTTCTATTTACTTGGGAATAGGCAGTCTTGTAATTAAATTTCCTGCAGAAAGGATTGGGGAGGGATGGGTGACAGGGGAAGGAACACAAAAGTTTGGGTAAAATAAACCACGAGAACAAAGAAAGGAAAACCCAATCCAACAAATGATCTGTGAAACCCAAAATATGACTGGGCTCACCATTTTTCTAACACATTCCATATAGGAATTTGAAAAATATAAAAGATTAAATCACAGGCATAAAATCTTCAGTATGCTGACAAAAGAGTAGTGGCACAACACAAGCTACGTTTGTGAGAGTTTTTTCCTCTCTGGATTTGATTTTGTGAGATTTTTAAGTCAGGATAATTAACACACACATTTAGACTAAGGTCTGTTGGGACAGGATAAGGGAAAAAATCAATGTGTCGATAATATCCATGAAATTCTCAGGGTGGGTATGGGTCAGGCAGCTTGAAAGTGAAAGAAATCGTGTGGAGTTTATACGCTGTTCAGACCGTGTAGGTTATGTCCAGCGAGATTATGAAAGGTTCAAGGTTAAAGAGGAAAACCCTCACTTTTGTGCCTAGTGAAAGGACAGAAGGTGGGAGTGCATGGAAAGAGAGGGGTGTGAGGCTGTTCAGAATGTGTGAGTTTAAATCGTAGGGCTCTGCAAGACATTGCTGGCAGGGGAGTTAAGGAGTATCTTTTTTTTTTGTTGTTTAAGTAAAGAGACACTGTTAATAAAATATACCTAATAATCTAGTGTGGAGTGGTTTCAGTACTCTGATTTTTCCTCAGGCCAGATTGGAATTTGTCAAAGATACTAAATTGAGACAGATGGGAAAGCAACTGGTAATACACAGCTCATTCAAGCAGACTTGAAAGAGACATGAAAGGAGAATTTTACATTAAAAGCCTGAAAATAAAACATGAACTCTTGTGATATTTACTCTCAGAAGGTTTTAGAGTAGTTTTTTTTAACTCTAGGGTAATGATGGCAGATTTTAGCACCGATACTCTATAAATTGGGTGAAATTAATGTCTAATTAGAGTGACCAAAAAAGAACCAAAAGTCAAGAAATAGTTGATGTCTTGATAGACTGTGGAAAAGATGCGATACGGCCATGTGAAACCTGTGTAGCCAGCCAAATGAATCTTGGACAAAACAAGACATAATGCCTAGTGCCAGAAGAGCTAAATCAGGAACAGAAGATCTATTCATCCATGGATCAAAGCTTCTGTATTTAAATGAACGAAATAACCAATTGTAGAACTGTGCTGCTAATAATTATTAACACTAATAATGAAAAACTGCAACTTAGAGGTCATCTGATCAATCGTAATATGGGTAACACTGAAAAACACACTCAGTGCTTAAGCCATAGCTATGTCCAAAGACTTATGTGTGCTACTGCTATTGGAGTTCCATGATTCTGAGTATTTAGAGTAATTTATAAACCAAAGACATTGTAGTCCCGAGTCCATGACTGAAGCCTTCCTCTTTTCTGAAAAAAAAAAAAAAAAAAAAAAAAAAAAGGAATGCTGAGGAGTCTGCAAGGTCTATCAAGTTATCAAATTATCTTCTGATTATTTCCTTAGAATTACCAAGAAAACCATGAGTTTGTCTCTTACATTAAGAAAAAAATTTCCTGCTCCAAAGATGCAGTCTCACTGAGAAGACAAATCATCCGTCAGTTTTACTAGGACATCCAAATCTGGCTTGAAAAAAGGTTAGACTGAAGAATGATAGATAGAATGTATCCACGTTGATCCCTCACATTTCACGTCTGTAGAGACATTACTCAGGCAATTTCTTGACTATCATTCAACCTGTCTTACTGTGCCAGCTTCCACTGGCTTCCTCAAGGGCTGCATGTCCGTTTTTAAGATGTCTGCTGGAAAACATGTTTTAATTTCCTTTCCTCAGGGACCAACCAGCCTATGCCAAGAATGCATGTGTAGCTTGAGAGTAAGAAGGTGGAGGAATCTCAGATTAGTCCTCTTTTCAGCCATAGTCATAAATTAGATGTGTTCTACCACCAAGGTTGCACATAGTAAATTGCATGAGAAATGTGATTTGCCTGGAATAAACTTAGTAAAACCATCCAGATACCTCCTGAAGACCACTCAGAAATAACACTTTTTAAGTGGTGGTTAGGATGTTGTTCAGAAAGTGAAAGAGGTGGGTCTATGGGAAGTCTGTGTTTGCAGCTTTCACACCCCATGAAAAACTCTACTTACCAAAGTATGGAGCTTTCTGGGTAGCAGATATCCTCTGTCACTGTCATTGAAACTAGACCACAAATGTAAAATCTATGCGTCCATAAGAATAAACAAATAAGAAATTAATTCTGTAACAGAATTAAACCAAGACTTCACCATTGGTTCAGTTTGGTCTTGGCAGCACTGGTGCTTCCATGTGGGGTCAGTGGAAGAGTAATATGGGTCCAGACAATAGAAGAGGAGAACGGAATTGGGTGGAGTGAGGGGACTCTCTAGGTGGGAAAAGGGAGGCTGAGAGGAGGTGGTGGAACTGTGGGTAACTGTGGGCGATCTTCGTATTTCTTTTTCAGGAACTTTGCGGTGCAGAGCCCTTGCCCTCAGCCCATTTCATCCCAGGTTTATCTCCTGGCTCTTTTACTTGAGTATCCCCTTAAATCTTCCCTTATATTACTCTACACAAAATAGCATCATCTTCTTCCCCAGTAGCCAGTGTTTGTAGTCTCATGGCCTGTTGGAGAGGAAGACAGGGTTAGATTTAAATCCAGGCCAATATGCCTACAGGAAGAAACCGGGCCAGTGAGGCACTGAGAGGGATTTCTAATGAGGATTTTACTTTACTGAGCCTCAGTACTGTGGTTGAGTGATTGCTATTGTGGAGAAAGGCTGCACCTTACTATGTAACTTCCCTACACACTCCAGTTCATCCACTGCCAAGGGCAGGAAGGGGAGTGGGGAAGAGGAAAAAAAAAGCTTTGAGGCACTTCTTTGTAGTGCTCTTTTCAAGAGAAATAATTGTCTCAATGCCTCTGTTACCTAAACTTGTGCAAGAGACAAATTCTCTTTGATGTTTCCTACTTGCTGGCAAAAGCATCCCAGATGAACTGTCTGCTGTCTGTAGCAAATCTCAATAAGCTGCTGCCTCTCCCATGAAACTTCTTGACTAACATAGGGGTGTGCTTTCCAGTCCCCCAGACGGTGTCTTTCTAGTGGCAGTTACTTGAGTATCACAACACCAAAGTCCCCCCACAGGTGTCCATGTTCGTTTCCTTGTGCAGCAATATCTCTGGCTTTTGAGGGATGTTTCCCCAGACATGAGGAGGGAAACTATTGTTTGTGCTCTGCTCTGCTTTCATTTCTCCCCAGCTGGCGTTAGCCGTTAATACCTACCTAGCAGCACCCATGCTTCACTGGGAGGTAAGTAGAAGATGACAGTGAGGAAGGGACATTTAGTGCCCCAGCAACAGCAAATGCAGTGCCTATCTATGACCAACAAACTATGGGTCCAGGAGATTACTCCCTGAGCGGTCCGCACTCTAAGTGCAGAAGTCATTAGTGTTGGTCAAAACAAAACAAAACAAAACCATCAGATGCTGTCAAGTTATTTAAATTTAAAATCCTAGAGGAATGGATATTATATATTTCATAACGCTTTTACAAGTGGTTGCATGATATTTAAGGTTGAATTTTCAGGTCTAAATTAACAGTGCTTCACTTTAGATACCAGAGAAAGAGAAACCACATATCTTAGCACAGAGTTATACATCTGCATGTCTGTCATTGAGTCATCACAGCATATTTTTGCAAAACAGATTTTATTTGGCAGCACTTAGACCGTAAGTTCTATGGTGTTGTTGCTATTGTTTTTGTATTTAAGGCCTTTTGGTAATGGAAGGCCTTGTTAGCTAAGGTCAGTAAGCATAGTAAGCAGATGAATATGGTGTAAATTGGTAGAAGCCATTTGCTGAAAGTATGGAGATATCTCACAGAAGTGATGTCCAGTTGTTACTGAACTTACTCTCTCTCCTTGTCTAGTGTCAATGCCAGAGCAACCCAACAGACTGACTTATGCTTATGGACAGCTGAATTGTGGCTACCCATAGTTCAGGTTACATAGCTAATGGAAACGTAACACCTATTTGGCATCCTTTTACCTCTGTTTTTAGGAAGGCTCACCTCCTTTTTTCACTATTTGATGAAAGCCCTACTTCTTTTCTGAGAACACGTAGAAATTTTACATATCTCTTGGGTGAGAAAGCCATAGGAAGAGTAAGACTGACTCTACAGCTTTGGGCAGTGGGAAGGTGGTATAAGACGGCTAACATAATACTTTCATCATCTGTGTGGGAAAGAAGAAACTCTGTAGGTGTTCATATCTTGCCAAATACTTTGAGCTGTAGCTGCTTGCCTGGGAAAAAGGTTTCTTAGGCTAAGACTAATCCAAAATTACCTCTGGAATTCCCATCTGCACTGTATAGTCTCTCCCCTTCCCTTACAGCAATCCCCTCCGTCTTACTCTGAAATTCATTTTTAGACCACTTCTCTGGAAACAAGGAGACTGCTGTTCTTAGTAAAACAGAGTTTTTTCATGGAAGAGGTTGAGTGACCTGTCGTGTCCCAGAAGAGCAGGCACAACACTTTCCCATATCATTTTGCCATTGCTCACTACTAGATAAAATGTATGAGATCTCTTTGGTCATTCTTTTATGTGTGTTTCCTGTTGAAAAGATAAATTTAGGTATCTACTGTCAGAGAAGGTTTGGGGCTGTGAATCCCTGAAAATAGTTTCCTCAGGAGATGACCAGATTTACTTCTGGGATACATGATAGCGTCCCCAGGACCCTCCTAAGTGTGCTCAGTACTAGTTCTTGTTGAGTTTCTTTGCTGTGAAAGTTAGGGTGTGGGTGGTAACTCGTGTGTGTGTGCTGGTTTTGTCCCATTATGACTACAGGTATGGTGTTGGCATGCATCAGAGACTGGATAAACGAGTACTAAATACAACCATACAGATAATCCCAACCAAGAACTGAAGCCCTACCCACACCTCAGCAGGGCTTGTCAGCTGGCGTATCCACTGTCTTTCACTGGCCTTCAGTTTCTCGTAATGATTTTAGGTTTCTATCTCTTCCCGGGAAGACCGAATATCTCATTCAGGTCTGGAATTTCAATGGACAGCAGGGCAGCTAGAAATGAAACATCATGGTAATGAATAGCTAGGTCATACAGAGACAAGGAAATTACCAAATCGATTCGCCATGTGTCACACAGGGATCCTTATCTCCCATTTGTTGATATTTCATACTTGTTAGCCTGCACTTGCTCTCTGCTCTGGTGAACCCAGTAACTGGCAATGAGAACCAGGTGCAGCCCAGAGTAAAACCATGCCACAGTCCAGGGTATACGTACACTGTCTCCTGAATCTCTTGATCTGGAGACCTTCATCCAGGTGCTGACCAAAAAATATCAGTAGAGGCATGGCCAATATAAATGTAACCTGAGGTTTTAAATACCTAAGTGCTATTTGCGACTACCGTTTGCCTTTAGCTTTTAATAAATTCTCATGTCAATCATTTTTACTAATGCAAAGATTTACTTGCCTTCAAAATAGTAAAAACAAACTATTGGAGTCAAAAAAGTCTTCCTTTTGGAAAGGATTTCTCCTCAGAGTTCTTTTTTTGCTGCATTCTTTTCTCACGCATTCCTTGAATTACTAGGGTTTCAAAGGGCAGGTGCAAAAAAACCTGGTAGAAGTGAGATTTAGCTTAGTTGATATCTTCCCTTCAGGTAAAATTAGTCCCTAGGATGCTACATGAGAGGCAGAAAAAAACATTCTGTCCCTCCATCAGATTGCTTCCTCTAACTCTTAAGGGTTTGGTTGGTTTTTTTTTTTTTTTGCTGAACCTCAGATATTATGGCTATTAATATTGTCAGATCCTTTTCTCAGTTTATCATAAAACATCTGCTCCTATTTTGTCCAATTTGGTGACAGAGATGTATGGCATGCTGCAAGGTATTAATAATGCTCTTCTCTTGAATGAGTATCTTCCCTTTGATTCACACTGTTAAATAATCTAATCCATGTGCTGAAATGACAGATACTACTTTGGAATCAACTTTAAGAATATTGGTTGGTAAGACAGGGGGACATTCCTCTGCTGGTTTATTTTTCTTCAGTATTAGTGTTGCATTGGCTTGTCTCAACCTCTGTAATAAATTGCTTTTCTCCCAGGAATTTTTCAAATAATTTAGTTAAGAAATTGCTAACCATATGTAAAATAATTTCTGTTCAGTTCTGGCCTACATCCATTAGTCCTGAAGCTATATTGTTTTGGAGATTTCATATGGCTAACCTATCACTAAATGTACAGTAAAATCCACATATTTTTCTTTTCTTTTTTAAGCTTTGGGGAGTTTTTTGGCAACACAAGTAACATAAACGTTGTCTTGGGGTGCCTAATATCATGTAATGACTGAGACAAGTCAGTTAAAATGTTTTATAAGCTTCTTCACAATACTGAGAACTTCTGATAATATCAGTTAGGCTAAAGGAGAGT
Organism: Vanellus vanellus; assembly: GCF_965231255.1. NCBI lineage: Eukaryota > Metazoa > Chordata > Aves > Charadriiformes > Charadriidae > Vanellus > Vanellus vanellus. The sequence goes on from NC_138907.1 coordinate 86,027,144, forward strand.
CTACTTTATTAGTTAACATGCTAGAAGCTAACGACCACGTGTATGCTTTTTTAATTAAGCAGAGTTTAAATTGAACACACCCATCCCACCCTTTTCCCGCTTCTCTGTTTTAAAGAGTTATCTGCATTTTCTCCCAGTCCTTAATTTTATACCCACCTGAAAAACTGCACCTCATTCATTTATTTCCCTTATTTCAAATACTGAAGTTGTCAAGTATAACCCTGTGGCTCATTGAGATCCAATGTGAAACACAACTACATTTCCTTTATGTTAGAGGTGTTTGCTTGGGAATCTTTGCGTTTATCGATGTTTACTTTAGCTAGTCGATGAGAATTTTTGTCAAGTAGTGGTGTATACGTGGCAATGACGATGATAGTGTAATTTGCCTCTATTACTTCCTGATATCAGGATTCTGCTGCACTGCCAATTTCATATCTGTTGTTATTATTTGTTTGACAGAATCAAAAACATGCCAGGTGCTTTGCAAAACAGAGAACAAGAAAAATCCCTTTCCAGAAGAGATGACAGCCTGAATAGAAATGGCATAATGGCAGGAGACAAAGGAAGCAGAAAGGGGAAGCAAAACAAGAGTTATAACCATAAGATCATGAGATTGGTTTGGAGGCACAGTGAACGCTATGAGGCATTTTTTTAAAGCGCATAAGGACTGTAGTTGGGATTAGAGAATGGAAATGTAGAAAAGAAGCATGGAAAGGAATGGAGAAGAAGGGAGGAACAGACTGGCAACAGGAGGAAGAGTAAACAGAGGTGTATGGGAGAGGCCAGAACACACACCTGACAAACTGAGGATTATGACTAATGCCAAGAATGAAAGACCACATCTGAAGAGCATGATGATTTCAGGAGGATGGCGAAGCAGGACATGGCGATGCTGCTAGGGAGAGAAGAGCCAGCAAAGCTACCCTGGAAGCCTGCCCTGGAAGCTCCTCACACTAATATAACCCTGCTTCCCCATCTTCTTTCTAGCTCCCCTCTTATACACAAAATACGTATATAGAAGAGCAAAGGAGAAGGAGAAGCAGCTAAATCAAACATTTCCAAAGGTCCTGCTGGGGAAGAAGTTTAAGCTGGGATGGTACAGATTTACTCCTACTGAGGCTGCTGCTGGCAGCAAGTGGCAGAGAGCATCCTGTTAGCCTTTCTCACGCAGACAAATCAATGGGAGTCTTTGCCACTACTTACAAATAGGCCTTGCTGAGAAATACTCAGCAAAATTATGATACTCCAGCCAATCCAGGACATATTCAAATGTCCTTTCATTCTAGATCAGAAAGAAGCAGAAACTATAACATCCACAGTGAAATGGAAACAGGGAAGAAAAATATTTGAGCAGTTTATTTTAAAACTGAAAATAATCATTTCAATATTACAGAAAAAATATAAGGGGGATTTTGCTCATTGAGAAAAAATACCTTTTATAACTGTTCATAATAACTTCTGATAAAATTGGGAACTATTTAATTATGTCGGATTGGCGCTTCCCCCCCCCCCCCCCCTAGAAAATCAGTGTTGTTTTTAGAAGAAAACTGGAAAATTGCCATTTTCAGTCTGTCAGACATTTTAAACTACCCTGACTTCCAAGGTAAGAATTCTTCAGGAGTAAGAAAGCGGCATAGTGGCCAGTCTAATCTCTTCCTCGCTTCCTTCTCCTCTGCTTCGGTGATCAGACGTGTCTAATGATTAGGCTGCAAAGAGCAAAACCAGTTTCTATGTCTCCCTGAGAAAAGGCATTTTGCCAACTTCTTTAAGAATTATTAACTAGATCTGCTTACAGGAAGTCACATTTTTTGCTGCAGACTATGTCTCTCTTTAAATCCTCCTCACAGCTCTTCCATTTTGCCTGGGAAAGTTTATCAGAAAGCATACTGGAAACGCTCAGATCTTTCTGTCTCCAGTGAAACTGGTTTTAGACATAGTTATAGAGTGGCAGATGTACCAGTATGACAGCTGAGAGACTACTGCTGGTAATGGAGTATTCTGTTACTTTGGCATATATAGACAATTTTTGCTTGGTACTTCTGGATGCAAGGTATTTATGTTTAGGATACTATAGGTACTTACCCATTGTATTTTTTCTTATCAGTTTTAGAGGACAGCACTGGATAATTTTTTCTTCTCCTTCAGGGTAACACAGCTTTGCGTGAGTCATTCATCCTGAATGTACACCATAGTGATATCAAATTAGTTGTGACACCTTATCAATATGATGCCCATTTTTAGTCTCCTAGCGGTGGAATGATTTAAGTATTGCCTAGTGGAGACAACGGCCTCGTTTAAGAACGTCTTGGTGACTCTGGATAGGATTCAAATAATTCTTCTATGTGAGGAGGACACAATTGAAAGTCATAGCTGAAATATTACCAAAAATCATTAACTGGTTGGGTTTTTCCATCATTTGCTTTAAGATTTTGGTAAATGGCAGCTTGCTGGATTCTCAAACAACAGCACCGCCAAGTACAATTTTTTTTGATTGTCTTCAGTTTGAACTTTGCTTAAGTTAATTAAACTCTTGTCACCTCAGGGTACCATTTTAGCAATGAGGTTTACTGGACCTACTCTGTCAATGTAGAAACTTCAGCTACTAAAGAACGTACCAGGTATAGAGGGTTAACACGATGCCTAGCACTGCTTGAAGAATCAGGCCCACCTCAGTAATGTCTTTCCACCGTTACTGAAATAACACTGGATTTAAATCATATAGCCATGGTGTCAACTTACAAAATCTACCCTGCTTATATTCCTCTTACAATCAAATGTAGCTCAAAGTTTTGTAAAAGTCCACGTATCATTAAAAAAGGAGATTGCAAAACAGCGTCATACTATTTCCCCATAATACAGAATTTTTTACATATCATTTTTACATATTTGAAAGAATCCCATTAACTCAGTTGCGTACAACTTTTTGCAACAATAGACTCAGCATAAAGCAATATCAATACATAGTTAATATTTCTAATAATCATATTTAGACAAGCTCCAGACTGCATAACTTTGCCCCTGCTTCTGGCGTGATAGCAGATATGCAAGGTCTTTTAGCCCTGTGTGGCACCTTCCCACCCGCTGCTACCAAAACAAAAAAAAAGAAAAATTCAATTGGGAAAAGGTGACATAACCTCCAAAAACTGCAGTTTGACCTACCTTCTGAGTTCAGACACTGAACTGCATGAATGATTTGGGAAGGGATTTAGTACCAGCTACCTCAGTAGCCACGTGACGTTAAAGGAAAAGGCTGGGATTATAATGTATCCTGAGAGTAAAGGACAGCATGGTTATTTTACCTATAATTTTATTTATATTTTTTTTTTAACCGTGCCTATGCTTTTCCTGCCAACCCTTTCCTGTTATTATCTATCAGCTTTTCCAAGAAGACACTTGGTTGTGCGTAAAGTGAGAATAGCTGCACTGACTCAAACCACAAGTCCAAGTAGCCCTGTGTACCTGGCAGGTGCCCTACCTTGGTAGGGGTACAGTCATGTTGTTATAAGGCCTCCACTGTCTCCTACAGATTAGGGACACCTTCAGCTGTTGACTTCCAGATATCTTCAGGGCTCTGTATCCAATATGTACAGTTCAAATGCTTCCTAAGTCAGGGGGTGTACTATGTTTAATAGTCTGAATTTGTCCTAGATCCTGTGAATTTACTTTCTCCTTCTGTCTCTTTTTCTCTCTGTCTTGCCCTTCTTTCTTCTGAAATAGAATGACCAGGGCTGCATGAATTATTCAACATAAGAGTGTATGATGTATTTATACAGTGATATAGCGATACAGTGTATTTATACAGTGATATATATGTTTTCTATTTTGTTTACAGTTTCTTTCTTAATCATCCAAATATCCTGTTTCACATTTTTACTTGATACTGAGTGCTTGACTTGATATTTTCAGAGAGCTGTCTGATATGAATTCATTATTTCTTTCTTCTCAATCAATAGTTAATTTGTAGTCCCCGCCTGTGTATGTATAGTTAGACTTATTTTTCTTTTGTGCATTTCCTTCTGTTTTATCAAATTTCATCACTACTTTATTGCCAGTGGCATTAAAAATTGTGAAATCATTTTGCAGTTCCTTACGGGCAGCTTCTGATTTAACTTTTAAAAATCATTTTGTATCAAACTTTCTCATCTGACAGTTCTTAGATATCACATTTCCCTTTACTACTAATAAAAGTACTTTTGCTTAAATCCTTTGTTTTAATTCATGCCTCAGTCCAGGAAGCTTTGCACACACTTAAGTGCCCAGTTGGTATAATTCTCTTCTGCGTTTCTCAGGAGGGGGGAGGGAGGCCTTCAAGTTATTGTCATTTGTGTTTTATTAATTGCAAACCTTAAAAGTAGAATCTAGACCTTCTTATTACCTACTGGTTCTGACAGAGTGGTTATACAACCTTCAGAGTGAAAAATTGCTAAGGGCTGGATCCATAAAGTGCATTTAGGAATAGCCTTTAGCCTCTTACATGTCCTGCCTCCTTGCAGAAGCCATAAACCCAGATTAGGCACATCTACACTGAAAGAGGACAGCTGGGGGTTTAGCAACAGCTTCCACAACGCTGTCATATAGAGCAGGGAACAATCTGAGTGAACCGGAGAAAGAGCCAGATGGGAGAAATAAAACAAGCGCACGGTGTACTGATGTTGGTATATTTTTCAACACCGCCTTACTCATGGGACTACAGGCTGTTGTGAGGTGAGACTCTCAGCATCTCTCCCACAGTAGCTCTTCCTCTTGTTTGTCCCACTATTCCCTGCAGTGAGCTCTAGCATCAAACTACAGCGCTGAGGTGCCAATCCCTCTCTTTCCCTCTCTCACAGTAAATATTGAACTTTCAGGGTCAGGCAAGATCTTAGTGGACTTTGAGGAGCTACCCTGCCACTGCGAGCACCCAAAGCTGGATTTAGACCCTTCTGTTTCAGTGCAGGTCTAAGCTGGGCTCTGCGTTACAATACCAGTGAAAGCAGCGAGAATAATTTGAACCCTGACTTAGCAAGTCTGTTAAACTTGCTTGTGTGAAAAAGGAATCACTTCTGTTTGCCTCATGTCTTAACTTCACTGAAATGGCATTTTAGTAATTCTCCAAAACCTATTCTCTGTCTACACAAGGATTATACCACGACCCATGTTACCTTATGTGAATACTGAGAGTATGTAATTGTAGACAGGTGAGTAGACCCTATGAGTTATTAGTATTCACAACATACCAAAAATCTTACATAGTGGGGGAAATAAGTGGGCGATGACTGACATTCAGTGTTCCTCAAGCTGAGTTGCATCTTGGATATTTGAGACGAGGAATGAGGAGCTTTTTTATTTACATATTTGGGTTTTTTTCCAAAACATCTCCACTTGCCTATATTAAAAAAATACAGAAATATGTAGTACTGTGTTTATTTTTCTGTAGTTATAAAAGTAATTCTTTCAAAAGCTATAGCTATACTCAGCTGGTCAGTGACAAAAGAGAACTAGCTGTCAGAGGAGATTTGTGATGTTCCTAGACAAAGTGTTATGAATTCCCATCTGTTCCATTACAGTGTAGGTGTCTATAAATCCTTCTCTGAATCAGTAGAACTTTGGGAATTAATAAGCCAAAAATTAAGAGACTCCACAAACTACCAAATCAAAAGGCCGTGCAACATTTTAAAAATTAATAAACCCTTAATGACTGCTATCTGTCTCTGTATCACCTGTCTCTAAGTATCTATATTGATATAGGCTAGTCCCTATATTTATAGTTAATTTCTTACTTTCTCAGTTTATTAGACATATTTGTTGTCCCAGTCTCTCCACTGCTTCAGCACGTTTTTGTATTGCTGACTTTAACTTTAATGGGTTCTGCTTTTTAATTGACAGATAGTAAGTAACAATGGCAGACAGCAATAAAATAAAAGGGAGTGAACAGAAATCTGGGATTAGAGGAAAATTCATACCAAATCCCAAGTCAAACAGTCTTTCCTGGTATGTACTGGGCAGATACAGATCTTTTTATGTACAATGTTGAAATGGCAAAGGAAGCGGATTCTTATGCACTGATGCCAAATAACAGTAAAGCTATTTCTAGGAGATCCAAGATACTCAGTGAGACAAAGGAAAGAGCAGGGAGAAAGGCGGTGGCTTTAAAATTGGTCAAAAGATTCTACGTACTAACGTCAAGTCGATAAACTCTTTTGCCAGTTCTGCCATTGCATGTTCACACCAGGTCCTTTAGGAACTCCTTGCCCACAGCCCATCTCACCAGTCCTTTCTAGCTCGTTTCTTTCTATGTAGGCTGGGATCAAAGACTGGATGTCCACACCCTTATTCAGTACAGTCTCCAGCCCTTCTTTTACCTTCACGTGGGCTTGTTCTTGCATCACTTCATTGGTTGTTGGCCTCAGGTTTATTCAATATTTTTTCTGTCTTTTTAGTTGCATTTTGAATGTAAACTATACTTACAATAATGAAAGACGGACTTTGTTCGATCTTTTGTTCTAATACAAACCCTTAGAATTTAGGAAGTAAGAAATGATTGATTCTTTAAAAAAAAGAAAAAGAAACGTCTTTTCTAGTTCTGTAAAATCAAAACTCTTCCTTTAACTTAACTTTACACCAAGTTTTCCAAAAGTTTGGAACTTACATTGAAACCCTTTGTGGGAATCTAACTCTTTTATAAGTACTGATTCCAAAACTCTGAAATGCAGGAATTCTCAGTTTATTACAAATGGTAGAAATATAGTAAAAAAGTATTTAAAATAAAAGAAAAAGCCTAAGTCAGTGCCTTTTATTTGACATTTAGGGCCTTAATTCCTTTTATTATCAAGCTCTGTCTTTCTTATAAATACATACATGTCTGCACTTTTCTGAGTAGCCGGGGCAGTCTCCACTTCAATATTACAAACAAAGTTTTAACCAGTGGACAGAAATTCTTATAAAAGCTGAAGTATCAAGGAACACAAATTGAGATGGTCAGTTTGGAAGCAGGTTTTCTAATAAATACAAGGAGTTGGTTATATGCTTCATTAAATATTTCAACTAAGTGAAAGTTAAAAGAAGATGCACTGTTGTCAACCATAATTAATACTATTTTGGACAAGAATATTTCCAAGCCTGCTGCAGTTCACTCTTGAAATAACTATCCCCAGAACAATAACACCATTTCAAAATTGCATCTCAATAGCTAGAGCCAGCAGAAATTTCTTTAAGCAACTTAAGTTCTACAGTTTTCTTACTGTATAGTATTTATATCGTCAAGAATTTTCCAACTAATCTGTAAAAATATATTGAGCACATTCTTTCTGAAAACTGTATTGTTTTTGAACGTCTGTTGAAAACAGTTTAAGCATAACGTATAGAAGCAGCAGACAAGGCTTACACCAAAAGAAGAGAGCAGATTTGTGTAGATTGATCAAATTGTCTAAAGCTCGCAGAACATACTAACATTATTGATCTCTGCCAAATTAAAGTGGGAATTGTCATACTAGTCCATTCAATATATTTTACCTGTACAGTGATCAACAAGTGTACATCCATTCTGATGGCTGAATAGAAAAAAGAAAGTTAAGGATTTAGCTACTTGTGTCATCATATCCTAATTATCAGCAAAGCTGCACATAAATCTAAACCAAATTCTTGGGCAAAAGCTAAAAAGGTCTGGCTCTATGTTTACCAGAAATTTTCTCTACCTACCCATGGGTGCACACAGATATTCAAGCACACACGTACAAATAGATGTGCAGAGGCCCATAAAAAGGTCTTATCTTTGTTTCTTCTACACAGGAACTGGAGGCATGTTCAGAATAAAACAACTTCTTAAGGAAAACTTTGCCTTTGCACGATGTCTGAATTGAAATCACACAAAAACTTTCATGTGTATAAAGAAGTAATTTTCTGAAATCCAACAAAACCAAGCACTCAGAGATACAAACTGCATTCTTGCTTGCCTATCTTTGGGTCCATCTTTTCCTTTTATTTTGAGAACATCTTTACTTTCCACCCCCTTGCTCCCATACTTTTGGAGAAAATTAACAGAATCGCTGATTAACGGCATTCCCCCAGGAGACCTAGGAAAAAAAATAAATATATTAATGTGTACTTTAAAGTAATGACGTAGTCCCTCTGACACCCTTGAAAATAGGGGGCATTACTTTCCATGCTTCCTTCCCTCCAGGCTGCCCGCATAGGCATTCTATACTGAAGTATTCCCAAGGGAGAAAACAGTGCAGAAGTTCTGAAACACTTTTTTTTTTTTTTTTTTTTTTTAATCATGATTGCCAGTGGGAATGGATTTGGTAAGGAGAATGTAACAAGGATTAAAAATATCAGGTGCTATTAGGTGACATTAAATGTAATGAAATCTCAAGGTCAACTTAATTTCTTGCCTTTCCTTATCTCTCTGACACATAGTACTGTATCTCAGTAGCTGCCACCAACAGCTACCATCAGAACACTTGGCTAATTAGTAATCACTCATGTCACTTGGTGTGATCTCATCCAGTCTGACTATTGAACCTGAGTACAACAACAAAAAAGGAAATTGGAAACTCTTAGCAACTATGTGTTTAGTCCACTTATTTTCAGCAGCACTATGTGCCTGCCATTCAACCTTTCATTAAAAAAATGATTTCATTCATTTCACTCAAATAGGCATGTTTGAATTTGATGGTTTTGGTAGTTATTCATTTAGGAATATTCTGTAGCACTAAGAAGCAAGACATTTAACTACCAGCCAAATAACCCCATCAAATGCTAAAAGATCAGATTTCTTAGCAGTTCAACAGCATTAAGATAGGGGAAAAGCTTTTTAATAAAGTTCCTAATCATATATCCTTTCTCATCAGTAACCATTCCAGCATAGAAAGTAGCCATCATAGCTGAATGAGACCAGAGAGTATGTCATTGCTGGGGGCTGATCCAGCAAAGCGCTTAGGCATGCCTAGAATATAAGTACAAGAATATCCCATCAAAGTTGCTATAATCACCCACGTGATTAAAATTACACAGAAATGTAGGTGCTTTTCTGGATTAGGGTCTAAGGAATGAGGTATTTAAGATCAGCCTTTCATGTAGTAAAAATATTTACAAATGTTTTTAAGAGATGACATATAAATAAAAATTATTATCTTGCCTTTTGACTGCTAGACTCAGAACGGCTTCGAATGTGAAAATCCGGCACATTAAATGATCAATTCATTCCCAAACTAAGTAGCTGTCTGAAATGGCAATCGTAAAGCGCTAATCACTGGTACCAATAAACAAAAGTAAATCAGGGCAGAAACTTGTTTATGTGCAGTGATCTCCCGAGGATTAGCATTTCAAGGGATCAGATTTCCTAAAACTCCTCTTTCCTGATAACAGCCTCTGCTGTGAGGTGACACACCAATAGGCATAAATTATCTAGAGCTGCAGATAAGCGGAGGCCATTTGGGGGTTCGGAGTGCAACATAAATAGATGCAAAACAGTAGGGGAACTGGTGCACATCACAAACCTCAAAAGGATTAGCAGTTCAAGCTCTGATTTCCTTGCTGTTGTTAGCTGCGATTTATCATCAGACAGTGACTGAGAGTCTGTCTTATCTGTGATAATTTAATGGCTTAATGGCGGTCCCTTTATCTGGAGGTCATAATTAAGCTTGTTTGATCAGGTTCCTAACAAGCACCTCGCCTGCATTTTTAGCTATGCCTATTTTTCCTCTGGGTGTCGGAGCATTTTTGCTAATTAGTATTAACAATATTATTGTTAACAATTACTGGTAATGATAACAATCTCGTAAAAAGTTAGCATTTATCTGGAGGAAAAAATGCAAGCCAAAAAAAAAAGAAAAAAAAAGCAAGACTTTGAATTTAAATACATTTATAGGAAATTTTAACTGCAGTGTCTCAGCAGCTCTTTGGTTTGTCAGGTTCAAATCTAACTCAAACATAAAATTCAAAATTAAATACCACTGCATAAAATAATTTTCAATGGAATCGTTTTCTCTGGTACAAAATTAATACCAATTTGAAAGTAAAGCTGACTGCTATTTTACAGTGCATTTACTGTCCTTCTCCATCATCCTACTAATGTGCTGTCCCTTCCACTGTCATGAGAATTTTCTCAACAAAAGATTAACTTTAAGACTTTATTATGGTTGTTTAAGAGCACAGGTGTCATCAAAATGAATTTAATGACGTTTTATCTGTTGACATCACTAAAAAAGAAGCAAATCGTATTGCTTTATTATTTTAAAATGTACCGAATATTAGAAATTTGAAAGGAAGACTTTCTAAGATTTTAAATATTTTTTTAAATACAAGTGTAGCTGATAATTTTGAATACAATATAATGAGGAAGCAAACAGACAACTGTATAAAATATGAGTTAATTCTTTTTCTTTTTTTTTTTTTAAGGGCGATCAACTGAAAAAGATAACAGGTTCAGACTTTCTTAATCATTGATATAATTTTCTTAATAAAATACCTGGGAGGCCACAAGGAGAGGTGTATAGGTTATGCACTGGTATTGAAGGAAACTGAATGACAGGCTTAGAAAGTAATCTGAAAAACCTGATCACACACATCGACACAGGAGGCATGGGTGTCATATGTGTGTATATATGTATATAAATCAATATATGTGTGCATTTATGTGTATTTCCACATCTATGTACAAGTTCATGTAGTATATATTTTATGTTTACATATAGTTTTAGTCATCTACATAAACTCATGAATTCATAGATTTATTGAAGTTTGTCTTTGGAATAGGTCTTATTTCTCTTCTGAAGAAAAAATTAGTAATGGGTCAAAGAATCTAGTTGTCTAGCCTAAATTTATTATTTAGGTACTACAATTAATGCAAAAAGACAAGGGTTATTAAAGGGCAATTCATTCCATTTACCTGAGTTCATTGTTTTAGAACTGGATGTGTTGCTTTTCTTTCTCGTGGGTATAGATAAGCTCCAGGTGACTTGGCCAAGCTTGTACACGGTTGAAGGTTAGATGAAATTAATTCCACCAACAGGAACGAAGGATACAGTAAATTGCAGCATGACAATTCCCAATACTTTCTTCTGAAGAAAGTTACCCCCCTGTTCTTTGGAAATGGAAGGACTGTCACAGTAGAAGTATCATATATGCATGTCTATATATATATATTTACCTTCCTGTAGAACAAGACTCACCTGAGACCCTTGAAACATACCAACCTTTCCCTCTAGATATTATCAAATAACCCATAGTAATAAGTAGTTGATTAAATATACAAAGACTTGCAGGCAGCAGCAAAGAAAAACAAAAGCAAAACCCAACACATCTGCTCATTCTCCTACCCTAGTAAAGTAATATTACTGACTTTTGCCGAGTTTTGCAGGTGGATCAGAAATGACTTGTGTTCAGCTGCTTGGGTCTGGCAAGCAGGAATTTGATTTTGAGCTTGCTATCTAACTAAGACTACGGCAGAGGAATTTACCGGGAGTATTACAGAAGACAGAATGAGCTTTGTTCCACACAAAAACCTTGATCCAGATCTTGATGAAATCAATGAGAATCTTCATTGACTGCGGTGGGATGAGGGTGAAGGTGCCAGCTGTATTGCAGCAGCAGCTGGCAGTTGCCTGGGAAGCTGAAATTTTACTGAGATATGAAACTAGCAAAATGTGTGAAAGATAGAAATGACAAGGTGTGAGGGAGATTGCAGTATAACACACTGAAATCCTTACCCAGTATCTGCAGCTGAGGCCATTGACACTTGGGTGCTGAGCTGACTCTGGGAGGCCTCAATGAGATAAGCCCCCACAATCGCCAAGACGTCTGCTTTACACATCTAACTCCTCAGATAACTTTCCAAAACTAACAAGAGGGAAAGATTTCTCGATGAATATTATTTTCATTGTTGTCAGTGTGTGACAAGTTTAGTAGACTATTTTTCCACCCCTAGAACAAATTGTTAAGGATACATAAACTAGGAATCTTTGCCCAGCTCACAGTGAGAACAGAGACAGTGCCGTGCAGTCACCACTGTGCTATGTTGTTAGTTGTTCACCAGCTAGCGCCAGATATAATAGAGCCAAGTAAATCTCCAAGAACAAAAACATCATGAAGCTTGTGAAATGCTGAAACTTTAGTTTTAAGTTCACCAAAGGTTTCAGAGTGTTTTTTTTCTGTTGTCAGTATAGAAAACAATAAGTATCCTAAATATATCTCATTGTTTTCATTGTGGCCATTACTCGCCATCACTCGCAGAACTAATGCTCGCTCTATAAAGAAATCACAGCTATTACAAAACAACCGCTCACAGGTCAGAAAACTGAAATAAGTTTTCAATTGAAATAATGCAGCTTATCGGCTTCTGTCTCTGGGTTCATGGTCAGGATTACAGCTGGATTACATTTGCTGTTTTGATTTTGTGTAGTTTCGCATGAAAATTGTCATTGTCTTGTGATATTTTCAGCCCCATTGTTCTCCATGTATTTGTAGCTTTAATAACATGATTTCATTGGTTATATGTACATATAATTATAAATATATTGGTACGCACATATGTAGATATGGATATATAAAACCATAAATTCTCACTTGTTCTTTGATGTACAAACAATTTTCAAGAATCTATTTTTATCCACAAACAGGCATGTTATTACTGGAAAACAATCCCAAATATGATTTGAATACTTCTGTCACAAAGATAAATTTTGTTCCCGGTAGCCTATAAATGTTGTTTTCACTAGATTGGATCCAATTACAAATCTATAACAAACAGTTTCCTTGATATTTAAGACATTTTATATTCCATTATGAAAATTTTGCATGATACAGTCTTCTCATCGAAACTCTTGAATTCTACTTTTAGCTCTACTAATGCTTTACTATTTTATTATAAAGAAACCCTTTAAACTCTCAGAACATCAGTTTAGTCATTTGAAGTAGATGAGGAGACAAGTATGATTTAATTAATGTTTATAAAGCCCTTTGAGACTTGAAATAACAAATAATACAGGCGTGATAAATATCCTTAAAGGTACACTTTTTCTTTGCTCCAGTTTTTGCTAAAAATATATCTATTATTGCTAAATTTAGGACCATCTGTTCAACTCATACTCTTTTCATAGTCAGAATTGTTCAGAATGTTACTGCATGTTATATTTTCATACTCAAATCACTATTTTCACAAAAATGTAAAATATTGTGAGCATGGTATGGTTCTTAAAAATTGAGTCTTTTTTACGAAATATTCCTTGCAATTTCATGATGCTTTTATTAAATTCCCAAATTTGCAATTCAGTGTGCATTGGCAGACTGCTGTATACATTTGGAATCCCAGTGGTATATGGCTCAAAATGTTCAGCAGAGAAATATACTGAAAATTCAGTTGTGGACTACACAATGCAATAAGAATGAACGTGATGATAACATAAACCGGCATCTTATGATCTGTATAGACATGAATAAATATTTATATATAAAAAACAATACATATAACTATATATATATGCAACAAAGTTGTTTTTTTTCTTAAAAAAAAAGTAATAATCACCTTGCAATGTTCAAATACGTTTACATCTGTCCATGAAGAATAATCATTCAGCATCACAAGCTATTTGGTTGTGAACTAGCAATACAAATTGAAACCTTCCTTTGGATTTGGTCATCTCCAGAAAAGCAGGGTGGTCAGTGACATATTTGCGGTTTTGATCTTACCGCTCCAGACGGACAGCGAGCATTGTGTCTATTCTGGGTCTGGTTTATATTCTGGAATAGAGTTCCTTCCATGATGACCTAGTTGCATAGTTGCAGGATACCACAGACACTGGTGCTGAAGACCGATATCTAATACTGGAACTTAAGAATGGACAGATCAATGAAGAAGATCAAAACCTGGTCTCTCATTCCTATAAATGACCCCCTATAAATTCCCCCTATTCCTATAAATGACCTTCTTCCTTGGGGAAAAATTTGTAGAGTTTTCTTCTATAATAACTCCTCAGACCCAATGGGGGTGTTAACGAGGCCGGCAGGGAGGGGGGGGGGGGGGGGGGATGAAGGAGGAGAAGGGAGGACATATTAACTCATTTTATGGTCAGAGGTGTTTCGTAGACTTCAAGCAACAACTTGCACCACATGAAAGATAATACCATCCACAACTGTATTGTTATTTCCGTGCAGTTTCTATTGTGCTGATGAGGGAAGCAATATCTCTCTCAAGGATTGAGGGAAATGACAAGTTGGAGAGGATTATTAATTACTAGTTACTATTCATGGGTTTTCTGTTTAAATGGGCAGGAATATGAGATTGGGATGTGAAATCAAGCTCATATCTCCCAGGCAGCTGTGCAGAGCAGTATCGTTGGAAATACATAATTTAGAGCACTTCTAACTTCAAGCTCTTGCATGTCATTTTAATGGCTCATTTGACAAAATGATGCAGGGGGAAGAACAAAAATATTAACTCCTCCCAGATGAGAATCAGAGAGAGAGGCTGTGCCTCTTTTCATAAAGTTGTGCAGGGATACTGTTCTGAAAAAAATGAAGACGGAGAGTACAAGTTGTAGGTGTTAAGTAAAAAATAAGTCACTATAGTTACTTTGGTAGGTGTCAGCTGCTCTGTGTAGCACATAAACCCATGCTGACCTTTAAGTTCCTGAGCGGACTAGGGAAGGTCAGCAGCAGCAGCTCACATGCTTACAAATCTGAACCTATGACTGGCAAAGAGAATCTCTCTATATGATTTCTCTGACAAGTGAAATATTTTTCATGTCTTCACTACTGCAATTTCAATAGGTGGGAAACTGTTTTCATATTGCAAATCTTGACATTTTTCTTAGGAAACGTCCTGCCAGGGACAACGTGTGAAGCATTATAACTTACTTTTTGAAAAAAGCCAGATCCTCAGGGAGAAGTGATGAAACTTCGCTCTCATCAAGATTCTCTCCCAAACACAGACAAAAAAAAACCCAAACCTGTTATGCTGCTCTGAAGAACCATGGTTATAAGTTAAAAGCAGGCCGCCACAAAGGGTCAAAAAAATAATGCACAGAGGCCAAATGCTTGCTGTTCTTGAAAGCAGTTAAGGCTTTATCAAACCTTGGTACAAGGTATCAGTACAGCTGGCGTAAAAATAAAAGATTCCTTGTGTTGTGAAAAGATGGTAAAGATTAGCCTTGCTCAGAAGCCTCCTTGTGTAGTACTGGGAAAAAAACCAAACAATTCCCTTATAATTCAGCTTTACTTATCTTGTTGACCCTTTTCTTATTGCTGTTATGTCAGCATGTTTACCATTTTCTAATTTGACAAATATCCCTAGCTTAATACTATTATTTAATTAGTGATAACAGCTTCAGAATGCTCAGCTAGACCTGCTCCTCACCTCCTTTGAATTATTGTTTCTTACAAGCAGATAAGTCACTGTTAGTGGCATAGTATGTTCATTTGGGTCTGAATTTACCCTTCTTCCATTGCCAAAACAACTCATAAGGAGCATCAGAATTCATATACGTATGCAATTTCTTTTGCATTCATTGACTGAAAAGCATAATTACCTCTTCCTTCTGTGCAAAGTGAGATTATGATTTTTTTTCTTTCCACAAAACCTGTAGGTCTCCTGAAAGAAACAAAATACCTGTCGCATTGGCCGTGTTGGTTCATTGCCTTTACTATGTGCATGTAAAGTTGGAGATGTGTTTTCAGGTTTTTTTTCTCACATTACTAACAGTGGAAAAAGATCTAAAGTTATTGAAGGCTGGTGACAACTAGTGATGGTTTGTGTTTTGGAGTGAAAGGTAAGTACTGATATCTACAAGCTCCTTTCATTCTTTTTGAGCTCAGATTTTTAATCCAATGTAGACAAGCAGTTCATCCCTACAGCATTAGGACAAAATCTTATCTTAGCACTTTCCTCTCCTGTGCAAGAAAGGAATGATGCATGTGAAATGGTAGTATAGGTGTGAGTTGGTTGTGAAGTTCTCCGCGTTTTTTTCTCAGGCAGTGTACTTCAGTGGCAATTTTATTTGCATAAAGACCATAGTATCATACATAAAAGAGCAAGCCTTCTGATCAGTTTTTAAAGTTAATATTGTTGCATACACTGCTGTTAAAATGTACACTCTTACACTGTTCCTCCCTTTTCTATGCTTGCATTACCAGTATTTGATAGCACAACTGAAAATAGAGCAAACACGGTCTGTACTGAAAATGTTCTATAATCTGAAGAGCTTCCATAGTGGTTAAAGGAGAACCTGCTTGTGGTCTGCTGAGGACTGGTTGATCGAGGTTTGCCTCCATGTTCTGCTGCAATTAATTAAACATCATTAATTTATTTTGACTGGAATCATACTTCCTCTTGTTTTCAGATGTTGTGACAATAAAGAAAGCTCAAAACACATCCGAAACATTTGTCAACATTGTTTTCACTTTTAGAAAGCCGTGTAGCAACCCCAGTGCTACTATTGGTGGACAATTAGAGGAGGGGAAGTAAGTCAATCCAGAAATTATAAGAGATGGAGCCATTCTCAAGGAAAGCTTTCTATCAAACAGGAGAGAGAATTTCAAAAATTCATTAAATGCTCTGCAATTTTCTTCCATGTGTCTGTTCAGTTATAAGAAGTCATGATTTATGACTGATCTTTCATCAGTTGTCCTTTTTTGTTAAGAAATAGTTTTGGAAAAAGTCAAGGGAAGGGAAGGCAAGGCAAGGCAAGGAAACAGTGATACTCTGAGCATTTAAAATATCATAGCAGAGTCAAATACCATCAAAATAAAGAGACACAGATGACTTGTAGAATAGCCTGTTTTTTGTAATTACATGATTAGATTCATTCACTGATCTCTTCAGATACATGTGTAGGTCTATTGATCACAAATCTGCCTCACTGTTATACTAACAGATGCACAGTCATTAATCTTGGAAAGAATCCACATCCCCTTTTCGGAAAGATCAGAGAAGCCAATTAAGGATGACATGGCACCTTGTGTGGAGGAACTGCTCTGCCCTTCCTATAAATGGGCAAAATTGATGCCAGAACCCATGAAAAAATGCCAAGAAAAAATAATTTTGCCATATATCATCATTTTTTCATTATTGTCTGCCATTTTAAGCCAATATCTTTCTCAGATTACATGTTCAGTGTAGCAAGTGTAGCTCTGCAAATGCATAACACCTGCTAACTGTTCTCCTTCCTTTCTCAAACTTCTCATTTAGCAACCTTTGTTAAGTGCTCCAGTGGGTTGACACAGCAAAATAAATGCCAAAAAAATGCTCTCTACAAGAGCACTAATAGCTCAACAGTATGAGCTAGGGTTATTAAACCACATCCTAAGTGGTGTCTGGGCTATTTGGAAATATAAATAAATAATGAGGAAAATACAGAAAATCTGTGCTCAGAAGAGATTAGTATTCAGATGTTGGGGTTCAGTTAGTGCCAGGAGCTGTATGATGTAGAAAACATACTATTTGTATATTCATTTTGCAAGATAAAATCTTAGATCTATTAGCAGAATTGCCTTGGTGAAAAATATTGAAATTACTTACTTTATAAATAAATCAAATCAAAGATCTTACAACCTTTCTTGTCTACTTTTGAGATTTTGGCTTACCCTCTTCAAACGGGTTGGTTTTTTTTTTACCATACTTACACCTGTTAAAACTCTTTTCATACATGGTTCATGTATTTCCCTGGACCTTATTCTTTCAGACAGTGAAATGGCAAGCCAAGACATTGGCAACAAAAGAACTGGTTTTGCACTGAGTGGACAACAAAAAAAAAAATCCCCTATGAAAGGAACATAGGGGTAGTTTTTACCATCATTTTGGTCATTCAGATGGCGGTAATAATCACATTTGTTTTCTTTCCCTTTTTCTCTGATAACTATGACAAACCTTAAGAATATGGAGGTAAGTGATTTCTTGGACTTCCAAACATCCAGGGATGCTCTTCCCGTGAACGTTGTGTTTCTCTATAGGATATCTGAAGGAGCTTACTCCTCCTTCCCAAAAGGGTAAGGATTTAAAATCATCTAGCATGTGCTACAAGACCAAAGAGACATTACACAAATTTTTCTCATGACACAACTGCTGTAGTAACATTTTTAGAATAACAGCAGTGCTCTACATTGCTTTTTCAATGACTGAGCTTGTGAAATTCCTGTGGGAGACCAATGAAGTTTGTATGGTAGAGGCTTTAAGACATCTGGCTACCTGGTTAAGGAGGTAAGTAGATGAACTATAGTGCCTACAAGGTTGGAGTCCTGAACTAGGGGGGGCAAAAGTACTGTAGGAAGGCAAAGACAGAGATCATAATATTGGATATCTAGATTGTAAAATGAGTTCTCGGAAAGAACAGAGGAATTGCAGACATTACTGGATAAATTAGGCGTTGGCTTCTCAATTTTGCTCGATGCCTTCATTTGCCTAAGGCTGATAATGTTAAACTTAAGTCACAATAACTTAAAAAAATGAGAGACAAAGGAGGGCCTATAGCTATAGTGGAATACTGGATTGGGTGCAGGTGTGAGCTCTGAAGTGTTTGTTTCAACACCCAGCCCTGAAGAGTGTGGTAAGTGGGTTTTGCCCATAGAATCCGTGTTCCTAATTAATCTTTTTTACATAGATCAAAAGATTTTAAATTCTCACAGCAGTTTGTTTTGTTTTGCTGGAAGTAAAGGGAAAAAAAGGAAAAAGTAAAGGGGCCGGGGGGGGGAGCATGTAAGGCAAGATTGATTTTGGAGTCTGTAATGGCAGGTTTATTGATTCTGACTCATGAAGTATGAAGTTATAGATTTCTGTGATGTTAGAAGGCCAGCTAAAACAGCTACATAATGTCACACACTACCCAAGTATTGGTCAATTAGATTCTTGCTTTATATCTTTTGGCTGTTTATGATACATTGTAGACATGATTTAACAGCTGGATCAACCATCCAGCTTTTCATTTTTAGTAGCAAACAATAGTGTGTACTCTACAAAAATAGGAGCAAAAGAGCAATATGATTCTCCTAAATATAAGATTTTAACATCAAAATTAAGAACAGAGATGGCAGAAGAATTTACACATTTTTAAACATTTTTAGTTAAATGCAAATAATTCTGTGTTGAATAAAATTATTGTCTTACTGTAAATAAGAAAACAGATGTACTGTTTTTTCTTGTACATACCAATGATTTGCCTAGGAAGATTAAAACTCAGGAAGTGGGCATTTGTCAGTGTGCCAGCTAGTATGAGTAATGCCATAACCAGATTATTAAGAAATAAGTTAAAACAAAACTCAAAAAGTCCTTATATGGGAAGAAAAGTTGTCATAGGTGGCATTTAGTCTTCCAGACGTGTTTCAGTTAGGCATCATGATGACAGATTTCCAGGAAAAAAGCCTTTCAACTTGCCTTATCTACTGACTTTAGAGTCAGTGGAGAGAACAAGAGTGATATTTAAGTCAGACTCCCAAAGTAAGCTGTTTGCTTAATTTAGGTTTTGAATATTTTTCTTTTCACTGACAGTAGAACTGGCCAGGTATGCAAATATTAGCCAAGGTAATCCCAAATTCTCATTCTTAATTTAAATGCAGGTGCAAAATTATCTGTAATGCTTATATTTGACACCTCTAGAAGGTGGTATGTATACAGTCATTTACTATTTTTGTAATGATGATAGCTGTAGGGAAAATCGTTTTTCAAGAAAAACAATATCATAAACAGTCTTCGAAAGATATATTTTTCCTCCTATTTTTGTCTAAAGCAGAGACAGTGCCATTAGAAGAGTATATGGTTCCACAAACACGTAAGAATGAATCTTTACAAGTCCTTTAGGAAATCTGTATGCATGATTGAACACCAAAGCACGTCTGTGCCATGTTCAGCTTACTAACATGGATCTACCTAATGTGGCCAGAGTAGCAACAGTCAGCACTGAAGCACTTTTTACAATTGGACAAAAGTTATTTGTTTCTCATACGAATAAATATTTCAGTCTATTTTGATTTCTAAAAATGTGTGCTGCAGCACTATTTTCCTAGCCCTAACGCATGCACGCGTGCACACACCAACACACACATATACACGCTGCTCTGGATACAAAATCTTAAGGTAACAGTTTAAATACAGAGAAAAGACAAAACTGAGAGAAAGCTATTACTGCTATTCCTATTTCTGGATTGAACTTGGATACATGAAGAGGTTACAATTGCTTAATTGGTGTTTCACACCAAATCTGAACAATTAGAACTATTCTCTCTCCCTGTCTGGTGGATTTGAGATTTTCATTCACCTCCAAATTACAGGAACAATCCTGGAAACTTTCCTGATGGATCAGGCTGGCTGTCTCCATGAGAACCTGCTTAAGAACATACCAAGGCCTTGAACAATGGAACAGGTTGCCCAGAGAGTTGGTAGATGTCCCATCCCTGGAAACATTCAAGGTCAGATTGGGTGGGGCTCTGAGCAACCTGATCTAGTTGAAGATGTCCCTGCTTATTGCAGGGAAGGTTGGACTAGGTGACCTCTAGAGGTTCCTTCCAACCCAAACTCTTCTATGATTCTACGATTCAATAATATCCAGGTTTCTTTCTTGCAACAGCCAGGATATAGAAAGTGGTGTATGTCATGGCCAGAACACACACCATGAGCTCAGACTCACTTGTGGGTCCCCCGATTCAGACGCGGTCCAGAAATCATCCCTTCTTGGTGTTGCATCTGTACTTCATTGTCTAGCAGAAAAAAAAGGATATGTTTCAGGGAAATGAAACTCCAGAGGTAGCAATCAGCATAATTACATTAAAACTCGTACTTGACATACAGTTCATAAGAAAATTGGTTTTGTTTACAAATACATTCCAGAAGTATTTCATTTAGCTGTGTGAATTCCATAGCTGTCAACATGAAAACATACATGCAAATTGTTCTCTATTCCAACAGATATATGTGAAAATTCTTATCCATATATATTGATTTCCCTGCCCAGTGCAATCCCTCCTTTTAGGATAAAACTAATAAGAAGTACTTCCCAGCAGTTTTCTCACAATAATAAAATGGAGAAATGCTAAGATTTTGTGGAGGGATCATGTGGACATGTTGACTAATTTGGAACAAAATATTTTCTAGTTGTCTTAATCCAAATACAGCAGAGTAATTAGAACACACAAGAAGCTCCAGAATCTTCAAAAATGTATTTTCCAAATGAGATCTGGCCAGATACCTGTCTAATTTTCTTCAATTTGTCTCAAGAAAACGTGGATTAGAATTTATGAATTCCTATCTCTGCATCTTATATTTTTTTCATTAGGCTTCACTGCTCCTGAGCTAGAAATATCTGCTTCTATAAGCGTTCCTTTTAAATGGATCAAAAAAAACAGTGAGAAGTTTCTGAGTAAATTTTATATATTCAGTTCTTCAGTTAATATATTTGGGGTCCATCCTGCTTTTCACTGCCATCTGATGAACAAATGTAGATGTTCCTCACTGCAATTTAGTAAAGGAGTTATTGCCATGTAACTTTTATGCAGAAGCAAAGCAAAAGCAATACTTACATGATGTTCCACAAAATAAAACTTTCTCCCACCAGCTGTTGAGCTTGCCTCTGGCTGTTAGCTACAACAACACAGTCAAACGTAGAGAAATCGACACCCTGTAGGATGAGGCGGGGGGGGGTGTGGTAAAAAAAAAGTAAAACAAGGAAATGTCTGGATGACAAACATTTTATTAGAAGTGATTTTGGATAATTAAGGTATCCTTCTGGAGGGGGGTGGGTAAGTGAGGTAAAAATACGTGTATCCAATAAAGTATTTATTCATTTTCCAGAAACCAAAATACGATTTTTCGCTATCTCTGTAACCCACCTAACCAATATGGATCCCCCTGTTTCTTCCATTAAATTATGATAATTAAAGTCACAGTAATTATGAAAGCAAATTTGGAAATGGAATTAAAATTCTAGGAACACATAGGGAACTTGACCCTAATTTGCTATTTCCCTCCATAATCTCTATGATAATGATCCTTCAATTTCAGTAGAATCTGAAGACAACAAGAAAACCCAGAGAAGCTGAAGAGCAGTCAGAGTCAAATTCTCTTTTTCCAACTGATTTTTATACACCATTTCTGAGCCTGGTTCGGAACTAGTGATATATGATGAGAGCATGATGAAGTTGAATGGTTCACTTCCCTCTTCCCCCAGCCAAAATAACTGAGCCAGCTCACAGTGGGAGCACAGGTATTCAGTGTTGAGGTTCACCAGTAATAAGTTATTAACTCCTAGGATGTAAAAGGAAACAGGGGAGGAATTGGGTCTGTGAGATACAATGCCTCCTGTGGTTGTGGTGGGAGTGGGTACACTCTTTGCTCAGAGTTGTGCCTGAAGTCAAATTTCAGCCCTTTGTAGTTTTGCATGGGTCTCATCAGTTAAATGTTGCTTACCATGAACCACAGCTATAATCTTACTTTGAAGGGGAAAAAGAAAAAGGTAAAATTGAAAGAAAGTTCTCTTTCCTTTGTTTTTTGGTTTCTTTTTTTTTTGAACATCTGAATATGTTAAATAAATGTCATGGATCAGACCAACAGCTTGTGTAAATCAGCTCCACTCCATTGCTTTCAGTTCAGCTGAGAATCTGGCCCAGTAATTTTTAAGTCAAACACCATAATCTGATTTGCATGAAATGTTACATGCAAGAATGAGCTGGGAAACATGATGTGGGATCCTTATATTCAGCTTTTTAATTACTTTTCCATAATTCTACAAGGCGGAGATTATTACATTCAGAGGACAATGTTTGATCCCCTTTGGTTAATTTAAATCTCATTTAAAAGTTCCTGTGGGAGGGTTTTGGTTCAGAATGTCTGACACCACAACTATGTTACACCAACCACAGTAAAAACATTTGAGACATATAAGACAAAATAACCAAATCCTGCTTAAAAATCAAAATATTTTTAACATCAAACTACACACATATATTTACTAATTTTCCTCATACAATTCTTATAAGGCAAATAAATACTTATCTCCAAATTACATATGGGAAAACTCAGAGAAGTAAAGTGAATTACTCACTGCTACAGCAGTAATTTTCAGATGCAGGTTTGGAACTTGGGAGCTTTTGGCTATTAGATGTTGTGCTGCTCTTCTAATTAACTAGAGGTTGTTTTTTTTTCAGTTAGGAAAAGAGAAAAAAAAATCCTCTGTTCTTTCACTGAGTCAACATTTCTACATTACTCTTTCTGCACATCATTCTTTAGCTATATCTCCGTTTCTGGTAGATTCGTCTTCCTCACCTGTATGCCTTCTTCCTCTTCACACTTCTTCACATGCCTTCTCCCTACAGTACACAAAAGATGATTGCCTGTGATCTATTTTCAAAAATAAATGAGATTTTTTCCGTCCCATTTACACATACACAACAACAAAGATAAGAAGACTTTATAACTGTGTGAAGACTAATAGGATGATTAGGGATATATTCAAAAATGTTGTCTTCTTTAGATGTTCACCGTCTTGCCATCACACATAACTTTTTAAAAATTATTTTTTAAAGAGTTTATATACTGGAATAGGAACATGGGCACTTCAGAATGATTTTTTTTTGTTGTTCTAAGGTATGTGCAGACATGTTCCTAACTACTCAACTTTTGTTAGACCTCCATGCTCTCCCTTCTCTTGCACTTCACATTCACGTCAGTCTATTTATCTTTTGATGTAGTTCCTTTTCTTACAAATTTTTACGTCCAGGTCCTTTATAATATATGACACGAGTGAATAATACAGGACTTACCCATTCTGGCAGCTGCACCCTCCCAAATCGTTTTAGATGTATAGCCTTGTAATCAGCCAAAGATTGCCATCATGCTCAGGCATGTCTCGAGAAGAATCATTAGAAGCCAGATTTCTATAAAATATTGTCTGAATAGTTGAAGCATATAGGTACTTTGAAAGCAGCCCCAATAGACATGTCAAAGCTCAGAAGAGCTGACAAAATAACAGTGGACAAAAAGAGGAAAATGGAACAACTGGAAACAGTTTTAATACCTGTAAGAATACTATTTGCAAACAACTTGACTCTTACTAAAGGTTGCTATAGCTGATAATTTTCCAAAACGAACTAAAAAAAAAAAAAAGAAAAATAATACATTGACCAGATAAGCTAGCAGGGCTGGTGCCCAGG
This sequence comes from Vanellus vanellus, assembly GCF_965231255.1. Classification (NCBI taxonomy): domain Eukaryota; kingdom Metazoa; phylum Chordata; class Aves; order Charadriiformes; family Charadriidae; genus Vanellus; species Vanellus vanellus. The sequence goes on from NC_138907.1 coordinate 86,051,249, forward strand.
AACCCATTGTGAGATCCTTTGACTTCATGCATGTCCTGGTGTTCAACCAAGAAAAGGTTCATACAGAGCAGCCAAGAACTATAGTACCCAGCAGATTTGGAGATTGCACAGAAACCTTAGGCGGTCAGCTAAACAGCAAATGCTGTGCAGGACAGCTCTGCCAGCAGCCAGCAGGAAAAAGCTGCATAGGGGAGCTCTAGTAATAACACTTATTCTTTTCTTGTGATTCAACAACGAAGACGAGACAAACAATCTGTATCTGTGTATCTGTGTGAGTATCTATGTACTGGATATCCAATGCCACCTTTTAGTCAAGGAAGAAACTCTTTGGGTAGGATTCAGTTTGAGACTAAGACACCTAAATCTAGGGGTCTGTCTTAAGGTCTCTATACCACCTGTAGACTACAAGACTGTATGGAAATCTTGTCAGTACACTTAGTGGAGCTGAATGATTCTGCTAAGTTTAGATTAGATTCCTAGGCATTGCTAAAACGCAGGTGTCTGGAGGCACTTCAGGAGCACTGGAATACCTAATATCCATCCAGGAAGGTGATAATTTGTAGGTCTCGTGTCATATCTGCTGGCCCATGCAAATGCGTCGGACATGTAGTACACTGTTACTCTCTTGTAGCTGGGACACTCACATGTGCTGGCAGATCTAACACAGGATCCATGGGAGACGTGCTTTCCTGCAGCAGTGGATGGAAGCCAGTTAGGAGCAACAATATGGCTTCTCAAAAGGTTCTGGATGCTTGTGGGCCAGAAAGTACCCTGGACTCTCAGTTGGCTATCATCGCATTTGCCTGTTTTGCAGCTGTCATCATGCACAGTGGCATTCCCACCAACGAAGGCAGGAGTGCAGGGCAGGGGGGGCAATGGCAATGTGTGTCATTACTCTGAGGAACAGCTCCATGATTTTGTCCTTTGTTTCCACCACAATGCCGTCCCTGGTTATGCATTCCCTTTTTGAGGTACATTGTCCTTCCCAATCCATTGAAAATGCGGCAGAAATCCATTCTTCTGTAGGTCTACCTTCTCTGTGCTAGATTAATAAATCTTTCAGATTTTTTTTTAAAACCAGAAATTCATTAGACTCTGTACGGCTAGGAGTAATTAGATAACACTGAACAATTGTATAGAGCTTTACAAACATCAGCTAACTAATCTTCCTGACACCCCTGTGCAAATATAATAAAAAGTCTACAACCTATATACAAGAGTATTTCTTATTCTAACACCTTCTAGTTACTGCAAGTAAATATTTTATTTTTCAGGCTATTTTTATGTTTTATTTCATTATTCCTCTTTTTAAAGGTGAAGACAGCCAAACAGACAACAAAGGATATAAAACTAGAGGGAACATATCATGCAAGTCAAGGGGGTTTCTTTTTTTTTTTCTCTTTTACGTTTTTTTTGTGTGTGTGTTCATAGTCTGCCCTGTCACTGATTTACTGGGAGCTCAGCATATCTGGAAAATAGCTTACATTTTGTGAGAGGCATTGAAAAATTGAAGAACCTAAATTTGAAGACTGCTGTTACTGTGTTTCTTTTAGTATTTTTCCCCATAGTACAAATCTGGATAACTTAAAATATATTAAAAAAAAAAAAAAGCCAAGCTCCATTGAAAAAGCACATGGTCACATGGTAAAAAAACTGTGAGATCTAAACTAAAGCTTTTTCCTTTAGTATCACCTAAGGTAACTCTAGTGTTAATATTGGAATTTATTTTACTTCTTCTCTTATTCAAATCTGAAAAAAAGATAATTAAAGTGAAAATTAGGCAATAAATACTGAGCGAAGGATGAAAAATACAGTAAAATTACCTATTTAGACTTAAATGGAGCACAATTTTACCTTTTCACTCAGCAAAGAATATCAAAAGCCCATAAGTGAAAGAAAAGCATATTAAGAATGAAAACAATTTTTCTACCTAAAATTAGCAGCTAGAGAGTTAGAACTTGGCTTAGTATTAACAAATTGTTTATTGGTCTTAACACTAGTGATAGTCCCAGAGCATCAACTGTAATCAGAGATCTGTTCGCAAAGGTAATTCACTCAATTTATTCTTTTCTTCCCATTCTCATAAAAAATAAAAGCTTTCTCTATCACTGCTCCTAAGTCTTACTCTTAAAAATGTGACTGGGGAAAAAAAAAATAAAAGAACATAGTAGAGTTTTCGACTGGTTAAATTTCATTAAAAAACCTCACAGCTGACAATTATTTCCAAATCTGAAGGGACTTAAGAATATGATTCCATTATAAGTTCATGACAGAATTATTTGGAAAAAAACTTGTAGAAAGCAATTTCATAACACTAAATTGAGCAGGTAGCATTGTGGGAGTGAGTATTCCCATCTTCTGCCCCCATTCTCTGCCCTTATCGGACTTTTAACTGCTTGTACAGTCATTAATTCCTAAGATCAACATTAAAATGAACTGCAAGAGCTAGTATGCCATCAGAAGACATTATCTGAAAATATCCGTCCAACAGTCAGGAAGGGAAAAGAAAGTTAACAGCAGGGAACTGGATTAAGGCCAATGGTACAAATAATGAAAATAGGGTATTCCATATACAGGTGTCAAGCAGCTTTTAACTTCTCAAGCGAGCTGTGAAGTCATGCTTACAAGTGTCTATGTGACACACTTATCATTTAAGGTCCAAAGTGCATAGCTGTATCACGGCTCACAGCGAAATAAGAAACTATAGTGCTTTTCCGCACAGACTTCCCCACATTTGACTGCTTCCAGGCTGGAAAGCAGAGCTGTACATCTAGAACATCCCTTACCCCCAGCCTGTAGTAAAAAAGCTAGCAAAGCCAAGGGCGGAATGATGGCACACGGGCTGATGAGGGAGGCATGACTAGAAAGCTGTGGACCAGTGCCTATATGTCTGCTGACTGATTTGCCCGAAACATTGGTTTCAACATCATCTCACTTGATTGACAGCAAAGACCAAGTTTCGTCTGAGATGAGAGTACCAGCCCAGTGGCTTAGTGTGCTTTCAGTTCACGTGTTTGATAAATCTGTTGCTTCTTTCCCTTTGTATTTGCACAGACAAGACCTTCAAGAAAGCACATAGCACTGTTGGAGTTCACAAAATCTATCTCGGTAGCTAAGGTGAGGCAGGCGGAGAAGCAGTTCAGTGTGATACCTGACTCAACTTCCATATATATATACACGCACACATACTATATATGTATATATGTAACTTTCAAAGGTAAGGGTGCAGCTTTCTGCTATTTTTCAGATCCATTTCAGAATTCTCTGTCAAAGACAAGTCTGTCAGATGAAAGGAAGGATAATTCACAGCCTTTTTAGCTGGTCTTACAGGGGATTTCTTTCTTCCATTTGAATGTCTAGTGATGGGTGAACAAGCCTCTGCAGCTCAGCAGAGAATCCTCGAGTGGCTTCTGGTGATATTTTGATGGTATTAAGACAATGGTGCATTATAGCATGATATGTCGGGCTTTTGCTCTAAGCTCTTCCTTTCCTTCTGAAAGAATGCTCATGTTTTCTAAATTGGAATAAGTCTTTTAACTTAGAATAGAACCTGTTCAAAGGAATCTCTCTCTTTTTTTCAACTTTGAAACTAATTGCATTAAATGGTATTTAGTAATTTTCAGTAACTGCAGATTTGGGATTATGCATTTTTCTTTTGGAGAAAGAAAAATACTTTTCATCAAAGACATTTGCACAGTAGTATATTAAACACTGAATTGGATAATTTGTTTCAAATAACTATTTTCAGATTTTACTTCATAATAATGTTCAATGACAAAACTGGAGATGGTCAGCAATATTTTCTTGTAAATAAATATATAAGACAACATCTTATTTATCTTAGATAGAAACATTGTATGACTTGGAACAGAAAGGGTAAGTGTGTTTAATAATTAAAAAAGGGGGTTAAAATCAAACTAGAGAATCACTTTAATCAACATCCCTAATGATACTGTGATATAAATGTCAGGGAAAGACATATTTTTTTCCTTACAGCTGTGGGCAACATTTTCACAAGGTAAGACGTGAAAAAGGCTATAAACTAGGAATGGTGTGTGTAGGTCCAAATTTATGATCCTGAAAACCCACATTCAACTGATACCTGATTGTCGGAGTGCCAAGGCACAGAGACACGTTAGCGCTTGAAATGAACATTCCTCAGGTGTTCCCAGCATAGTTTCTATTTTTATATGCCAGAGCAGCTTTATGTCTTAAACCCAACTGAAATCTAGAAAACTATTTTTTTTCTCCAGTTGGGTCCACTGTACAGCTATATTAGGAAACCTGCACTTCAGAGAATGCAGAAGTGGCTGCCATTTCTTTTTTTTTTAACCCAGATGTGGGAGGAGAAAACTAAGGAGGTGTTTCTATTAAAATAACTTTCTTCTGCACAGTAGCCAAGGCATAAATCTGAACACAACTGTGAAAACATTAGAAAGTCCACTTTAGTGGAATAAGGATGGAAAGTAGTGACTTAAATGTTAACATTGATTTAAGGAATCATTCTTTTCTCAAATTACAGAATCGTTCTTTAAAATATATAAATATTCTTTGGAAATGGATTGGAGTCCAGGTATCCCTAACCTGGAGTAAGTAGCTTCAGGATTAGACTACCAACCAGACTTTCTCTCTTGCCCTCTGAATCACTAATTCTTGCAGTCATTTCCCCAGAGTAGCTCAGGCTCATCAGGGGGACACAGATGAAGTTGGTCTTGCCTAGCCTGTTCTCTGGTACACAAATCCCTCTCCTGGTTGCAGCAGCCGTAGCTCTGACACCTCTCACAGTGCTGAAGTTCTAGTACGCACGTCCGTATCTTTCTGGGTAAGAATTTGAATTATCAGAATTAATTGCAGTAAGATTCTTCATGTGGCTGTAGCTTTTAATTAAAACTCTAGACTGTCTGAGTGAATTGTCTTGCTAAGATCATATCTTACATATTGGGAATTCCAAATGAGTAGCTGTTTCCCAGCCCATCTGTGAATCATAAAGGGGGTTAGGTGGGAACCAGGTGCTACTTTCAAACATATGTTAGAGCTTAGGTTTAAGCACATTACGAGCTTTATCTTCCAAAACAAAGGTGTCCAGATTTTCATGTCACCAGCTCAGGTGGAATGGATCAGTCTTAGACATAAATGCTTTAAATTCTATCTGAGTATCAGGTTAGAGGGAATTAGGCAGTCTCAGTGTCAACCTGCATGATAACATTTTGTTAAGCTTTAAATTTCACCACACAGGAGAAATACTTTTCCTTTTGAATCACTTTCAGACTGTTTTTTTTTTTTGTGTGTGACTTTGCCTCAGCCAACAACTAAAATAATAATAATAAAAATAAATAAGTACTTCCTTACTGGTCCATTCCTAAATCAATTAATTGTTTCTCTAATCAGCTGCACATTTAATGAAAAAGGTGAGAAAGGTACTGAGTGGTTAGATGGTAGTGAAAATCTGCAATCCTCTTCACCTGTAAACTTGTAAACCTCTTCAAATCTGTAAACCTCTTTCCCCCTGTGTGGGAGAAAAAGGAAAATATAGTGAAGAAGACTCTATATTATTTTGCGAATAACCATTTTCATGAGTAGGTGTTGGTTAAGTCTAGAAACAGCATGGACTTAGCCCTGATCCAGCCCCACGATTAGGAGGCTGCTTTCAGGTGTATTGCTTTGCTTTTTGTGTTTAACACTGGCTTTACGGAGGGCTTAATACATTCCTTCTTCTAAAAAAGATTAACCTTCTTCGTTAGAGGTGACACAATTCATACTTACTGGCAATACTTTAACTGTAGAAACATGATATTTGTCGTATGACAAGGTTGCATACAAAGGAGGCATAATATTATCTAAATAAATGGCCAGAGAATGTCTCTTTTCTATAGCAAGCTGCAGCACAGTCTCATGACACAGCAAATAAATATACAAACGAAGGTTTTGTCTGTTTCATAGTGACTGCACAACAAATACTTTCCTGTAAATGTTAAGTGTCAATGGGCATGTATTTTCCATCAAATTATTGTTTAATTTTTATGAAAGACAGAGTATAAGTTTTTATAAAAATTGTCACAGTGCGTCTGCTTGCTTTCTTTCTTGCTGCTGTCTTTCTTTTATTTTATTCTTTTTTTTTTTTTTTGTACACAGCTACATTTGGGAAAGATGTAAGTAATGAGATATTAATAAAAGATTGTGAGACTTCTCTGTAACTGTGTAAGCTTAGAGCATATTCTTTGTCTCCCTCTTCCTTTCTATACACATACCACACACATATATGCATATACAAAGATAAAGGTATTATAAATAGCAGATAAAAGCTAGACAAAGCACATATAAACAAAGTCCTGGTGACAATTCCTAGAAGAACTGGTTGTATCTATATAGATATACCGTAAAGCTGTGAGCCTGCTTTCAGGTTTCAAGTGCATTAAATTTATGTCCACACTACACACCTTACTGTTGAAAGGCCAGATGTTTTTCTATTGATCACAACAATTTTGTGTTTAGTTAAAATACACAGTGATACACCTAACCTATTAAGTCAACTTTGTCTCCACCATGAAGCAGCAAAAATATTTCCAAGCCTATTAAATTGCATTACCTTTTGTAGTCCGTTCAAGAAGAAGACAGAACAACTTTTTAACTAAGGTACCACATTTCCTCCTGCTTGTTGTTACACTCATTGTTTTTGCATTATATTCTTGGATATGACTGGCAATGTCTAGACATGGGAGACTATGCTGCCTTTCAGCAGAGACTTGGAAAGTTCATGAGGACAGGAAGCTCCAGTTGTCCCTGGCCACTGTCAGCAGATGTACTTGCCAATGAAACGAGAATGAATAATGAGTTGCTATTACATGTCGGAGGTTTGGAGATGTGTCCAAAGAGAGAAGTTTTAGGAAAGAGATAGTTTTTGCATTGTTAAGATTGAGCAAAGTCAATGGGGACAAATGGCAAAACAATTTGTTTATTAAAATTTGGCTTCTAAAAATGAGTGCTGTGTGAGCACATAATTGACTGGGAGACACTTCTGGTCTGGTCTAGCTCTTGGCAACTTTTTACCTGCATATGGTATGATTAGCAAATAAAGACTGTCTGCCAGTATTCCTGGAGAGTTCGAAGTGAGCTTGAGGCTTTTGTGTTTGGACACAGATCATGTATAGGTCTTTAGGGTGGGTTAAGTTTTCTCCAGGCAACCTGTGGAAATGGATAGAGACAATCAGGAACTCATTACATGGGTGCACTAATAATAGTAGGAGGAAATACCTTGCAAACCGCATTCCCTCCCTCTACCCCTGTCTCCCCTCCTCAACCTTCATTCACTCAGTTTCTACTCTCAAAATCTACCAGCAAGATGTTATTCAACCTGCTCTCACTTTTTCATTGAGAATTTATTATCCTGGGCCTCATCTTGTTCTTAAAAGACCAATTATGTTAACCAAAACACAAGCAATAAAAATATATTCACTGTTAAATGCAAATGTTATTTTACTAACATCATACACACATCCACATTTTTGGATGTTTCCTCAGGAAATGCACGGTGGTCCTTATTCAACAAAGTAGGGAAATCATAACATTCTCCAACAAGCCTGAAAGCATTGATGTTGTATTTCAAAGCACTTTGCAGAAATTGAACATACATAACTATTTAATCATGACTGAAAAGCAGGTATGTATGTGGTAGAAGTAAGTACTTATTCTAAGTTGGTAACACTGGAGGTTGAAGTATAAAGCTTAAATAAATTTTAAGATGAGTGGATTTATATTTACCTTTGATTTTTTTTTTTTGTTAAGATATTTTTTAATATATAATGCTCTTTTTTTTAAGGAGATTCAAAAATAAAAAATATATTCATGACCTTGGAACATTAGGAACCAGTGCAAAACTTACTGACTTCAGTAAGTTTTGGACCAGAGCTGCCAATGAAACAATGGAAAAGACTTATGAACAAAGCTCATTCAGACTGGGGTGAGGAAATTCTGTTTTGATAATGAAAGATATTTTTCATGCCAAGATCTTTCACTTTTTTCCACATGTATATGTGCATCCAGAAGCAGGATAAAAGACGTTGATATGCATCGCCAAGTATTGTCCATCTATCAAACACCATTGAAATGCAGGAATTCTAACAATGCTTTTACCGATGAAAGCTTAAGAATGGTATACTTCAACACAGAAATGTTAATCTGAAGCTGTTTTCAAGATACCAACCTACGGGCCTGATATAGAACCAGGCCCACAGGGGAAATAAAGAAGACTTGAAAAATAGATTACAAGTATTACTACTATTCTACAAGAAAAGATAAACAAAGTAATATTTTATAACTGTCTTCATGCACTGTCTTTGAACAACCACTATACACATATACCTAGCATACGGCCACGTTGTACATCGCTGTGTGAAGCTTTACTTCTAGGAACAGCAAGCTGAAACGTCAAAAACTAGAATTTTCAGCAGCAGCAGAGTTGGTCTTTCTCATTAAGAATATGTGTTCAGAAGAGCAGATAATTTAACAAACCAAAGACCTGGGCAGGAAATGCGAGCACATTTAGGGATATTTGAGCCACAAAAAGATGAATTGTGTGACTATTTTCTGAGATCAAGACTTAGTAAGGCCTAATTTGATGAACAGCTCAAAGAAAAAGGAACTTTTAAAAGACTTACCTCATAGCTAATTAGAAATAAAATCTCTTTTACAAAAGCAGTACAGTAAACTGACACAACACCTTATTATTTTTTCCTGTGAGAGCAGTTCTTGTATGAATTGTTTGCATTTTTCATTATCTAAATAGAGACATATAAACAAAATTTTTTAAAAATGTTGTAAAGTTTTAAGATACATGTATATTTGCGTTGTTATCAGCACATTATATTTCTTCCTAATTTGATATGTTATAAAACCAAACAGGTTATCACAAATATCTATCGTCCCAGAAAACATAACACTTTCAAGAAGTCATTGTGGCCTTCCCATATTTAAACAGATCTTAAAAGAATGAATCATTCTTCTCATCGGTAAATTATTGTATTTGTAAACACAATGACCATGAAGCCAATAAGTTACAAACAATGAACCTGAAAATTAAATGCTCCTGCCCAAGAAGTTGAATGATGAATATTAAATTATTTCAATGTTCTATGATGGAATACCATTTCAGGTAGGGCACAGTTCCACACAAAACAAAAAAGCAAGCAAACAAAAAAGATAAAAATAAGGAAATCCTATTTCCATAAGTATAGCACAATAAAAAAAAGCAGAACTTGTTTCTGCTGTTTTCACAGATGTTTGGTAAAATCTGAATTTGTCAGAGATACCACTAATTTTAATGGGATTGCTGCTGGAGAGGAAGTCTTCTCAATGGGAACTAAAATCATTAAATGTTAATAAAAATTGGGCTTTTGTTCCTCCAAATACCTTTAAATAAACAGATAATGGTGAATGCTGTTTAGCTAATCAGATTCCTTTATCATTTGGTGGTTTATTGTTCCACAGATTTTATGTATGAGGTTTATTTGTTATGAGTACCAGAGGGCCTTATGCAGATTCAACTGGGGTTGGCCGCATGCACAGAAGCACATGTGTTTGCATAAGGGCTGGACCAGCTTACATTTCGCTACCGTTTTAAATCAGGATATGTGAGAACATTGCTTTTTCATTTTCTACAAAGATATTAAGACAAAGTTTCCTTATTCAGCAACATTAAAATTGAATGTCATGTTAAGATGTTATTGGACATCAAGTATTCTGGTAAACAGCTGGCATAATCCTGGATTGCACATCTGGTAGGTGTGGATGGAATTCATTAGAGTAAGTCTTCCATAAATAATGTGCCAAAGCTTTGATATAACAAGTGCTTATGCCTGATGGCAGCCATTTACTGTTTGCCAGTTCAAATGCGCTTCCAGTGTTGGAATTCATCCACACTGGCACTTGAAATGTTGAGAATGAGCTCACTACATTTTGGAGGTGAAAGTTGAAGTATGGGAGCCATATCCTCAGCTGCTATGAACTGCAGCAGCTCCAGGGAAGTGAGCAGAAGCACCCTAATTTGTAGCTGAATCTTTTGGCCAACATACTGCCACTTTTAGCCAGCTTAGTACTATTTAAGGGCAATTAATCATGGGGTGTATCATTCTAGAGAAGTGACCTTGAGAAAAGTCTCCTAAGAAAAAAGTTCCCTTAGAGAAAAGCCTAAAACAGCAAGAGAGGAAGGACTTACGTGTTATTATAGAACAATCGAAGATAGATCTGGGAAGCACCTTGAGGAATCATATACACTATCTTTCTGCTCCGAATGTATTCACCCCGTTCCCGATAGATGCCTGACTAATCTCTTCATTAATCATTTATCGTTAATCCCAGCCCAACATCATCAGCAGAAAGTAGTATACATAGCTCCCCGGTGTCCCTTACCCCAGATGCAGGGAAATATCTGACATTTTTTCTCTCGACAGGACATGTAAGCAAATGATTATCAGCCTTGCTCTTTGCAGATGCAACGGAAGTGTTCAGCTGAAGTGCTGACAAGAGGTTGGAATATTTAAGTCTGACCACGAGGCTAGTGAAAGAGGACCACAGAATAAGAATTCAGATATTTTTATTTGTGATTCAGAGGACAGCCTCATCTAAAAACTGATCAAAAGGAACCATCATTCCCTCCAGACATTTCATTATAATGTACTCTTATTATTTGTATTTTATTTTAAACATGCTGCCTTTTATGTAAAAATCTGTTCTTTTATGCTGTCACATACATAAAAATTGATTTCCAAGTATTATTAAAACTCTCTTATATTTGCCCTGGCAATAACAAAAGGCTTATAGAATTCTATACTAGGCTCTCAGTATGGGCATATTAAAGAAAAAGAAGCTGAACCGAAATGCATAACAAATACAGAAAAGGCACTTACTTAACATCCCTGGTTAATATTTTCAGAGGCACATAGGTTGTTTAGTAACATAAACCAAGAGATTGAGGCTCGTAGGTGATTTAGGCACTTCCAAAAAATTAATTTCACGGAAAAATCTTGAGAGAATAATTTTGCCCCTCAAATGAAATATTTAAATTAGATTTTATCAGAATTATAATCAATGATCAAGGCCTTACCCAATTGATTGCTCTTCCTAAATAGATTGCACATTATCTATTTCTCTGCAAAGTAATTTCTTTTTATGCCTTTATGCCTTATTGAGCCATAGCTGATCAGAACATCTTTACCTGCGTAAGTGAACTGTAAAGCATTAAAATGTCATCCTTCATTACAGCTTAAATATAGATACCAGTAGCTCAATTTTTTTTCTTGTTGATATTGTACTTTTGTTGTTGTTGATAAGGATTCTGTACACATTTTATTCTTAAATTTCTCACTTTTGTATCACAATCTTTATCGGGAGGACCCAGGACCAGAACTGACATAAAAAGCACTCATTCATTGGCAAGATGAGAGCAGCAAAAAGCATGTTCATGAACATAGAACAATTTCAACTGATTGACAATAAATGCTTCTTATTAAAATTGGCAAGAATGATGAATCTAATGTTCCAAGAATTTTACTGTGACATCAGAAATTTAATAGAGGAACACAAGAAGAAATCCTTGGCTTAGGAAATAGGTGAAAGCCAGAGCTGTGTGGGATAGTAAGCATCTAATAAGAGTTATCTATAACCCACAGTTGAGAGGAACAGGGCAACGTTTATCTCTTGACTTGTATCATCAGTTATTAACTGCGTTTAAAAGCATTTGGATTTTTCGTCATGGTGGCAAGCTTCCATGTTATTATCTCTCCTGCTGACTGTATAGGAGAACAATAGAGAGGAGAGAAAAAGGTAAGGTGTTTTTGCATTAGCGATGATAACTTCTCAGCCTCCCTCCACTTAAAACTCAGGGGGAAAGAAAACACTGTTCTGGTGCTTACAGTAATAGTGGTTTCAATCTGAGAGAGGCAGTGTGGAATTACAGGCTTACTGTAGTGCTTGCCATCATATCACTATTTTCTAGTTCCTTTTAATTCAATAAATGTTCTCATTTGCAGTTAGTCATAGTTTCCCTCTAATACATTATTGTCATTTAATACTACACAGTTCAAAAATAAGAAAGATACTGCATAACCGCTGCTTAAGGTTATTAAAAGCATTTGGCATCAGCCTGAAGATACTGCCTGTGATATCAATAGCACAACTTCAATTGACCTCAAACAAACCACAGTTAGGCCAATGCTGTAAAGTACTTTAGAAAATCCTGGCCATCATGCTTTGTCTTCATCTTTTTGAATCCTCTGCACAGTGACTACGCTTACAAACACAGCAGAGGTTTAGCAAACCTAGTGACGTGACAAGTCAGTTGTAGCTCAAACTGTGACCTGATGTTGAATGTACATCTACACTGGAAGAATTAATGCAATAACGAGGTGAGCAAGCATCCACCATTTCACAAAACAATAACAACAAAAAAACCCAACTTGCATGTATTGTGACTGTCTCTATTGTTACAGGTAATAATTGTCTGTAGATTGCAAATTAAAAGATATATGTAAGCAAAGAGATGCAGGATTTTCTGAATATGTTTTTGGTTTGGGGAAATCAAAACTCAGTTTTGTTTTATTACATGCACTGAAATACAGTGTGTATATACACATAAAAAAGGGAAAAAAGAAAAAGTTGTACATTTAGTTCAAGAAGATGCTTGTAATAAAGCAAAAAACAGAATAACTTTTAGAAACATATTTTGATCTATCTTGTTTTTTCTTAAACACATATCCAAGTGAATAAGAGATTAATAAAAACTAGGCCAGAGGGAACATTGGATCATCTAACCTTACTCATTTATTATAGGACATTAAATTTCACCCTTTACCCCTGTACTTAAGCCAACAGTCCTTGCTTGACTAAAACATGCCCTGTATTTAGTAAAAGCATAGCTTCTAAAACATATCCTCTCTTGATTTGAAGATGTTGAGAGGCAGAGAATTCATTTCTCTGCCGGGTTGTTCCATTCATTAATCATGGCCATTTGCTTTTAAAAAAATGCTTTATTCCTAATTTAAATTTGTCTGGTTTCTTCTTGCAGACATAAATCTTGTTATGTCTTTCTTTACTAGATTTTAAAGTCCTCAGTACTCCATATTTTCCGTCTATGATGATATCTGTAAGTTAAAAAAAAAGCCCTTTAAAAAAAAAATTCAACACATCTCTCCCCGTACATTTCTCCCCGTGAGACATTTTCTCTAGACTGCAAATAATTTCTGTGGATTCAGCTACCTCATCTCCAACTTTTTACCTCCTTTCAAAGTTGTGAATACTGGAATTGCACACACAGTTTTCTAATATCAGCCTTATCAGTGCTGTATGTGGCTATATAACTCTTAAAGAGCTGTATTTTCTATTTCCTTTTTTTTTTTTTTATGCCAGTAAAAAAAAATAAAATAAAAAGTCCCTAAAAAATGTTAGTTCATTCACCAGTTTAGTGTCTAGGCATTATACAACATAAAACTCAAACCCGTAAGGAACGTTCCTAAGTGGATAGGTGGAAAACATCAAAATAGTCACAAAAGTCTGCTTTATTAGTTGCCAGAGATCTGTTTAGAAGCTTAAGTCAATTCCTGCAGATTTTGTGAGGCAGAGCAAGTCCTTTAAGGAGAAGCTAAGCTCACAACTACACGGCTGCTACAGCGGCATTGTTCGGATATGCCTGCCCTGAGTTTCCATTAGCTGCCCGAAGAAAGCACAGAGAAATCATTACGGTTAAGTTTCCTACTGTTCTCTAATATGTGGCTTCCTTGTCAGGCAGGTGAGGCTGAAGACAAAAAAAGGGAACCTAGCTTTGACTGGAATTTAGTATGTGGGTATTTTTGGAATAATTTAAGCACCATCGTCATATTTTAGATGCTTTTCAGTGTATGTAATACGAAAGAATAGGGTGGGTAACCCAACAGCTTTCATCACTGAAGATGTTAGGTCAAAACTTTGGCATTTGTTCCTAGGTCAGAGGAAACATTTTCCTTTAAAGCTCTGACAGCGATGCTGAAACCTGCCTGAAAGGAATTATTAATTTCTTCTCGGCCCTGGTATTGCTGCAATTAAGGCAGATAGCTGCACCTCTGTAGCGAATAGTTTGGGCTTCTACCAGTCTTGACCTGATTTTATCAGGTGACAGAGACAGAAGCTCTTTGTCTTGTTTTAAAATTCTATGACTGAGTTCATTTAATTAAATGGAGAAAAAAAAGCAACCCCTCAACCTCCTCTCTTCCTCTCAAGTCCTGTTACAAGTCACATTTCTACAGTGAGGCACTAATGACATCATTCACAGCCACGAGCCTGCTGCAATAAAACAGACACGTAATTTCAGTGTGGCAAAGTGTAGCATCTCTCTTCTTATTAACATCAGCTCTGTTTCTCGTTTCATCACAGGAAAAAAATCTCCCTTGTCAAAGAACTGCGGTAAGACTTGCAAATAACTGACTTCAAACTGAGAGAAGCTTAGCACAGCTATTAGTGGAAGGCTCCCTTTTGACTCACTTGGTAAACCTGCTTTCTATACACCCCCAGGGTTCTGGTTCAAGGACTGGCTGAGTGCACACACAGCAAGTTCAGTTACCAGATTTAATCCGTCAGATGCAAACAGCTGTCATATCCATCTGTAGGACATGCTGAAAGGGTGGAGAGATCAAAACCTGAGATTCCCTGTGAGTTTCCAGGATTAACAGTCCCTGAAGTACCAGAGATCTAAATGAACAAATCTAAGTGAGCACAGGGTGAATCCAGGTAATTTGGCAGGTCTGAGACTGGCGTACGTCAGCAAATATTGCAGGGCAAGAATAACATTTATGCTTTTCTTTCAAAAGCGATTGTGAAAAAATGTTCATTTTCCCATTGCGGTCTCTGTTCACCTTTAGCAACTGGCCAGGCAGTTGTCTTGGTGTCACTGCTGTTGTGCTGCGCCGTCCATAGGAATGCTCCTTGGCAGCATTCCTTTGACTGTCTCTGACATTTTTGTCATAAAGAATACCCAGTCCCTCCCTTCTGTTGCTAAGCTAATTCATGCGTCACGGTTAAGACTAAGATTTATCCTCTGCCTCATTTCCCTCATATCCGACTGCTGAGCTTTCAGCCTATCTTGTCAATGTCTCAACCTGACTGCATGACTGAGTTGCTACCTTACAATTTTTACTGTGGGGAAGAAGGTATACATTGATATTCATTCAGAATTTGCATTCAAATGTTTGTTGAACTTTCGTGACTTCAGATGTGGCTGATTTAGTGCAAAATGTTTAAAAAGGTGAGCCATAGAGCATGTTTTTTAATTTATTTTAAGTTGTTGAAGACCTCAAGTCTGCAGTGAAGTAACAATATGCGTATGTAGAGAGATTCCGATAACTAAAGAAACAATCCTAGTTAAATTTATGTTTGGAGAGAAGGATCAACACAATGTGTTTGTATAGCTGAGTTGCAGTTCTCTGCAACTACTGAAGACATTTCAAACAGTCAGTGGAAAAAGGTGAAAAAAATACATGTAGTCTGTCTTGTTTGAGACGATTGCCATATACACTCATGCAAAGGAAAAAGCAATGGGAAGAATTTACTTCATATTTGAAAAAAAAAATATTTTAAAGAGGCAACAGGGATCACATTTTGAAAAGTAACCCTGCTTTAATAGGAACACCCTAGACACTAGACATCACACTATGAATAGAACCCTAATCATATCAGCCTTTGCAAATGCATGGAACATGTTTGAATCTAACTGCAGGCCAGGCCAACAAATAAAAAAAAAAAAGGAAAGCATCTAAGTAAGGTCAAATGCTTCAACTGAGAAACTTCTAACAAATCAAAGCCATAATGTTTTAATCTTCAAGCGTGCTCAGTTACTTATTTGCAATCTTAATCAGTCTTTTAAAAAAAATTTTGAAAGTTTTCAGCAATGACACAAAATTAAGGCTGTGATGAACAGCTCCCCAGAGTCTTGAGTTTTGTTCAGAAAGTCCTTCAAAACTTGCAATCTAATTAGAGCTCCTAAGGAAGCAGCATTCTTCTGTGGACAGTAATTGGAATATCAGTCACAAAAGCAAGGGTAATATGTTATAAGCATAATCAAGTTAGCTTTAAACAGGGTAGTGCAGGAACCTCTAATAGTTTAACCACAGCAATAAAGAAGCTATTGTGAGCTTACAGCCGTGATTTATTGGCAATTTTGAAGCCCACACTCATCTTTGTGTTGATGTGGCTTCTAATGCTTTAACCAGTTTTAAACTAGCCAGTGGATATGGACTTGATCCTGCTGTGGCTAACACTTCAGACTTAGTCTTGAATTGCTCTCTTAGGTCTACCATTCGGACTTGAGAAATAATTGCTTTTCTCCGTGCCTCAGTTTTGCCATTTGTAGACTAGGAGCAATAGTATCTCTTGTAAAATTGCTTTAAAGGCTACGGATATAAACTATGATAGAATATTCTCAGAAAGACTGAGGGGAAGATAAGATTTTCTAGCATGAGGAGCAAACACAATTGGGTCTGGCCTATGTTCTGTGCATAAATTTTAACCAGTCACTGGTTAGTAGCCTATCTACTCTGCCTTCTTCCTTTAATTAGGCCTCGTTGAGAATAACGTAAAGTGCTCTGTAAGCATTCAAGGCATTTTAACTAGTTTAATTTCTCCAGTGTATAGCAGGCTCCTGATGCGTAAAGCAACCCTGTCTAAGCCCAAAGATATTAACTGTGATTATGAAAAACCTGTATGACTAAAATGAGTTCTGGATCAGTCCTGTAAAACCACATGTTAACAAAACATTAGGTCATACCTACCCTGTGCTTTGTGTACGTATATGTTACAGATTTGAAAAGGAGTTGCAAAAAGCAAATACAGCACTTGTCAAGCAAGAATCTGACTCATTTTCATTGGCTTAATATCCAAGATTTCCTTCTTTTCTCTCATCTGCCCTCAACCAACATAAACAACAGGACAGACTAATATTTATGTTCCTCAGCCGCTCAAACCGACCAAAGAAAACCCCCCAACCACCCCTGTGCAGACATTTTATGGAGCACAGCAGATGTCCAAAACAGCTGACAAGACAGGAAAATGTTAACGCTAACACCGTAACAACAAGTCGAGCAGAATTCTGCTGGTCACAGGCCGCTCAGCAAGCAAGTTCAGGGAGTTAACAGCAAAACTGCTGCATATATTTAAACTTTGCGCTGTGGGTCATGTAAACATTCCTTTCATGGAAACTGTGCTGGGAATGTAGAAACTCTCTGACCCTGCTGTGTCTTCCCTATAAGGTTTATCATAATACTGTGACATAACTACATATTGTAGCTGTCAAAAAGATGGCATCTTGCTGTTTAAGAAAACCAAGCTCGTGTTTATCAGTGGAATCTGGAGAAAAGCAATAATGCAGTCCTGTGCCATTGGAAACATTTCCATTGATCTTGACATTTTTTAAAAACAAATTGTCATTTGAAAGTGAATCTAAACTGTAAGACTATAACAAGTTTTTTTCAATAGTGATAAAAATGGGTATGGAATTGGATATACATAGTCTTGAGGAGTTTAAATCTCAAACATCTCAGATGGAGTACTAGTGCTTCCACAGATCATCAGGAAAAGAAATAGTAACGTTTAATTGTATGTATCATTTCTTTGCCTTTTTCTTATTTTTCAGAGGCAGGGAAGTTGGAGATTATACTACAGAGTTCTAGTCATTTCGCTGCAGTCCTAAAGCAATATGTCATTGTCAGACACTTTATCTGTCACTTGCACTCTTGCCCGTAGACAGCAGTAGCCTTCTGGGAGATTTCATGGTGATTTTTTTTTTTTTTTGCCATGCTGCAGCAGGTGTGAAGTCACCACAACTCTATTAGCTCCACTGTGGCAATGAAAGCACATTATTATAATAGAATTGGATGTCTACTCATTACTAGGGAAGCGACTTGCTCCAGGACTTGCCCTTTTTCTATGTAAGGCCACACTTTCCTGCCAGCTCTTTTTCAGAAGAGGGCTCAAAAATGAAGACATCAAACACTCAGCTGGAATCCAACTGCATTCCTCCCTGCCATCCTCACAGACTGGACCTGAAAAGCCCGTCTTCTCTTATTTCAGACTTGACAAAAGCAGGACAATGGGTGGCTGTTGGTAAAGTCTTTTTTTTGCAGTTAAGAGCCATAAGCATTATCCCAGGAATCTCCATTCACATGAAGATAATGCACAGTCACTCTCTCCTTGTTTAGACTACAGCTCAGCCTATCTCAGACCACCTCTTATTTTCTTTCTTGCTTTTTAATCCTTGGCTTTACCTACTGAACTATCCAACAACTGAACAAACTAAATAGGAAAATAATTGTGGTAAGTCTAAGTGCATCGCAGCCTTAGACAAAGATGCCTTGCCTTTTCCCCCTCAGCTCCTAAGCTATATTGGTGGGAAGGAACTTCCAAACAGACATATTTAAGACTGCTGAATGAGCTTCTGGAGCCTGGAAGAGGTCAATGTATTCTGTGGAGAATCATCTGTCCTTCAGGGGTAAATGGAGTTGATCACAAATCTTCTTAGCACTCGGCTTCTTAATGGGCTTTTTGCACACTAGTCTGCACTTACACATGGGTTATTACTATAAAAAAACCCTTTGTGTTGTTCAAGAATTTCAGCTCCTGATGTGTTTTTTTTCTTTGTTTTGTTTATTTTATTGTTGGTTTTGTGTTTTGTTTTTGTTTTTGTTTTGTTTTGTTTTTACATAAGGGAGAATATATGCTAGAAGGTTCGGAAGCAAAATTTTCTGTTGCTGAGGCTCACTCTAAAAGGGTGACAGAGAAGGTATGATTATGTCTAAGGAACAATTGTTTGAAGAAAAGCTTTCTTCTTTAGCAAAGACATAAACTACCTGGAGTGTACATGAAAGAGGTTTCTTTTTGAGATATATCTTCGCATCTTTGAATTAAACAAATATCTCAGCTAGTAATGTTTTCCTTTACTGATCCTTCCAGTTGCTTTCCTGCTACCAGTGACAGCAATAAACAACTACTGAAAGGCTTGAATTTTCATTTCCAATAACAGTTTGGATCATATTCCAAGGAATAAAACCTGCAGAGGTTTATTTCCTTCCTCTACTCCATTTCCTACCTTTCTATGCCTTATACCACTGTTTTGACACGTTTCTGTTTGCCTGTCACCCTGATTTGACTAAGTCCCATCCTTTTATTCACACCTGAAATGATCCTAGGACTGACCAAATTTCCAAAGGCTTCAGGATTCAGTAGTTGTTGAAACAACTTTCTGAAAGGTTACCCAACCTCCTCTGTGATCCTAACTCCAGCAATCTGCCAGTCATATCCAGGGAGTTGTTCTTACACATCCAGCTTTGGGCAACAAAGCTGGTGAAAGGGATGGAAGGAATGGTCTATGAGGAGCAGCTAAGGACTTTGCACTTGTCTAATTTGGAGAAAAGGAGGCTGAGGGGCGACCTCGTGGCTTTCTACACCTTCTTGGGGAGAAGTGCAAAGGGAGGTGTTGAGCTCTTTTCCCCGGTATCCAGTGACAGGATGGATGGTAATAGTTCAAAACTGTGCCAGGGGACATTTAGACTGGACATTGAGAGCATTTCTTTACTGAGAGGGTCGTCAAACACTGGAACAGGCTTCCAAGAGAGGTGGTTGATGCCCCAAGCCTGTCAGTGTTTAAAAGGCATTTGGACAATGTCCTTAACAACGTGCTTTAACTTTTGGTCAGCCCTGAATTGGTCAGGCAGTTGGACTAGATGATTATTGTAGGTCCCTTCCAACTGAAATAGTCTGTTCTATTCTATTCTATCCTTACACCTAGCTGTATACAAATACATTTACCAGATACATTTGTTTTCGATCACTGTTTGGTGCAGATAAATTGTTAGATCTGTTGCATCCTACTTAGGCAGTTATGCAGACTTAGTACACTATCTGAAAAATTTCTGTAAGTGCACTAAGTTAGGAATCACCTTTGTTTCACCATCTGCCTCTCAAGAATAAAACTATGTGGGAATATTTTTCCCATTTATTAAGTATATTATCACTATGCGTATTTATGTTAAGATGGAAGAGGTTGAAGAAGTGGGTTTTCTTTCCCATGGGAAGTTGTTCATGTAGACTCCTTTTGAAGAATAATTACAGTAATTAACATGATCAGCTCTGTTCAAGTTATGTCTCTCTAGGAGAGGAGAGTTTTCTCTTTGGAGATTTTTGTCTGGACATGAGGATTAGGGTTGTCAGTAGTGATGTGCCTCTTGAAGAACAGCTATCCTGGATACAGACCATTTAGCGTTTTAAAAGTATGAATTGAGGGCAAGATCCAAAACAAGATTTAGATCTCTAAGTCTGTAAAACCACTACTTATCCTGTTCAGGGAGCATATTTTCACCTCACAAATTACTTAGGCACTTAAGATTCTGCTACAAATCAGGCCCTGAAGCATTTGCCTCTTATCGGATGTGAGTATCTAGGTGCTCACCAGCTGCTTAAGCTGTCTGAGACCTACAAGCTCTTCAGCTTTGTGCCCAGCACACTCCCCGGGCTACCTGGGCTAATGCACTCCAAATACAAAATGCAGCAGCCATGGTCAAATTCACTGAAAAGAGAAGTCCAGAGTAAGAAGACTAATGCCAGTGTAGGAGCTCCGTGTATCTGTCTGGCATGTTTCTCCGGGAAGGAGGACTAGGGCAGTTCCCTTCTTGGCACATGGGGTTACAAATTCTCAAATTTCACTTGCAAAACAATGCAAGCCTAACATTAAAAATGGTTACCAATATCCAATTTTATAGGCATTCCAAGGCCAGCTGGTGTTTGGCAGCTGTTTCACTTAAATTATAACCTCGTCCAGATGTGCTCCCCATCAGGGCCTTGTGGAGGATACCAGCCAGGGCCTGTCCCACTACCCTAGCCAGGAGCAGGGCAGCTGGGGGCACGGGAGCAGCCACAGCCATGGTCTCCGGGCACCTCCTTGGGGATGGGGATGGGGCGATACCGGGCTGGGATATGGGCCTGCAGAGGGGTCCTGCTCAACAAGGCCCACGGCTGGGCAGGGCAGGGCAGGGCTGTGGGGAGGTGCAGACGGGTCCTGCTGTGCTGTCACTGGTGCAAGGGCTAACAGCTTTTTGGAGGGCTGAAATGGGGTCCTGGGCCATGGGGCAGGTTGGGGGAAGCCCTTGGGAGGGGCTGGGACAGCCAGGCCCATTAGTGCTCTTGTTTTGCAATGTCTGCAGCACAATGCATGCACAGGTAAGGCACAGATTTTTAGGCTCAGGTTCCTTTGGTGAAGGAGCGTTTCTGATAAAACTGAGATGTCTCCCATCTCTGAAGTGAAAGTCCTGATTATGGGGATGTAGAGCCATGTCCTTTTCGCTGCTCTCGTGACCCTTTCCTCCTTGACTCCTGAGCTTTAGCGGGAAGTGCACAGGGCATGGTGAGCCAGGTAGTATATGCTAACTCACCCTTCTGCAGCTGGTTGCACATCCTCGGGCCAAGTAGCATGTAATATTTCAACTCCCTGCTCTCACAGCAGATTTTCTCTATACTCACCTATCAGGCAGTAGCTGTCACTCAACCACTCCCTCCTTTTCTCATATTTTTCCATAAAAAGTAGGTGTCGGTCAACTCTGCTTAGTGGTGTGATTTAAGTGCCTAAGCTGAGAAGAGATCTGTGTTTTCAGAAGGGATTTTCAGTCTCCCATGGGTGTCTTACTGAAGGCTACAGCTACAGAAGAGTCCAGAAAAGAGAGAATTACAGATATGGCCTTATTGTCTCACCTGGTCATTTCTCAGATTGATGTATCAACAGCTATACCTTTCATTCTTAGGTACCCAGCAACATTCCCACAGTATATAGGCAGCTTGAGAGCCTAACTGGGTGCTAAGAGTTTGAGACATTTAACTGTTAAGTGTCATGACTCTCAGCACTGTCCAAGTATCTTTTTAATCTGTCAATATTCAGACCTGACAACAGATGGGATATGTTTTGCTGTTTGTGTACCTATTCTTCCATTTTGTAGTATAATCATATGCTTATTGTTGACAGAAAATAAGAAAACACATGATGCTAGTTGCTAGGATAGGCAAATTAGATTTATATTGCAAATTAGTCTGGAATAAGTAAAATGCTCTCAAATTTAAAAAGTAGAGAGAAAGGAAAAGAATCTCTCCAATATCGCTGTAGAATACTAATAGACTGTGAGTATGTCGTTAGGAACAAAAAAAAAAATAGAGAGGGAAAACTTAATTGAATATACAGCACTCAAAATTGCTGTTCTAGCTTCCATTCTAAGTGTCCATGAATGGTTTATCATCTTAATGTCCTAACTCTACAGTCACTGTGGCTTATGTCACTAAACCAAATGTTCATCAGATTAACATTTTACAGCAGTTTTAGTGCTGTCTCTAGAAAGCAAAACCAAAACAAACCCCTGTAGCACTGGTTGAATATTGCAAGACATTTTTCATTAATGTTTGAATATCTGCAATTGCTGCTTTTCATTTGATACCTTTTATTATTTGCAATATGTTAGCCACGGTAACTAATAGACTCTTTAGGTGATCTGATTGTATCAGATTTAGATCAAACAGTCAGAAACTTGCTATATAAGCAATGTAGTCAGCAAAACCGTAAGCTACCAAATATGTCCAATTGAGTTAATTTATGCTTGTTAAATCTTATGACTTTTTAAAATGTCCGTAATCTGTAAAATAAGTTTTAATATGTGAAAAACATGAGAAAAACTTGATAACTTTCTCATGACTTTCTATCTTTTCTCTTTCTTCAGATATACAAAAGATGAGAATTCTTTGAGAGATTTGAAACAGAAAGTCAAGTTTGAATTAACTGCAACTGATGTTAGACGTTTGTGAATAACAGAAATAATTAATGAAATATTTTGTTTAATTTATGAAATTTACCTTAAGAAATATCTGACAAGCAAAGTTAAGAAGGATCTATGACTGAATAACTTTAGAAGGGATGTGTTATGCTTACTAAAGGGTATTCATGGTTCTGTTCTGTCTGTCAGCAGAGTCATAAGGAAATTAATCTAAGATCTTCATCTGTAAAGACATGCCAGAGACATTGTGAGCAAAGACACTGTTCCATTCCAATTCAATTCCTTAATCTGGAATGACTTGGGATTTATTTCATCTGAATGGCACGAGCTGCATGTGTACAGAAGGGTGAAAAACCCACTGCTTCTTACGACATCCCTGAACAGTAGAAAAGTATATTGCTTCAACTACAAATCCTCTTCCTCTTTCGACGTGATCTTAAAATGGTGGAATGCTTTACAGCATTGTATTCCCTTCGTAGAAAGGCAATCATCCATTTCAGCAAAGCATATTCAAACCCTAGCAGCAGCTGGAATTGAAAAGCTGCACATTACAGTAAGCTCTTGTACAGTATTTCTGTAAAACTGAATATTCAAGAATGTTCCTGTCCTTGTCTTTCTGGTGTATCTTATCATCCTTACTGTTATTCATGTATCTACTTTCTTTTCCTATTTATAGTTCTTCCTTCTTTCTTCCCCCCACCCCCCTTTGGTATTAGTTCTTAGATTATTTTCTCTGGGTTTAGGGCACAAGAGGCATTTGCAAAAGTCACATTAATATTTACTGTTATAAAAGAACATAAATATTGAATACATGGAAAGCAAAATTTCAAATCAATGGAGTAGTATGTGTTTATGTGTTTTAATTTTTCAAATAAACAACAAGGTGCTGTTTTCTAATATAGCCTATTACTGTGGATACCACTACAGCAAAAAATAAGGTCATTTTTATTTTAGTGAAATTGCATGAGCATTATAAAATTTGATGTTAGGATGCTCTTAACTTTTAATACTTTTAATGATCTGTTCAATTCACCTGAATAATGACTGACATCTGGATCTCAAATCCATCATGCATAATAATCTAACAAATGTACCAGGCAAGAAACTGAAAGCTTCATTAAAGAACGTGCTTAATTAACCTACATGTCTACAGAAGTGCTATGGACATTTTCAGAAGATTCCAATGGATACAAATCTGTCATAATCAAAGAACCATTCACAATGTTCAGGTAGGTCTGGGCTACCTTTTGCAATTTCCAGCTTGCCCCCCTTCAGATCATTGGCTGCTAGGGTATGCATAATTATCTATTTAATTCAGTGAAGTCAAATAACGGTGGCAGGATGACAGAGTTACTTTCATTTGCATGTGTAAAGGAAGCAACTACATACTTTTTCTTTTTCACAGAAAGCTTTCTTAATACCTTTGTGCTTTTAATAGGTGTTCACATGTCCCCATCATGTTAATCTGTGAAGAATTTATTAAAGCCACCCATCTTTGAAGAAGCCCTTTGTTTGAAAGTAATTGTTTCTTTGTAGCTATGGCTATTAAAATCAGTTATACCTATATCTACAGGTAAAATGAAACACACTGTAAAAAAAATCATGATTTTTGAATAAAGAATATTGAGAAAAAATACAATATTGCCAGCAACAAATTACCTTAATAACAGAGTATTAATAACAATCCATTTGAAAAGTTTACTTTTAATTTGTTTGCAATGGATTAGAAATCCATTTCCTCATAGAATATTTTTTTAATGAAAAACCTGGCATTATTTAAGGAAAGGAATTAATGTTAACTACATTAACACTCAGAGTCCTAAAGTACCCATGAGAAATATATTTACTTGTTTAAGCAGTCAGAATTAAAATTGTGTGAAAAACTGAAAGTGGCCCTTCCTCTACTCATTGCTATCCCTCTTGGAAATGCAAATGAAATATTTTCATGACCAGAAGATCTGTTTCAAATCCAAATTATTGCATATTGTTAAAGTTTGTATACCTATTAAAAAAAAAAAAAAGGTAAAATTAATGCCCTTCAAGTCATTCTTTGAATGACACACTGGGAAAAACATAGTCTACTTCAGTATGGAACATATTTTGCAAATAATTTCTGTAGTGTACTTTAGATGTAGGTTTTCACTGTTTAATTAATTACAAAAATATCTGCTGCAGTTTGGAGAACTTTGCCATTTTCATAATATCTCTTGAAGTTCAGCCATCCTCTGATAGTAAACCTGTCATGAGGCCAGAGGTGGCTGCAGCTCACTGTTCCTGACAATTGTGTAACACACAGAAATCAAATGAATATGCAGGATTATATGCTTCATATAAATATAAATTTAAATATAAATTTACATTTTAGTTTATATTTTTACCTTTAGACACGTCCCTTTGCAACAACAAAGAGAATGAGATACAGTCATATTTCTCCACTAGTATTTGCCCTCTAAATATTTGTGGAAGCTCAAGTCTTAAATTTTAGAAGAAATTTTTTGATTTTTTTTTTTTTTGAAAGGGAACATGGATCAAATACTTCCAAGGCTATTCCAGTTTCTTCCAAAATAATTCTGCTGTTATGTGTAGAATAATCTGTTTGAAATTGTGTTTTAACAGTGAGCAAAATGGCCTCAGAAGTGTAGCAATAAAGCCTTTCAGATTGTGCCTTCTCATGTAGCATATCTCCTATCCAAGACAAATGTAGCTATCTCTAGTACTCATTTTCTTTACTTTGATTTAGAATGAATACAAACACA
This sequence comes from Vanellus vanellus, assembly GCF_965231255.1. Lineage (NCBI taxonomy): Eukaryota > Metazoa > Chordata > Aves > Charadriiformes > Charadriidae > Vanellus > Vanellus vanellus. Next base: position 86,076,822 of record NC_138907.1, read on the forward strand.
AAACCTACAAGGATGAGTCTTCCTGACCTGAGCTCCCTTCTTCACCTTGTAATTCACAGTAACATGGAAACGATCACTTTGCAAAAGCTCAGCAAACCAGTCACTGACAGAAAGTCCTCTTGACCCTTTCATCAGCTAGTATCATCAGGCATCTCTAATACTTTTTCCTAATGTTACTTGAGGATCTTCAAGGTCTCACTGCCTGAGTCTGCATTCCTTGTTCTAAACTGCCGTTATCAGACATTCGGAATTAGTTAATATCACACAAATGGTAGTTATTTTAATTTTACATGCATGCACACACACATAGATAATAGCTAGGCAGCCGGTTTGCTGGTATGCATCACTGCTTATCATGCTGATTATAATCATCTCATTGCTACCTTATTCTTCCTCCATCTGTTTGTTGCATCCATCTGTTGTCTATCGTCTTATAATGAGATTGCAAGTTCTTTGTGGTGGGGAGAATTTCCTTGCTGTTTGTTTGCATGCAGTTAAGAATAATGGGTTTATGCTATTCAAGGTGTTACTGTGGTTTAGATGATGGTAGTAAGAATGATCTAAATGACTTTTTTTTTCTCAGAACAGTTTGTAAGAAAGATTCATAGACAGTCATTTTAACTTCTTGGTGTGGTAACATGATTAGTGGTGAATTGTTTTTATGAAAGATATTTTTTTTTAAATTGTGCTTTTAAAATAATTTTCCCATCATGTTAATGGACTTTCTAGGAAAAGGAAAATTTAACATGCAAATAAAACCTTTGAAATTCTTTTGACTTCAGAGTCTGTGCAACAGATGTCTACTCAGATGATGCAGAGATTTCCCTTTTTTCTATTGTGATAGCTGTGTTAAAGGAAAAGTAAAAACATTTATTATGTTGGTCAAATCCTAATTGCCCAGTTAGGATGATCTTTTTTATTCTTATTATTTTGTTCCTTTGACATGGTGTACAATGAAAAAATGGGTTTTGACTGAAGAACATTGGAGCGAGTCCAGAGGAGGGCGATGAAGATGATCAGAGGGCTGGAGCACCTCTCCTATGAAGACAGGCTGAGACAGGTGGGTTTGTTCAACCTGGAGAAAAGATGGCTCCAGGGAGACCTTATAACAGACTTCCAGCACTTAAAAGGGGCCTACAGGAATGATGGGGAAGGACTCTATCAGGGAGTGAAGCGATGGGACGAAGGCTAACAATTTTAAACTGGAAGAGGGTAGATTTAGATTAGATATCAGGAAGAAAGTCTTTACTATGAGAGTGGTGAGACACTGGAGCAGATTGCTCAGGGAAGATGGGGATGCCCCATCCCTGGAAGTGTTCATGGCCAGGTTGGATGGGGCTTTGAGCAACCTGGTCTAGTGGGAGGTGTCCCTGCCCATGGCAGGGGAGTTGGAACTAGATGTTCTTTAAGGTCCCCTCCAACTCTAACCATTCTATGATTCTATGATTCTATGAACATCTTGAAGTAAAAAAGAATTCTGATTTCTTTGGAAAATTTTATTTCTTCATTTATTTGCTTTCAACTTTTATGTTTTTAACTGGAAATGTGGAAGTTGCTGCAAAGAAGTGAAACCTAGGTGAACCAGATTAGTACTCTGCGACCTCCCAAAGTCTGTGCCCTTACCCTGCCTCAAGTGCAAAATGAGTGAGAATCAAGCCAGACAGAATCATACATTGCCCTGAAAATACCTTTGTAGCATGGAGAAGACAGGTAAATTACAATTTCCGTGTAACTGCTTGCATTGACCCAGACATAATTCTCACTTGTTTTGCTGTCAGTCTCAAACTTACATATAGGTTATTTCCCCTTTAAAATTTCTTTTCCCACTCCACATGCTGTATGAGGATTAACAAACAACAATATGTAAATGCCAGCAAGGCTGCATCTTAATAACATATAAGATCATGCAGCAAATTTAAACCTTGTAGGTTATCAAGTGACAAGGACTTTAAAACTTTTAAACAGTGTTATGAAAAAGCTGTTACAGAATTCAAAAACTTTCCTTTTTATTTTAGGATTAATTGTTCACTGGGAAAAGGCCATTTTTCTCATGTTAAAATAGCTGCCAACTGCTGATACTGTTGAATTTTATGAGGAATTTCAAAATCCTGTATAATTAGTTGATAAGAACCTATTAACTGCCATTCGCATCATATTCATTAGCCCATGAAATAAAAACTGACTTTTTACATCTTATCTTTTATGATCTATTTAAGAGATTGTAAGTTCAGTTTAAAAAAATATTAAATGAAAAATAGCAAAACCCATCCTTTTAAGTCAAAATTACAGACGTTATACCTGATCTTTTGTTCTTTAGAAACTGAAATTTGTTTTGCAGAGGTGGATGGATAGATGGATAGATGGGTGGATTGGTTGATGGATAGGTGGATTGATAGGTGGATAGATGGGTAGATAGGGATTTAACTTCTTTGCTGTTACATAGATCTGTACCTGTTGGTAATACATTGATATCTGAAAATCCCCACTATGTTATATGTTATTATCTTACTACAGAAACCAGTAGTACTTGGAAAATGTGTGCGGTATGACATATTCTCCGTGGATATAGTGTCTATACCGAGGACCAAATTCTTACAAGAGAATGGGCTTTGATATGGTCTTTTCACATAGCTGTTACATTGACACTTAGACTGCTAAACCAACGCCAAGAAATTCAGCCTGTGGTTGGGGACCCTCTGGAGTCCATATGGGGAGGGTGAGAAAGAGAGAGAGATATGGTCTGTGTATGTGTGTACATGCGCGTGCGTATGCGTATGTATATGCGTGTGTGTGGAATTTGCACATGGGAGATAGAGCTCCTGGGAGGGAGAAAAGTAAGAAGTGATGAGGGGCAAAAGAGCCATTTTAGCTGCCCCATCAGGAATAATTTATGATTTTACTTACCAAAACCACCTGTTCCAGCATAGTCTCAATGTTGGCAATAAGCTTGTGATCTGCAGATCACAAGTGAGGGAACTCCCTGACCCACGGTGCTTGGCAAGTGTAGGGAGAGGTCAGCCAAGTGGTCCTCATCTACATGAGTGACATTTGTTATGCAAAATATTGGCCTGTTTAAGTTAAAGGGACAGTATCACACATGAAAGAGTGAACAAACTGCCCTTTGTCTTTAAATCCACTATGGCTAAATTCAAGATTTTTTTTTCCTGTATAGGTGCTTGTAATACAAAATAACAATATGGCAGGAGCTCTAGAGGACTGAGGGTGGTCAGTGGTGGTGGAGGAGGCTACAGATAGGTGGGAGCAGCAGGCAGCCGCCAGAGGACGTGTAAACTGTGAAGCTGGTCACCTTTTACAGAGGTCTGCAAGGAGGGTTGAAGAAAGCCTGGTAGTTTGTTGAGGGTAAGGAATTTTCAGGGGGTGCAGTAGTCTCAGGCAGGTACTATGGATGTGTTTTTCTTTCTTCTAAGCTCTCTAATTTCTTGTCTTTTTAAGAAAAAAAAAAATAACCATTTTTCAGAAGCTTGTTCTTATGCTAAAAATGACTGAAAGTTTACTTGAATATGCCTGATTTTGGTTTGTTTTTTTTTGTTTTTCCTAAGTGAAGTTTGAGTGCCTGGTGCATCTTAGCCCTTATTCTTACAGCTTGCCTTTGATCCTTGTTGCCAAAAAGGCCAACAGAATCCTGGGCTGCATAGGGAAGGGTGCAGCCAGTAGGTCGAGGGAGGTCATTCTCCCCCTCTACTCTGCACTGGTGAGGCCACAACTGTAATACTGTGTCCAGTTTTGGGCTCCACAGTTCAAGAGGAACAGGGAACTGCTGGAGCGAGTCCAGCGAAGGGCAACTAAGATGATTAAGGGCTTGGAGCATCTCTCTTATGAGGAAAGGCTGAGAGAGCTGGGACTCTTTAGCCTGGAGAAGAGAAGGCTGAGGGGAGACCTTATTATGGTGTACAAGTATCTAAAGGGTGGGTTGAAGGAGGATGGAGCCAGGCTCTTTTCAATGGTTCCAAGTAACAGGACGAGGGGTAACGGGCACAAGTTAGAACACAGGAAGTTCCGTTCAAATACACGGAAAAACTTCTTTACGGTGAGGGTGACAGAGCACTGGCATAGGCTGCCCAGGGAGGTTGTGGAGTCCCCTTCTCTGGAGATTTTCAAGACGCGCCTGGATGCAGTCCTGAGTAATGTGCTCTAGGCAATCCTGCTTTAGCAGGGGAGTTGGACTAGATGATCTCTGGAGGTCCCTTCCAACTCTGAAAATTCTGTGAAATTCTGTGATTGATCCACCAGAAAGGCTACAAAAGTAATTAAATATGAATCAACTGGATTAAAATATGCACACCTATGTGTGAATGGGTATGCTGTTCTGGCGTCAATCTTATTTCTATCGTTTCTGTCTCTTTCATGTAGGAATAATAGAGCAGGTTAAGAAAGCAGAATTAAAAAGATATATAAATGCATTTCATACGTAGGCAAATAAAAAGATGCAATCAATATTTTGTTCTCCTAGTAATGGTGATGACTCCTGGAAGAAAATCACGCAGCATTTCTGAGACGAAACGCACTGTACTTTCTGCCTTTGTGTGTATGTTCATATGCACATTTACCTCACACGGATGTTTGCTGTTAACCCTAAAATGGTGCATGTCCTATAGTTCATGACTATGGTTCATAAGTATTTCATAAAAATAGAGTTCATAGTGGCCTTTAAATTTCATCATCTGTTAATTTATCCAGCCGTGGTCATATTAAAGAGTCAAAGTTTATTTTCACTTTCAAATCCAAAATAACACTTGACCAGAGTGAGAAATCTGCACAAGTTTGCATCTCAAGTTTGAGAATCGTGGAACCTACTCTTTAATCTGTATGTTGACTAATACTACTAGGTGGACTGGGTTTTAGGCACTAAAAAATGAGTGCATACAGTGTGAGATTTAACGGGTTATTCAGGCAGGAGAATTGAAACTTGAAACAAAAATTGTTGCCAGACACTTAAATGCAGGCAACTCCTTGCAGAAACATGTTAGAACTCTACCAGTAAGATCCCTTAACTGTATATATAATTCTTTTTAATTTTTATTACTGTTGTTAAGGGATGATCGGGAATGAAAAGAGAAAACTGTTCTGCGATTTATCACTACAACAACCAAGGTAGCTGATAAACAAGAACTTAATTTACACTGAAAGGGAACAGTTTTAATTTGCAAAATCATAATCATTTGTTTGATACTTATGAATATCGTCTTTAATCACACAATTTGTTCAATGATGTACATTATTCATGGGAAGTTGGGAACTGTATGAAGCAAAAAGTTCTATAAATTAACAGAGTTGTAAAATCTCAAGCATGTTTTTCCTGTGTTTTCAATCACTAAGAGGAAAAGTCTTACTGGAAAAAAATGTATGACTAATAACATAGAGAGCCTTGACTTTCACTTACATTTTGATGTGCATTTTCACATGACCTCTTTAGGGTAGAGCTACAATCTAAGGAGTTTTACAAACAAGGCAAACTAAAGAGATATGTGCAGGAGCAAAGCAGAAGTATAAACAAGGGTGCAAATGAGAGGAAGATATTTGAATCTGAATGGCCAGTTAATGATTCAATTAGTTTTTCACTTTGTTAAACTATGATAATCCTTCTCTACTAGCTCTCTATATTGAAGCCTGTTGAAAGAAAGAATGCAAAGGATCTTAAGAAAATTCTAAGAAAAAAAGTAAAGCCTTTTGTAAAGCATTGCTGCTTCCCAACAAATTGCTGCTTATGAACAATGATGTGGATGCAAGACAGATATTTTACTGAGACTAAGATTCCGAACAGGCTTGGTCTGAATAAAAGCTATCAGTATGAAGTGATTCCTTCAGTTATGCAGGCTGATTGAAGTGCATGTCTGGCTTCAGGATTGGTGAGAACCTAGGAAGTCATACATACTGTGACTTATCTCTTTATCCTTTCCTATTCTCATCATTTCATAGTTATCTTTCCACTGTATACTTTAATGTCTTTTTGCCTTTTCCACTCTTTCTCTCTTCCCCAACTTGGAAGCTTCCTTAATACAGGTTAGATACCTTCACTATTTCTCCATAGTGCAGAGATATGGAAACGGAGCTTTCAAAACTGCATGTACATAAAAACATATCTGTACGTATGGGCAGATGTGTATACGGGTAAATTAATAGATGAAGGCTCCGACGTTCTGATTTGCGGTTTCTAAAAGGTGGTTGTGCAGATGGGTGACTGAGACTGTTTATTATGACTGGTGTTAGCATGTAAAAGGTACTGATTAAAATGTACAATGACTGACATTTGGCACCAAGGCAGCATAGCACTCCCCGCCCTTTTAAGCGTTGTGATGAAATTAAGCGATGGTTACATGGAGTCAAATAACTGTTAAGTAATGGCTTACATTAATGGATTACTTAAAAATCCTGAGAAGTTATCCGATTACTTTACAGGCCAACAAATAATGCTATTTACTTAACTACTTTTCTTGGCAATCCTGTCGTTCCCAACCACAGCGTGAACGATTATTAATGATATCATGGTAGTCATGGTATTCAGTATGGCCTCAGTCTCTCTACATAATTTAAATGCCTCATGCAAACAGAGTTAGACACTTGTGATCTATTGCTTCTATGAGGAAGTAATCACGAGCAGACAATTGATTAGCATTTTTGGATCCCATAATTTATCTTTCAGTAAGAAACAAGGTGATTTCTACACATAACCTTTTTCAGCAAGGGTAGGTGTTTGTATTGGTGTAGTTTAAGACTTCTGTAGGTTCCATGGGTTCCTTAAACTTAACCCGAATAAGAATTAATTCTGATAAGAGTAAGACTAAAATGAGAAGATCTGCCTCAGCCTTTGTATCACCCTGAGTAAATGCATTTTATACTGACTTATGTTAATTGCCTGCAATGCCATTACATAAACCGGAGGTGGAAAAGAAAAGGAAGGAGTAAATTTCCTCATGCAGGGAGTGGGCTGAGCAGGCAGAGGTGTGAGAGCTTCACTCCCTCCTGCCCCTGCTGGCCTTCCTCCTGCTTGACCTTGCCCAGGCACACAGGCGCAGGCACCTGACGTAGCCGTGTTGGTTGCCCTATGGGCCTATCCTCCTTCACTCCTCTCAGTTTTACCTAGGGCTATGGCAGCCAAATCTGACCCTCTGCTTTAGATGGGAGAGTCACATAAGCCACATAAAATGCCTGTTAATGTTACCAGACCACGCTGAAAAATTTTTTCGCCTATTAAGTGAACTTGCCCCCGTATATAGGGATGGAAAGGCAACTAGAATAAGAACTTTGTAAATAAATTAGGATGAAACTAACATTGGAACAAAGCATACCACCCCTTTTTAACACATAAAATATGTATTAAAAGACGTGTGTAGGTGTTCTGCATTAGCTTGGATTTCACATTTTAAAAATTCCAAATGTCGGTAAAGCTATAATTATGTTCCAAAATACTTTTTTTGTGACATGATGCTTTGTGGTTTTAATACAATGTATCAAATATTCTCAATTAAATAAAAAAATGTTTTATGCAATTGGTATGATTATGAAAGCTGATGGGTACATTCTACTACCCTCTCCAGGCAGAAATACTTTTCTTTAAAACAATAAGCATTACTTGTCACTTCCTTCAACTTCAGAAGTAAATGACATAATTTTTTTTCTTAAGAAACTAAACTTCCATTTTAACCACTGACGGGGACATTTTTATTTAATTCAGTAATGCAATAAATGCAGCTTATTGCACTATTGCAACTCTATTAGCATTTAAAATAAGATCCATTATGCTTTTTATTTAGTTTTGTTACCTGTTTTGTTATAATGTTTTTTTAATTTTGAGCATAGTAACATTTCTTGATTTCTTCAAACTCGAGGGACAAGGTCGATTCTGAGGAGATGGATACATTCTTTAAATTTCCCAGTGAGGAGCAAGACCTCAGTTCCTCTCCTTCTTATTTTGATTTGTGTATGTATGAAAATATTAATACAGATGAGTAAAGATGCATGTGCACTTATATGTGTGTATGTATATATTTGAAAACTTTCTCTCCATATACCAACTTAAAAGAAAAAATATCTAATCATACATTGAAGAAGTTACACAGAAATAAATATATATATGTGTGAAAGAGTTTAAAAAAAAAAGAGAAGAGAAGAGAAGAGAAAAGAAGGCAAGGGAATGTTAGCTAGGAAGGAGACAGATATAGCTGTTCTTGCCTAGTTCCAGGGCCTCTGACTTTTGAAAGCCACTAGAAATCTGCCACATAAATAGCCTATTTCATTCTGTACTATGTCAACAAATTTTCTTAATAACTGTCTTAGTGCCTTGGTTGTTCAAATATTAATGTATGGTAGTATTTTTCATGAACATAGACCCGCTAACTTAAAAAAGTAAAATAAAGAAATAAATAAAAAATATCTCATTAGTGACAACATTTTAAACTTAAAAACCTCTGTTCTGTGTCGATAATAAATTCAGTGAATTCCTTATCACACTTGTGAGATGTTACTCAATAAAACAACAACTACAGCAGCAAATAAAAGGAGTATAGGAAAACAGCAACTAGCCATTTTAGAAGGCCATCTGTGGCAATGTTTCAGAGTAATTTAAAAATACCCATATGAGATCACAAGAAACCAAGTATTCTTTTCCATCCTGCTCTTTCTTAATTCTTCATTTGTCTGATATTATTCACAGCACTGGTTTACATGCAAATTGCGGATTTAAAATGTTAGAGAATAAAACTAAATGCTTCTGAGCTTTCTTTTTTTTTTTAATGCCTTTTGGTGCAGTACAGCATAGATAATTTAGATTCAAGCTGCTCTAAGTGCATACAATTAGATTTGATTTAGGTCAGCCACCCTACTATAGGCCAACTAATATTTTCACTTTAAATCAAAGTGGATTTTTTCTGGTGTTAATGCCTTCAGAATATGTAGAATATAACCCTTATGCTTATGCTATGTAGAGATCTTGGATGCACAAATTGCGCAAGAACTTGTCAGAATTCAGTCTTTACTACAAAAATCTTTCTGTGATTAAGACTTATCCTTTCTTTCTTTCTCTCCCTTCTCTATAATCTTTCACTTAAATCCTCAGGATACTTGTCACTGCTAAACTGGATTAAGGTCCTGTTTCCAGATGAGATTAAAAACTAAGAAGCCGGTGAATGTAAAGGTAACCAAAAAGGTATTTTCTTTTCAGAAGGAGAAATGATGAAGCTTAAGCATGCAGAAAAGTGGGATAAATAGAACTTGGTAACAGTTGCAGACTTGTATTATTGTATGCAAGTATAAAGAAGTCCCAGGATACCAATAAAGGACATAAGTCTTTAAACTAATGTCTTGGGCCATTTATTTAGAACTACTGTATTATCTTTTCCTCTTCCACAGGGATGGTGAATTGAATTCATGAGATTCCGTGGAAATGGTAATTTGATTTATTCATTCCTACCAAGGAACAACTAGACTAAAGAGTCCTGACTTAATGGGAAAATAGTCTTTGGTTTAACCCAGAGAACAGCTTAAAATTACAGTCCAAGGACAGTAGGAGTAAACCCAAGAGAACAGATTCTTTTTAGATGCCGAAAGAGGCTGCTTGGTCTACTAAGATTTTCAGAAGGTCAGATATTTTTCCCTTGCCTCTCTTTCAGCTGTACTCCAAAATACTCAACGACGAGGTACATACAGACACCATATTAACTACACCAGATGCAGTGTTCACAGGCATTTCATCAAAAATTATTGATCATGAGCTCACATTGACTGCTTATTCTAACACCTCGTGGTTAAACTGTTATTTCCTTTCAGCCAAGATGAGGCAAACCTAAGAACCTTGAATACTGTCTTATTACGCTATAAAGTCATAATCAGTGAAAATCCAACAAAATAAAAAAATTTCTAGGTAATGTATCAGAAGAAGAAATCTGTTTTTTCTCCCTGGAACATGTAATTGTCAACCTGAGGTAAATATTTATAGCACATTGTAAGTAAAAATAAATAAATAAAATTAATCTAAAATGCTAAATACTTAATGTCTGGATTTCCACCATGTCTGAATATTTAAAATCTATTAGTATGCAGCCTTGAAACTCCCAATGATACAAAAACTATTTACTTAAATGGAGATGAATTGTCAAATATTGGACTTCCACATTAATATTCAACCCTTGGATTACTTTAATTCCTTGACCAAAACTTTACTGCACTTTCCTTTAAACATAAACAAAATATTTGCAGCATCTTTTAGTCACCATAATCAGAGAGATGACTGAATGACGGATACATACCATTGGACATGAAAGAATACAGTGTCCCAAAGACAGTGTAATATTAAGAAAGCTAGATACAGATGTTAGGAAGATAAACAGTACAAGAGAGGCAAAAATAAAAAAAAAAACCTCCTGTTTTCCTGAAATTGTTGTTCCATGCAAGAAAAATGTTGATGTGTGGGGGAAAGAAACAAGAACCACCAAAGTTGTTTTCACAGAAAGTGGTAAATCATCAAATTAGAAATATAGTAAAATAAGATAAATCTTTAATAGAATCTTTAATAGATTTGATTTCATAATGAATTTTGGGGGATCACAGAATAAGGCCACAGTGGTGATAGTTTTATCAGAAAACAAAATAGTTCCCAAATCTGTTTCTGTAGCCCTGAAACCCAGTGGCACAGCCTGACCATATTCACGCTATTAAGCTTGACAAGACAGCGTCCACCTGCAAATTGTTGGCAATTGTCCCCATTCCATGCTAACTTCTGAAATGTGCCTGGAAATAGTTTGAGAGATCTGGTTCTCTCAGGACAAAAGCACCTAAGGATCACTTCAGAAAAGTAACTGGGTAAATGACCAGACATTCGCATGATTCCAATGCCAGGGAATGATTCCTGTCATGATTTAATTTACTAACAAGATTTAGCCAGGATGAAAGCAGTGAGGGAGTGGTAAATTCATGATCAGGGCATATGAAGTCTCCTTCAAGTTTCTACTATGTTCCTCTGGTATCCTCTTTTCCTCCTGCACTATATATGATACCCATTCAGCATCTCTGTCAGTGTAATCAGTATAAATCCTTTACTGAATGGGAGATTACATAGGATTAATGCACTGCCTGTTCAGCAGGCTGTAGCCTCAGTTTCTTTCTTTATTCTCTTATTTTTGCTTAGTGTGCTACTGAAAATAATAACAGTAATAAAAAATGTCCTCTGGTTCATATAAGATGTCTGATATGGATTTTATCATAGATAATTTTGGTACTGTATAAAAAGAGGGATATTCCCTCTGCGTTTTAAGAGAGAATTACTGAAATGAGAACATTTCGGCTCTCTCTGGAGAATATCTTTGGCATGTCAGCAGGACAACAGAGATATTTGGTCCTTTAAGGGTGGCTGTGAACATCCCTTTTTTCAGCTTTTTTATTTTGCAAAACTTTGTGAATGTTGAGCAAATAATTTAATCCTTTTAAACTCAGCTTTTGGTCTATAAAATGGGAATAATAAAGATTTTGCTCATCTCACTTGTGGCTGGCTGATTTTTCAAGCTACTAAAGGCCCTCTCTGCCTTCACTGTTTGTAAATACCTTTCTCAGTTTAGTATATGAGGGCTACAATTTCGAGCACCTGGAGGCTATTATAAAAATACTGATATAACTGAGAAGGAAAAGAAAAATTGATAATAGTAAGTAAGGAAAGCGTGGAAGATATTATGACTTGCTGAAATTATTAAAGTTAATATTTACTGTTTAATGTAATTCCTGGGCTGTATAGATAATGCTTTAAAACAGAACCAAATTTTATGATTCTTTCTTTACAGATGGGAAAAATGGGATAGAACACTGAAGTTATAAAGAAATAAACAGAGGACGCTACACTGGAACACATTTTTCTCTGGATTATTGGGATGCCCATAAGTACTAAAGATATGATATTGCAGTAATTTTCATAATCAGAACATATAAGGTTAGGTAATTTACATACTTTAATATCTTTTAGCTTTTTGGTATCACCAGGGAACCTTGAATTGAGAAAAGATTAATTCTTCAGGTTTCTGTAATGCAATGTAGCAGGGATTTAGTGTTATTAAACCAATAGATCCATAACATTTAAAAGAAGAGAAAGGTCACATCATCTTGGGAAAAAAGCTGCAACAACACCTAAGACTGGCCTGTGGCTATCTTTTATCTTAAAATAATTTGTGATCATAAATGATCTGGATGATAGGATCAAGTGTACCTGACGAAGTTTGCTGATGACATCAAACTAAGTGGGGAAGTGGAAACCTCAGAAGGGAGAACCACCCTACAGGAAGACCTGGATAGGCTGGGATAGAGGGTTAACAAGAACTTTATGAAGTTCAACAAGGGCAAGTGTAAGGTCTTGTACCTGGGAAAACATAACCCAGGAGTGCAGCACAGGCTGGGATCTGTGGAAAGGGGCCCGGGTGTCCTGGTAGACAGCAAGCTCCATATGAGTGAACAGTGTGCTGCAGCAGCAAAGAAAGCCAACAGGATGCTGGGTTGCATCAACAAAGGCATCACCAGTAGAGATAAAAAAGTAATTATACCACTCTACTCGGCTCTTGTCAGGCCACACCTGGAATGCCGTGTTTAGTTTTGGTCCCCACTGCACAAAAAAAATATGGACAGGCTGGACAGGGTTCAGAGAAGGGCCACAAAGATGATCAAAGGACTGGGAAACCTGCCATATGAGGAAAGGCTGAAAGAAGTGGGTTTGTTCAGCCTTGAGAAAAGAAGGCTTAGGGAGGCATTATCAACATGTTCCAGTATTTAAAGAGTGGCTACAGAGAAGATGGAGACTCCCTTTTTACAAAAAGTCACATCGAAAAGACATGGGGTAACAGGTACAAGTCACGCCTGGGGAGATTCCGATTGGACATAAGGAAAATTTTTCACAATGAGAGCCATCACCCATCCAGGAATTGGCTGGATGTTCACACTCAAAAATTTGCAGTCAATGGGTTGATGTCCAAGTGGTGAGCAGTGACCAGTGGCGTTCCTCAGGGGTCGGTACTGGGCCTGGTACTATTTAATATCTTTGTTGGAGACATAGATATTGGTATTGAGTGAACCCTCAGCAAGTTTGCCAATGACACCAAGCTGTGTGGTGCAGTCAACATGCTGGAGGGTTGGGATTCCATCCAAAAGGACCTTGAAAGGCTTGAGAAATGGGCTTGTGTGAACCTCATGAAGTTCAACAAGGCCAAGTGCAAGGTTTTGCACCTGTGTCACAGCCATTCCATGTGCAAATACAGGCTGGGTGGAGAATAGATGGAGAGCAGTTCTAAGGAGAAGGACTTGAGGGTGGTGATTGGTGAGATGAGTTTGCCATGTGCACTCACAGTGCAGAAATTTTTCACTATGAGGGTGGTGAGGCACTGGACCAGGTTGCCCAGGGAAATTGTGGAAGCCCTTTCCCTGGAAGTGTTCAAGGCCGGGCTGGATGGAGCTTTGAGCAACCTGGTCTAGTGGAAGGTGTCCCTGCCCATGGCAGGTGGGTTAAAAGTAGATATTCTTTAAGGTCCCTTCCAACCTAAACCATTCTATGATTTTGTGACTCTATGATTTTATGATTCTATCACACAGAATGGTCAGGGTTGGAAGGGACCTCTGGAGATCACCTAGTCTAAGCCCCTGTTGGATTCATTCTATGGATTCATTCATGGTACAGGGTGCTCCTGTGCTGATGGTTGCACGTGTTATTAAATGGAGATTTAATATTTTTATTTTTGAAGTCTTAAAACATTGTAATCCTACAGTTAGGAAACTATGTCTCTTAGTAGAAAAGGAAAGAAAAATAAAAACCAATCAAGTGATGTTATAAATTGTACACATGGCATTCACGTGAATACTCTTTTTCTTACTAAATTTTTTTATTTATTGAGGAGAATAGTGTTTTTTTCTTCAGACTTATTTCCCAAGGAACACGTCTCCTACCCTTCTCCAACAAGAAATGACTAGCAATTTTTTTGTAGCAAGAGCTGCCTTGCTGACTTTCCTTCTCTAAATCAGTTATTACCAGACATGTGACAAAAATCCTACTTCTTAACACAAAAAGGAAGTGGATTTCTGTCATCATACTGTTTGTTTTCCCCAAGTAGTATCATATTTAAGTAGGTAGTTTCTCAGTCTTAAGTTCTGCATGTGTACCACTACCGGCAGAACCAATACCATAGTGGTATTATTGTGGGTAAGAAAATATTTTGTCTAATGAGTAACTAATTTCCATCATCAACATTAGTCTTTACATAAAAATTTTCTTCAATAACCTAAAAATTGATACGTCCTGTCTTGGTTTTAACACACTGATACATTCTGATGGTAAATTCTGATTTTAAATAAATTTATTTCCATGTATTTTCAGTGTAAGTGTGTGTAATAATTGAAGCTGTTAAAAAGTAAATACTATTACAAGCCAAATATGTCAAATATAAATTAAATTTCAAGCTACTATATTATATGTTTATGGTAGTTAATGCCTTTGAAACAGGCCGTTTCTTTTTATTTGGATGCCTAAAATTTTTGAAGTGTGAAAATCCAGAGTCTCCCATTTAAAGAATGTGTATATATTTACAAATGGATAAATGTTTCAATGCATTTAGTAGACCACAGTGGAAGAGTTTTCCTTAAATAATGCATACAAAATACAAAACAATCGCAGAGAAATTACAGGATATATGGCAAGTTAATGACCTGTCAAACTCCCAGATTTCCAAATCTAGAGTTGATTTGCAGGGAAATATTTCTAGATTAACATGTGCATTTCTGCTCATAAATGCTTCTTGAGTTGTCTGAGCATATATCCCTTCATCTTCACCTCACAATGCCAAAAAAAAAAAGAGCAAAAAGCAGAGAAGGAATGTGTGCCCTACCTTTTCTTTGTTTTAAAACTTTACATGTTAGAGCACCAAATCCCTTGGATAAAAACCTCATCAGCCGTACACAAAAGCTATTTATATCTGCTCAAAATCTTCCCCCAAGAGGCATGTTTACCTCACACGGTGCAGTGTTGTGCAAGGACCTCTGTGCTGTCTTTGAGCAAGCCGATGCATCAGCCCAGCGTCGAACAGCTCGGAGCTTGCCAGCGGGTGCGATGTCATCTGCAGGTTACCTAGTGCAGACATGCCCTGTGTTTGCCGTGTTATTCTCCTTTGGTTCATGCCTCTCTGTGCAAACACCTCCACCCACCTACACTAATTTGCAGAACAAAAGATATCAAATTGAAAGTAAACCTGAATCAAAACCCAAAGTTCACCTACCCTTTGGAAAGTCTCCGTTCAGATCCGGTATTTGTGTCTGGCTCAGCTTGCTCTCTCTGTGACCAAAGCAAAACTTTGGACTGGACGTGTGCAGACGCCATAAACATTGGGATCTGAATCTAGATCTTAATAATTTTTATGACTGGTGACACCATTCATTGGGTTCACAAGCCTACTATAATTTGAAGTCTTGTGAGGAGTATTGAATTAGCTAAATCAGATTAAGTGACTCACTCAGCCACTAAATACTTTGCACACTGAGATAAAGCTGATCCTCAGTCATCAGCTTCTTCATCAGAGAGACTCAGGGGAGCAGTTGATTTGGATGTTGTCCTGTTGCCCACACACGGGCATCCAGTGCCATTTGGGATGCCTGCAGCTACTCTCCCAAAAGGACTGTAGTCTCCCACAGGTTTTGTGTCATATCTGTCCTTTCTGTGCAGATGTCTCAGATATCCTGAGAAATCTCAAATGACACTAGATGCCTGTGTGTGGTCATCACAGACAACTGAATCATGGCCTAAGTGTCTACAGTAAGCATCTGTCACACTTGTAGACATCTACAAGGGTAAAATTTAATTCAAGATCAAGCCACCTAAATTTAACTGTCCACATGCAGGTTCCTCAAATTACAGTAAGCAGCAACGTGTAGACAATGCAACAAAGTCTTTCGTGTCTGTTATTTCCATGGGAAGGCTGGTCTAGACTCTCAATGTCCTGCACATCAAAATTGGTGCTCATAATCTTTTGCCTAAACTTGCAACAAATACAAGGATAATAATTTCTCTAAAATGTTAATCAGGTTTTTCTTCCTCTTGTGAAATAATATTCTCAGTCCCACTCACTCCTTTGTTGAGATGAATTAGGACCGGAGTACTCAGGCAGGATTTCCTCTTTCAGGAACGTGTGAATATGTGTGTAGGTGTTTTGGAAGGAGAAGGCAGTCAGAAGAGAACTGAAAGACACCTTCATTAAGACAAAATACCAATGAAATATGTTGTTCCACTCCATACCAATCTTAAAAGTGAAAATTAAAAAAATAATCCCACGCTAAAATAAATAGACCTAGCCCTTCGCAAATAAAAAAGTGGATAACTGATGGTTCAGATTATGCAAAGTTTCTCAGGAACTAATATTAGTTGGGCTTTTTTTGTTGTGTTTTTTTTTTTTTTTTTTTTCTTTTCATGTTTCTTACCATTGAGAATTGGATTTTTGTTAACTACACACACATATAAACCCACTCAATACAGTTATCATGCAATTAAGGGCACGCACAAGACAAAGGTGCTATGTATTTCGATAGTGTATATTTGTGATCTCAATAAATAAAAAGAAATAAAGAAACACCTCCACTTTTAAAAACCTTTAAACTATGTCCTCTTTAAAATTAAGCAATGTAGATACATAAAAGAGGCATCCCTCAGTTGTGGGTTATATGTATTCTTTAACCAGGTGGCTTTGCTGCCTTTCTTCTTTTTTGGCTTTTCCTCTGTAGAAACCACTCCTCGCTGAAGGTAAGGAGAGAGCCCAAAGAATTCAGATGAGGTTCTTACAGAGCAGATGATTGATTTCGCACGATGACAAGGTTGTGCCCCCAGTAACAAGGGAAGCAGCCTGTGACTGTGCCTGCGAGGGGTTACTGCAGTCATCCCCAGTTCCAGGTTTTGATCTCCTTTGCACTCTCCAGTGCAAATATGGGTCAGCCCAAGGTGAGAGCACTGACTTCAAGCTTGCGCTGGGTCAGAATATGTCCCCGTTTTTTAAGCATTTCTGTCTCCAGAGAGCTTTGAGCTGTTAATTTTCATGGATATTCTCCATACTTTTCCTCACATATCTCTTCCAATATTTTCAATTACATCAAATCCTGTTGCCTGTAAAACTGAAAGAGAATATGTGCAACCCACTCCATGCACTATTTAGAAGTTAGATATCCAGATGATTCACCTTGCCAGCTTAAAGACTGGAATGTGAGGGTCAGAAGCACAGCTTTTTTCAAGCCTTAGTCTGGTTCACTTCTCAATGGAGTTCAAGGTAACAACCTCCTGTAGCCCTATTAATTGAAAGTAAGTTACTTGGATTCCATTCGCCTTGTGTCAAGAGCTGCAGCTCTCCGGGATCAACGGAGGAAGCTGACAGTACAAAATTCCTAGTGAAAAAGTTCCAGATGCTAA
Source organism: Vanellus vanellus (assembly GCF_965231255.1). Lineage (NCBI taxonomy): Eukaryota > Metazoa > Chordata > Aves > Charadriiformes > Charadriidae > Vanellus > Vanellus vanellus. The sequence continues at coordinate 86,094,241 of NC_138907.1, forward strand.
ATATGGTGCCCTTCCTCACTGATCCTTCCAATTCTTGGTGTGTTACCCTTTCTGATTCACAATGGAGATCCTTTTTCTTTACTCTGTACTATATTTTGAGGCAGGTGGCTGAATTTGGAAAAGGGGTTGTACTGGGAGGTTACATGCTGAAGTGATATAAGATTATAATGAAGTAGTGTGGTGCAAAGAAGAACAGGAATGAGAAGTACTCTTCACCGTAAATTCTGAGTTGGGCTACAGGCAACCCAGAGCTCTGAATGGGTACCGCTTCAAATAAATCATGTCTAGGAATTATTAGAAAACATGTTGCACTGGTGGCTTGTGCATTGAAAAGGCCTCCTCCAAATCTCTCTCTCTGTTGTGTCGAATGATTTAATATAAGCAGAATCTGGAAGTCAGATTCTTAAGCAGTCTGTTAGTTGGTGTAACTCTGTCTTGGCTGAGGATCTGGCCTGAAGGTTGCTACCATCTCCAGTTGGTTCTTTCTTTATGTGTTTCCAGAAGCTGTTGCTTGTCAGATGCTTGTCCGTGGTGAAAGTAAGCAGAGGTTATCCAGAGGAGAGACAAGGAGTCTCGGCAACTGCTATACTGAGGGAAAAAAAGGTTCTGTGTGTCTATGTTGTGTGGAGGGGGACAACAGGGTGATAAGGATGACGCTTGGTTCTGAGCTTTGTTTTAACCTTAAAACACCCCTCTACTTATTAAAGTTTGGTCTATTTTGAAAGAATTATGCTAATCATATTGATACTTGTTGGGTTACCGTTAATGATCATATCATATTCTGAGACAGAATGATACAGTGAACAGTTTGAACTGTGACCATTATCTTCTACCTCTGGTCCCTACCCAGATTGCTAGTGAGAAACAGTGTTTACTGTCAAGAACCGCTTTTGATCACCGGTAAATCATGGAAAGACACGAGGCAATTTCTTTTTATTTTTACTCTCTCCATTCTTTGGAAGTCAAAAAATAAATGGCACTGGTTTCAATTTACATGAGGAGTTTTTTCACACAGCTCTCAAACTTCTCTTGTAAACGGGGGTGTTCATTGAAAGCAAAGTGAAAGGCTTGGTCCTGAAGTGCTCTGAGTGCTCCTGCAAGGAAGAGACTGCAGCTAGGGTTGCTGAGACTCAGTACCAGGCTGGATAGCTCTCAGAGACGTTCTCACTTAATAAACTGAGCTTACTGAGTTCAGTAGGGACTTTAACGGTGGTTTCAGGTGGGCTAATGATTTTGTCTAGTGAGTCTCTGGAGTTTGAGCTATGTCAGTACTTAACTCGTAAGTCAATTCACTCATATGGGCAACTACACAAGCCCCTGGTACAAGTATATGTTTTACACTTCAGAGTATTTAAGGCCACAGAAACCAAATAAATCTTCTATATTAATCTATGGTGTGTCACAAGTTATTACCTTTCACCCACATATTCCTCTTTGGGCCAGGTCACTTGAGTTAAATCAAGCATTTTGGTCCTCAGGTGCCTGAAGTGGTAAATGTCACAGACTGGCACTGGCCAAAAAGGTGTTGATGAAAAATAGTTTAAGAATGTACAAGGTGCTTTTTGTATGTTTCAAAAAAAAAAAAAAGATCACAACATTCCTGTCGTCTGGATGTGGACAAAAATTTATCCCTATTCCCAATTTTTCTGATCCTTGAAGGCAAATAACTCTTGAAGAACATTGAATGTCAATAATTGTTTTTATGCAGAATTGCATTACTGGTGTATTCAGGGCAATGAGGAACATACTTTTATCTTCACAGATTATGAACCTGGGATTTATATATATCATATAGATTCTAAAGCCTGAGAAGACTACTGTGGTGGCCAAACCTATACCTGGATTACATTGGGTTGCTTTTTTTTTAAAGAATGACAGATGGCCCTAGGTCATGGTTGATTCACTGCTTTGCTGGAAAGTTATTAATGTATTTAATGTCTGAGTTAAATTTCTTAATTTCACTTCTAAGTTTTGCCTGATTTCTATTTTTAGCAATCCAATGGTTTTATGTCTTTATCAGCTCCCTTGATGGGTCTATAACTAACAGGCATGATTATTCTCTGACTAAACCTTGGTGGCTCCTGCTGATATCCCATCACTAACAGTACTCTTTAGACACCAATCAGCTAGTTAACAGATGATAATTTATGTCTTTAAATAATTAACATTTGAAAAACAAAATGTCAAAAAAATATGAAGAAATCAGATATCCATACGCAATGTTGATTTCATCTGTCTGACATATCATCTTGTATTTTGTCTGAATTAAACCTCAATATTCTCATATTATCTCTTCTTTTCCATAGAGCCATACACCCAGTTTAGAAGACTCAGAATGAAATGGGATTCCTGAAAAATGTCATGAATCTCTGTCCATAAATTGTATTTTATTTTAAATAGAAAACTTTGAGAGTTTATAGGAGAGAAGGAAATGGAACTGATTAAAAAGCACTCCCATTTCTGTGTTATACATTATCACTTTTTTTTTTTTTTTTTTTTGAGGAATGATATATAATGGGACATCAGAATCCAACAAGTATGAATTGTAGGCATTAATTTACTCAGGACATGGAATTCACTGGAATCATTACTGCTGGAAAGCTTATTCAGGGAATGTTTTGCGACATGAAGTCCTACATGTGCTTCTAGAAAGTGGTCCATAATGTTGCATTCTGAAAATGACAAATAAATAAAAATAATTCAGAATTTTCCATTTCTTATCCATTCTCCAAATCCACTCTGCTCAGGTTCACAAACAGCAGTCTGAATGGCAGATTCAGATGCTTCATATCAGGCATGCCAGCTTCTCTCTTTATTGAAAGAAACCTACTTCCGCCCACAGTTTTATAAGTTGCTTCTTTGTTTGTATAAAGCTGGAGAAAATTAGTCATACTTTTGTTATAAACTCTGGGTTATATATGAACAGGACAATTAGGAGATAAACATACAGCTTTGTGTTTAGAAAGAAATCTAAATCTCAAAGATGACATATGGATCTGAATATGACTATTACGATGCTGAACATATGCACAGTGTTGACATGCATGGTGCACACTTAAGTCTTTTGTGGTAAATTTCATATATCATGTACCTTTGATCGCCTCATATGTTTTAGCGCCCTACCCTGTCTTTGTTTTATTATTTTTGTGATGGATGATTGCAGCTGCTCAGTGGAGTGGAATGTTAGAAATCTTAACAAAGAAATGTGGAGTTGCCTGAAATCGAAGGCTTGAACGCTGGATTTTAGGTAAAAGATACAATATGTCGTGACTGGCTAAAATAAGAGATATTTGATTACAATTTGAAATCTTCTTCTACTGTGGAATAAGATATTTCTTATTGTACGTGTATTCTAAAAAGTTCCTGCCTTTGGCGTTCAACATTCTTATTAAAAGGAAGAAATATTTTTATATTGTTGAGAATTTTCCCTCTCTTTTCAAAAGCTGGAAAATGGTAGTCATTATACTGAAGTAGATGGCTTTCTCAGCTGTGGGAAATAAAAATAAAACATCAACATAAAAACAAAAATTGCCTCTGCAAATGTCAGGAAGGTTTTATTGATAACCACTTGAGATATGCTGTATTTTAAATATGTTCCTGACAAGTTGGAAAGAGCTCACCAGAATCACATATAAGTACAATTCAAAATGTGAAAAAAAACACATTACAATGAGACAAACTGCCTACTTTACTTATCAAAGATAAGTCCAGGAGGTAATTCAGCATGTTCAACACACGTCTATGGAGAGAGCAGGCTCCCTTTCACATTTCCTCTTTATGATTACTAGCTTTATTACAAAGGAAAATAAAAACTTGTAGTGGGAAATTGATGAAAAGGTTTGGCTTTGGTTTTTTTTTTTGTTGTGTTGTTTTGTTTTGTTTTTGTTTTCTTTCCTTTTCTTTCCTTTTCTTTTCTTTTCTTTTCTTTTCTTTTCTTTTCTTTTCTTTTCTTTTCTTTTCTTTTCTTTTCTTTTCTTTTCTTTTCTTTTCTTTTCTTTTCTTTTCTTTTCTTTTCTTTTCTTTTCTTTTCTTTTCTTTTCTTTTTAATGTATAAAAGGTAGATTTTCTTATCAGGAAATTAAATAACCTTATCCAGGATTGTATTGAATTCTCCATTCCCACCTTAAACAGAGTTGATAACTTTTGTTTGACATTTGTGAAATCTATGGCCTGAGTTAAGTGGAAGGTCATACTAAGTGACCATAAATCCTTCCTAGTCTGAAAATGCTTAAATTTATGAAACTGTTAGTGATGCAGATTCATCAATAATCTTCTTATCCCCAAAGTATGGTAATAACATATTTTTACTACATTGCCTCATTACACATAAAATTTTCATCTCTGTATGTGTACATATATATGCAAACAGACTATACATACCACCTTATGCAAATTTAAAAATATGATACATTGGTATTATGTCAAAGCTCAGTTCTGAAAAATCGCTGTCATGGATCTTAATATGACTATCCAAATAAGATCTGTGTGATGCCCAAATAGTCATAAAAAATGCAGCCTAAGCACCTCTGAAATCAATTGGAAGCTTTTCCATTAACTTCGACAGATACTACTTATATCCTTAATTTAACTTTAAATTTGATATATACTTATCCAAGTCATCTGGTAGAATGTGAAAATGTTCTCTTGTCCTAAGTGATTAATAATAAAAGTTAATGTTCCAAATTTACTTGAATCTTTTGCAGTCTATCTTTAAATAGATATAGATATTTTTTTTTCTTATAATAGAATCTAAGATTATGGAAATTCATATAAACTATAAATTATTGGGGATTTTTTTGTTGTTTTTCAAGTGAAAAACAGTGTCAGAAAATATTATCCTAGTTTGTGCCGTACAATTAAAAGAGCAGCATTCCACTTGAAGAACTCTCAACTCTGTACTACAATCTTTTCTAGGCCACTTTTGGTGGTTACTCAATTGCTGGTTAAGAAGAGGAACAGGCACCTTGGTGGTCCACTTAACATCAAGCAAGGTCATTTTTGCTATGGCATTAGCCTAAACCCAGAGCAATTGTGGTGAAAGTTGCTAAATCTATGTATAATTAAAGCAATTTTATGGAAGGTTTTGTTTTGGTTTTGTTTTTAAATCCTGGTTCGTAGCATTAGATAATTTTCTTTTTATTGCTAGATACAAAGTATTATGAAGACAGTTTTCAAATATATGGAATTCTTTTCAGAGATTTGCATCTGAATGTAATTATGGACCATGTACAAAAGCTTCCATTTGGGAAAAAAAAAAAAAGCAGCTTAAACCCCAAATCACCATAATTTAGATATTTAAGAAATAATGCATTTTTCATCTTTTTATATAATGTTGCAGAATCAAATACACTGCAAGATTTTTTTAACTCTGTGTGTGTTTATGCATAATACTGGATAAGAAAAACAGAAAAAATAAACACGCCAGAGAATTATGGGGCATTCTTTAGTACTATGCTGCTGTAAGCACTGCACTTTTCTTTGACAGAAGTCCTGCGCGTAGGAGCTACATGTGGAGGTTTACCACAGACAGTTTCCCACTGATGGTAAATAGAGTAACAACACATATTCAAAGGTATATGATCCCATTAACAATTTATAGGTCAGGAGATGTGAGAAGACACATAATAAAAATCAGGGGAGACTGTTCCAGAATACTCAATTAGAACTCAAAATAATTTCAAATAGAGGAGATGATGTGGAGTAACAGTAATTTGCAGTAACCAAATAGACTGGAAAAGAAATAAAAGATGTAGTCTGTTACTCTGGAGGTTCTGTCTTAAAGGGTTTGATAACCAACAATCTTGACATCAGGTTAAATATTCAGAAGAATATAATGTAGCAGCAGAAAATGATGGGAATCTTTTTCTGAAAATCATAGGAAAAACATATATCTTTCAAAGAATATTATATGGGGCAGAGGAAAGGCAGATTTATCCACAGTAAAATTATTTCAGCAGTCCTGTTACATTTCTGCTATATATTATGAAGTCACACACAAAAATAAGTTCCCTTGCCTGAGACATAAAATCCATGCCCTTATTGCAGGAAAGCCTGGCTATTAGGGACAACACATCAGAACAGGTAAGCAATAGGGGAATGGAACTGTGATTAAATATATATACTCTTCATATTATATGGGCACACACAGTTAAAGTGATAATTGAACTGAGTAATGACTATGTCTTTGTGCCATTGGCTATTTCACTCACGTGGTGTTTAATATATTAATTTCTAAATAAACACCACAGCAAAATGGGCATTTCCAAAAAAAGCAAAACAGAACAAATCAAACAAAACCCCAGCGTATCTGGTTCACTTGTAGGTATGATTATTTTATAGATTAGAAATTTAAGGTTTAAAATCAAAAGAATTGTATTTTAATATCACAATTGAAAGTGCCTTCTTCCTGGCAACACCTGTGCAGAACAGAACACAAATCTACCTTCAACAAAGAGCTTGTGAAAGGTTATTTCTGTAAACAGTTCAGGTCATATTTATTTGCTTGTTTTACTTCCCAGAGAATGTTTTGATGGAGATCAGCATCCCAGTATATTGAGCTATATATTTAAGATACCAAAGTTGCTGGGATAACAGAGCAGTGGAATCCATGGGGAGTTGTCATCCATTTCTACCCCCTGTCTACCTCTTTCTCAGCAATGACAATCTTTATGTCATTATCATGCCCTTGGAAAACTTTTTCATAAATGATATTAATAGATTCGGGCAAAATGTCTTTCCCATTTTGGAAAAATACATTTATTTTTTTTTCCCCCTAATCTTAAATGAGACTAACTTGACAAATCTTTAAGAAAAAAAAGTGCTCAACAACTGTCCACACAAAGTAATGCCATTTGATCTTTCCATATGTTAAAACCCTTTTTCTTTCTTTTTTTTTTTTTTTTTTTTTTTTTTTAATTAAGCCTTTCATTTTAAAAAAATCAGTTTAATTACTTGACATCTTGGAAAAAAACATATTCAAACAGAAAACAAATATTATTTTTGCTTTCAAACCAATAAGACATTTTTGCAATTAAAAAATCTAAAATAATAGATTTGTCAAAACTAATCTTGTAAACAATTTTGCTTTCAGTGGATAGGCATTTTCTGCCAACAAACACTAGGTCTTCTGAAAAGGTTTTGATTATTTTGATTAAAATTTATATTTTAGTGACAAATGATCTCAACGAGTACTGTTATTAATCTGTGTGAGTAACAAGCTGTGGAACAGCTTAATATTTTCTAAATGAAGAGTTCAGATGGTTAAGATTCACTTGAGTGTATTTGGTAGCAGATATCAGATAGAAGCAAGATGGTATGGGGGTTGAAAAAAAGTTCATGAATTCTTATTTATTAGTAGGAACAAATGCCAATAGGAAGGATTCCAGCGCCATACAAAAACCTTAAGCAATCACCTTCCAAAATTTAATGATGGAACTGAATTAAATCAGAAGCAGACTAAGTACTTAAGATGTCTGGTATACATTACTTTTGGTTTTAAGACAAAACAGTCCAAAGACCCAGAATTGGGCTGCCAGTACCCAAAAATAGCTAAATTTTCTGTTTCTGGTTTTAAAATTTTTAAGACCTAGACTAAATTTTGTCATCACAGATGGCAGGGAAATGGGACAATGTTGGAAAGGGATATATTAGGAAGAGTCCTAAATATAAATATATATAGGATTTGCTATATATTACAGTCTGACCTATATGATTTGTGTTTCAGGGCATTTTTCAGATGTTCAGCGTAGAATACATCCCATGAGAAGCCAAGTATGCTTCTCTTGTAGTAAGTGCAGTAAGTTCATGTCTAACAGAATCCCGGTATCCTGCCAGAAGTCAAGTCTGAAGTTCAGTTTGAAACTAACATACGTACATTTGGATGCCTTTAGATAGGTGCCAACAGCAAACTATATGCTAGACTCTCATCGTGTTCAAATAGTGTAGCCTCGAGACCACTGGCCTCCATGCTACTGTAGAAGGGCATGAGGCTATAACAGATTGTATGTTGTACTATTAGCCTTTTGTAAATATCTCAAACACCCCATGGCTTTCTATACATGGGCATCTGTAAACATAACATATATGCAACCACTCAAATTTAAGTATCTAAAGTTGCAGCTGATTTCTACCCTGAACGTGACACCAGTTCTCCAGGTACATCTAGCTCAAATGGGTGTAGGAGATATTCTGGGCAACAATCATAGAATCATAGAATGGTTTAGGTTGGAAGGGACCTTGAAGATCACCTAGTTCCAAGGCCCCTGCCATGGGCAGGGACACCTCCCACTAGACCAGCTTGCTCAGAGCCCCGTCCACCCTGGTATTGAACAATTGCAGGGATGGGGCCTCAACAACTTCTCTGGGCAGCCTGTTCCAGTGTTTTACCACCTTCAAAGTGAAAAATTTCTTCCTAATATCTAATCTAAATCTACCCTCTTCCAGTTTAAAGCCATTCTCCCTCATCCTATCACTACATGCCCTCCTAAAAAGTCCTTCCCCAGCTCTCCTGTAGGCCCTCTTTAGGTACTGGAAGGCCGCTATAAGGTCTCCCCAGAGCCTTCTCTTCTCCAGGCTGAACAATCCCAGCTCTCTCAGCCTGTCAAAAAAAAAAAAAAAAAAAAAAGAAAAGAAAGAAAAAAGAAAAAAACAAACCAAACTCCCCCTATCATCTTGATCACTGCCAGACTCCCCACAGAGGTACCTAAAAAGCCCAGATTGTGGTAGAACAATTCTTTCGTCTAGCTAATTCTAGAATACATCATCCTTTTCATGGCGTGTGTTCACTGTCACTCATACAGCTTAAAAGATTGTAGTTTGCAGAAATGGTGGTAACTTAGGTCTAGTCTCGGCGTAAGCAGTGATGTAGCAGCAGCTGGAGACTGCGTAGCAAGAGCATAATTGAAGACTGTCTCCAAGCACCTCTCCTTAAAGAAGGGGGATGCTGAAATACCAGATGATTGGAAGAACAAAAATCCTAATTCCTTTCACCCTAATAACCTCAACCTGTGAGTGGCATGCACTGACAAGAAGAGGAAATAAGAGAGAGAGGGAAGGGACATTTTGCTGTCTCCCTGACTGGTAGGGAAACATTGACAAAAGACACAGTAGAAATGACTGAATTACTATGCACGTAAACAGAGAGATGCTTAGTCGTAAGTTCTTTTAAATCAGTCCTTTCCCTTCTCCCTTTCCCTTCTCCCTTTTTCCTTCTTCCTTTTTCCGCCTCCCTTTTTCCTTTCCCTTTTCCCTTTACCTATTCCCTTTCCCTATTCCCTTTCACTGGAAAAGCTGGAATAACAGAGAATGACTAAGAATTTCACCTTGACTCTGGTTGCTGCTGAAAATGCTTAGCAGTCATTCTCCGTAGAACGTGCGCAAGGGAGAATGGGTAGAAGAAGAGAACAGAGAGAAAAGAAGAGATACAGTGATGAGAGGACAGAATAGTTCTCAGTTTCCTCATCGCTACAGTGTCTTGTCCCTGCACATGACTGACTAATTTAAGGTAAGGAAAAAACAAAACCAAAACCAAAAGTAAAACAAACAACAAGAAAATCTTGTGCAAAGATAAAAGCGACTGTTAACTATCCTCTTTGGTGTGCTCCATTGCTTGTTTATTGGTGCTGATGGGATGGAGTGAACAGGGTTGTGATTTTAGTAGAGAAAGTGAGAACACACGTTAATAATGCTCCATTGTAGAAAACAGAATAACTAATTCTAGATTTTAACCTCTCAAGGTTCCCTAGCTTCCACAGAATCACAGAATCACAGAATCACAGAATTATCAGAGTTGGAAGGGACCTCTAGAGATCATCTAGTCCAACTCTCCTGCTAAAGCAGGATTGCCCAGAGCACATTACTCAGGACTGCATCCAGGCGGGTCTTGAAAATCTCCAGAGAAGGGGACTCCACAACCTCCCTGGGCAGCCTGTTCCAGTGCTCTGTCACCCTCACCGTAAAGAACTGTTTCCGTGTATTTGAACGGAACTTCCTGTGTTCTAACTTGTGCCCATTGCCCCTCGTCCTGTCACTTGGAACCAATGAAAAGGTTTTCCATTTGAAAATCACAAGAAGACATAGGTACTCCTCATTGTTTCAGTAAATTTTGTCCAGATCCTTTATCATTGAAATATTAAGTCTGCAGATTGGTGTTTAATTTGATTTCATAGATCAGTTAGACAACCAAGGGAGCAGATAATTGGATAGTTGCAGTCCGGTCTTCAGTGTAGAGGGTCTTTTACAAATCTGACAGTCCACTTATTTTTTGGATTTAGTGGTTGAATAATTTACTGTGGAGAATAATTTTCAGACCTTGTTGTAATAACTTCTCAGAGCCCTTTAAGGAGAGGAAGCCGGTAACAAAAAAAGCTATCATCTAATTTCATTTCTAATGCAATTTTAGGTGTTGATGACCATATAAAACCCCTCAGTAGCATTGACCAGACTATCTCAGATGTCATTTATCTTATCTAACATGTGCTATTATGACTGGCTTGAACATTTTGACTCTCTATCCCTCCAGATGATTTCCTGGAAGTTGGGCTATCTAAGGAGGATCGTAGGATCATTGTCTTTGGGATTCACTCCCTCTTGTGGCAATAAGTCACAACCATTGTTGTGATTTAAACACTTTGCATCAGTTTTTTTTTTTAACTGTTTGGTTTTTTTTTCTTTTTGTCATTATTGTTGCCTGAGACAATCTTATGATAGTGTTTGCTCTTGTAGTTGTAAAGACAAATGATGCACTATTTTCACTTTCAGTATTTGTTAGTGTGTGTTCACACATAACATACACAAGTTGTTAGTGTATATACAGCAATAAATAGTCACATCACAAACATTTAAGTACATCGACTCATTCTGAAGTGCAGTAAAAAAAATCTTTCCTGAAATATTTCTTGATTACATTTTTAAAAAGCTTACTTTTAAAGGCTTTGTTATTGCTGCTAAACTGTCTTATCATTTCAGTGACAGTCTGCTGCAGATTCTCCATAGGAACATATAAGACTTCATGATACTGGATGTGTTTCGCAAAGGCAGTGCATGCACTGCTGAATAATGAGGTACTTAATATTCTGCAGAATGTCAAGCTTTTCAATTTATGGCGCCCAAGTTACTTCACCACAGTGGATAAAATTTTATTTTTAGGTAACTTGGAGTTAAACATAAATTGGACACTAGATTATGCTTTAGAATCACAGTTTATTAAAAAAAAAAGTTTCTGATGGAACTTTAAGGTTATCTGGAACATCCACTGGAATGGGTAGGAGAGTGGCCATATGTTAATGCAGGAGGTGTGGACATGTGGTGGGCTAAGTGTAGAAGCAATTACAGTTTTGCAGACACAAAAATAAGTAATTTACAAGATTAACTGTTTAGTGGCTAGTGTGCCAGGTGGACCCCAATTCATGTAACAAAATGAGACAAAAACTAGCTTAGTCTGAGAACTTACTATTTTTCTAGTGAGAGCAGATTAGAAACTCTATTCAGAGGCTGAAGGAGGGAAAAGAACCTCATCAGTCCTCTCTGACTACACTGTCCTTTCCCCAGTTCTTTTCTGTATGGCAGTATAACATAACTGGACACATTATACAACTTCCAGCAGGAGTGCTAAGATCAGAGAAGTAGATTGTTCACATACAAAAGAATTTGCAGAGTGTGAACTATGTATATGAAAAACAGTACACAAATAAAAAAAAGACGAACTGTAACAAACTTGAAACAGGTCCTTAAATCTTCCATGTTCTCAGCACAGAGAAAGTGAAAAAAAAAAAAATAGTTATTTCTTTTTTTTGTCTTTTTTTTTTTGTTAGTGTTCCATCTCCTGTGAAGGAAAATTCTGAAATTAAATATTTCAGAGGACCTTCCTGACAGCATAAAGTGTCTAGTATATGCCAAATTTTAGGGTACCTGTAAAACGTTATTCACTGTTTGGTTGTTTTTGTTTTTTTTCTTCTGTGAGTGTAAACCTTGCAGAGAGACTAACAGTTAAAGGGCTAAACTCCTATGAATTAAACATACTTATCATTACTTCTGGCAGCAGTGTTAAAGAAAAGAAAAAGCATGTTGTTTCTCTTGAGTTGGAAATTAACCTCCTGCCTTCATATTCTTTTCCAATTTTATTAAAAAGTGGCCAAGAAGAGAGAAAGCTACATGGCATCCTTTAAGAGATTATGTTAAATGTTTATTAACAACGTTTTTGGTGTAAAGACTAGAGTCTCAGTGGGAACTAATCAGTTAAAAAAAAACAGTAGGACAAGAACACCTTGAAAATCCAACAAAGTCCCCAAACAAAATAAAACAGCAAAGAAAAAGCAACCAAAAAGTGGCAAATGGATTTGTTGTCTAGAGACATATCTGAGCACAAACTGGTGCCATTTGAACAAATGTACTGTGATTGAACTGCAAGCTAGATCCATAAGAACAATTGAATGTTAAGTGAGATCCCTAAGAACACTAAAGAGATTTATTAGTGACATTACAATGAATGCTGAATGAATTGATAATGATAAAGTCCTCAAATTCTCTTAGTAAATGGCTTCCAGATGTTCACTGTTCCCATTATTGTAGGGAATCCAAAGAGCCATGGACACATATGAGGACAGATTAATATTCTTTCAGACCATTTTAAAGCAAATGACTTCATCAATAGTGTAGATGCTTGTTTGTTTGTTTGTTTGTTTTCCCCTAATATTTTTGTTCATCTAAGGATAGTTATGAGCCTGAAAACATAGGTATGTTTTCATTGGATTTTTAATATGACTAAATCTACTTTTTAAAAATCTCACAAGGTACCTGTCTGCATTGCAGATACACAATGTAATTTAAAAATCCGAATCAGAGATATTACTGACTTCTATGCAACACAGATTTCATATATGTGAGAACTGAGAAGGATCTCAGACCTGCTGGGTCTTGTTTGTACTCAATGTCCTTATGAAAACTTGTATTCATTACTGTGAAGTACTTCCTTCTTCAAGTGATAGATTTATATTAAGTAATTGATTAAGTCTGAGATTGCTTTTATGTAAATTTGGCTATCAAAGATGAAATGTCTTGTCTTAGCTTTCTGTGCAGACAATGAAGAGACACATTCTTCCAGAGGGTGTTTCCGTCTATCTCAAAACAGATATCAAAGGCAGTGCTGATGAATTGCCTTTTGGGAGTTTGTAATTTGCCTTCAGAGGATCTTAGCTTCAGGGACTGCAGGAGGAGCCTGGACGATTAGCTTGACTCCTAAATCTAATCACTAACATTATATGAAAGGAATCATACCCTTAAATTATTACAAACATTACGGTGTGAAGGGCCACTGATCCATCTGCTTGACTCAATAACTGGTCTCTGACAGGAACATACAAGAGAAACTTGACAAGAAGACACAAAAACCAAGCAGTGGAAAGCTAAGGAACAATTTTTCTGTATGGAACTTTTCAAGTTGATTAATTGGACCTTGGTTTATGTCGTCAAGTAACTAGATGAATATGAATTCCTATCTTTTGATGTTAAACATATTAATGTTCCCTGAAGATAAAGAACACAAGCCCTGAGAACAGAATTTCAGCACTTTGTTTAAGTGTAGTTAAAGAACTGTGCCGCCTTTTTATAAAATAGGGAACTTCTACTGCTCTGACCTCTACCATAGCATAGCTCCTGGTGATGAATGAACTCTGTCGGGGCAGGTAGTCCAATGTTGCATTCTGCCTTGGAAACACAATGTGACCACACTGCTCCTAAGGCAAATATTATTCCCTCAGAATACTCTGTTGCAAGTTATAATTTGCACAGTCCAACCAGTCATGCAGTGAAAAGTTAAAGGGAACCTTGTACAGGAAATCAAGCATAATGGGTTATGTTTCATGTACACTGTTCAGTATTAAGCACTGGAAAATAAGACATATACGATATGAAGAGAAATCCCATGTGCATTTGAATACTTCTTAAACATGAAGGCTTTTCTATAGTAAATGAGAATGTCATAATAGGAGGGCTAGAGTATTCATAATGAGCAAACAAACTGTCATTTAAATTATCCTCTAAACATAGGTACTGTGGTTGCACTAAAACTATGATATAATTACATTAGTTTCATAACAGTTATGATGTATATAACCTTGGTCAATGTTAAATAACTATGAAAGGCATTAATCTATGTACTGACGCATTATGCTCCATTGAAATACAGAAGTATACTAAATACTTGGTCTGTTTACCATTATTGTTAGGTCTATTATTAATTTAAGGTGACATTTATAATTAATACTGTTAGATTTTATGCCTTGAAATAATACATGACACTCCTCAGATAAACATATTGTATTTACAGAAATAAGCAAGTCATAAACTGTTTTACAGAATAAATGAAGGGCTAACCTATGTTTTGTTTTCCAGAAGTCCTTTGCATTACATTTCAGAGATTCATTTAAATAGCGAATGGTCACACGACTCTTCAAACTTTGTATTTTCAGAAGTCCACAAGATGAGTACGATTCTTTTCAGTTGAATTCTTCCATTCAGGATTAAGAGCATCAGACTTGACTTTTCTGGAGGAATCTTGCACAGAACTTCAAATACATATTTTTCAGACATTGCAGAGCTCACAAAACTTGGGCTTCCATTGACTTTCTCTAAATATAAGGAAATGTGACATGTAATAATCAATAGACTTCCAGTGGAGTGCCTAAATATGGCATTCTGTTTTTATTTTAGACACCAATTCTGATTTTTTCTCTCCTTTTTCCAGAAGCTTTGTGGTGATCACTAAAATGTACTTCTAGCCTGTATTTTTGAATCAACGCTATCACCACAATGATCCAAAGAATCTATTTCTGAACTTTACAAATTTTATATTGCATTGCAGGAAATGTTTATTACCTTTGAATACAATGAGTGGAAAATGCCAGGCTTATTCTCATAGAGACAGGTGGTGACTGCAAACACTGCCATCCATCCTACCTTTCTGTGTAGGTCTTTATGCAGAGTGTGACTTGAACTGCTATTATTACTCATTCTTGGGCATTGGAATACCTCATTGTTAACAGTAAAAAAGAGGAAAATATCCAGCAATGAATTTCAAGTAGCACCTCCTGAAGAAATCCAAATATTGTAATGTCTCTTCCACCACGCTCCTGCTAAATCGTTGTGGCTCTGAGTTGTCTCCAGTGCCATATGATGTTTAGAGCTGGAATTCATAGTTTAGTTCCTGGGACTTTAATACCATTTTACCTCTTGTTAGCCAGAGGAAATGAAATGCATTGATCATATACCTGAAGCATACCACTTAATACAAAAAGTAAATATCCTTGAAATAATACTTAACAAGGGAATTTCACACCGTTTACTTCCAAATAAATTTCATGATTAAAAAAAAAAGTTTGTTTTCTTTAAAGTAAAATTATTATGCTGATTTATATTGTACTAGTTTATATCTGTGTGAAATTAGTCTCAAAAGTCTGTACCTATATTGATGAACTTACCTTGAAAAAAAAAGCCCTGCCTGGGAAAAAAAAAAAACCAAAACCCACTAAAAATTTATAGTTAGTTTGAAATTGGGCCAAGCACAATTTTTAAATTATAGAAGTGGCATTTTGTTAATTGGTATGCTCACATTAAGTATTTAAGATGATAATTAATTATTTTCTATACTCTTAATTGAAACGTTACAACACACTTGGTTACTATTTAATTAGAAAGCACATTAATTATATATTAAGGTCTGCATTGTTTATATACTCAAGTCTGCTCTTTGAAGGGAATTCGGTGGTAAACAAGCCAAGGCTCAACAGAGCATTCTGGCATGAAGATGCAGCAACATCAATGTTGTTGTGACTTCCTGTGATTTGCATGGGCTAAGCACGGATCAGTGAATAACTTTATGGGAATTCAGACTGCCATATTCAGATGAGTCATAAGAACAGGCGGCTCTCACAATATTCAGAATGTGTTACGTATACTTGCCCAGACGCAGACAATGTGTAATCATACAGAAAGATGCTGTATTAGTAATTACCATGGAACATCCTCAATGAATAATAAAGCTAAAGAACCAATTGGAAAAGAAACAAATTACCTGCCATTAATTTCTTCTGGTGTAGTTTATTCCAGTTTTCTGAATATTTATTGAAAGAAAAAATTAAATGTATAATAGTAGCTTTTTCAGATATATTTAGAATATTTTGCCCTTCTGGGAGGTAATGAATTTTGTTAATTTATTCTCCAGTTATATATTGCATTCTTGTATAAAAGTGGAAGTAAGTTTAAGTAGCCTGGAACTGACAATACGGAAGAAAATCTCTACAATAACAATACATTGAACAAAAAAAAAAAAAAAGAAAAAAGAAAAAAAAAAGCAAAAAAAAAAAAGCAAACAAACAGACAACAACCAAGCCCACAGAAATCTCTTGGCAAAATGCAGGCTTTATGAGGGGTACAATTTAGAAATATTCATATAGAAAAAAAAAAAGAAAAATTCAAATTCTTTATCAGTCATAAAGGTATCACTGTAAAAAATATTTTTTTTAATATCAGGCATTTGGAGTGTTATACTGAAGTTAACTTCATATCATACTTGAGTCAATGTAAGACTATATAAGGGAAAAAGTTTTATTTTTTCAGTTCTGGTGCTGAATCTTTTTCAATTTTTACAAAGTGTATACAGTGCTTTGTTTTTATATTTTCATTCCTATATTTTCTGATCTCTTTTCAAATATAACAAGATATCAATCCTAGACTAAATATGTTAGGATTCCTTTTCCCTCTGAGATCCCTCTAGTTCTGCTAATATTTTTCTGTGTGTTTGGATCTCAGCATTTTTGTCATCTCTGCCAGGAGACAGGGGAGTAGGTGGAACTGGAAGACTTGTTAGCTAGACAAGATTTGACTGAATTCCAAAGCAGAGCCAGTTTCCTGCTTCTTCCTATGGCTGGGGAAGGATGATACATTAACTGATATTGCTGTGGTATGTGCGCAAACCCTGAAAGACTTAAAAACATGAGAGAAGTTGTTCCCACAGTCATCCCCTAACGGTGCAAAAATACAGAGCCAGGAGGAAAAAGTACCAAAGAAACAAACAGAAAATAGAAGTCGTTTTAGTTTCTGTTTACACTCTCAGTTCAAAACTACTGCTGTGTGTGAAATTCAGGCTTCGCCTGGAAGGCAAGAGGTGTTTTGTTATTGATTGCATTAAGATCAGGATTACACCTCTCAGTCCTGATTTAAAGGAAATTTTGGAATTCAATTTGAACTGTATCTTCCACTAAAATGGAAGTTCAGCTAAGTCTGGGTAGATTTTCCCTCAGGTGTGGCTAACTAATTTGTGTTGGAAATCAGCACAATTCCAAAGAACGTAATGCAATTTTATAGGAGAAAAAATGTACTATATATCTAGTAAACCTGGAACGTAGATTCAAAGAACTTGGAATGAAAACGGATACTGATGCTCCACCAGTTTGACTTCCTGCAGCTGTGTCCTTTGGAACAGCTGAGAGTTGGCTTCTGGAGCAGGCACGATCCTTTTCTCATTGCCGTGCCTGTGTCAGCCACCACACCTGAGAACCTTGTTGGTAGGGAGGCAGGCAGCCAGGTAGAGGTAGGTAAAAATATTATAGGAATAACATAAGATCTTGGGCCACTTATGCTTTGCTGAAATGATATGCTGTCGTAGAAGTTGACCAAAGCTGGTAGCAGGATCTAATTGACTGAAAAACAGTACTAGCGTGGGTACTAAAAATTACACCAAGTAAAGCAGGAACACTTCTATCAACTTCAAGGTCTGTCTATCCCAAGATTATAGTGTGGTAAGTGTGGATTTACATCATGCCAGCTACTCTGTTGTAATATCTATATGCATCTTTTTACTCCATGGCAAAAATGCAGTAAAATAACCATCAGCCAAAGGGAATAAATTGCTGTACCTCACATTTGCTGTGAGAAAATGAACCAGAAAAGTGGTTACTTTGCAGTAATAGCTAGACTGATACAAATTCACTACCTGCGTTACTCACAGTGACTCTCCTTATGCCAGTTCCTGTGGGACTATGAATGGGCTTTCTCACATTTACATGACTCTTGGCATTTATATTTTGGTTTCTTATGGATATATTTCAACAGATTCTACATCAACTACATAGGGTAACAGGGCGGTAACTGAGTTAAGAGTGAAATTCATTCACCGCTGTGTATAAAGCACTGAAAGTGATGGATATTAAACTCTATCAAGGACATACTATTGTTGTAGAGAATATTTCTCAGTCTTATTATGCAGTGGATTTAACCTGTCATCAGATACAACGCCCTTCAAAAAATATTTAGAAAAAGGTGAAATCTGATTTAATTAAAATCTGAGAAAACGCACTGTCTAGAATATGCCATGATAATGAGTATTCAGTCGTTCAAAACCGTTTTTTATGGTGTAGAATACGGTTTTCACTGTGCAACTTCAAGGATGTATGTTTATTTTGAAGTCAAATTCACAATGGTGTTTAATAGTATCTAAGAAGAACTTTGTAATCATCACTGTTGAATCAAAATTAGATTATTTCATTCACATTATGTCTTTGCGTAGTCTTTGCAAGAGATGGAAAAAGATATAGCCATAGAACTGGCATTATGATGACACGTATCATATTGTGCGTTATGGCAGATATCTCCAAAAGCATAGATTAGAAAACATGCATTATTTAATCAAGTTTGTCTGATGCTGGTATAAGGCTGTGAACTGGATGTCAAATTTGCTGAATTGCTTTTTGCCATCAGCAGGAAACATAATTTGGTGAAGGCTGTGATGTTCTCTGAGGTTATGTGATAGCAAATCTTGGGTGGGTGTCCCCCTCATGAGGCCACTTCCACTGTTCCACTGAGGTGTGCTGGGATGTGTTTGGACCTTTCATTTCATTGTTTCTACTACAAGGCAAAAGAGAAGGGAAGTTCTAGAATGGAATTTGTCTGAAACTTGGCTTGCAGGCCACAGTCTTCCAGGCTCCTCTGAATCAGACAGTCCAAAGTTTCTAGTCTTAACATTTCGAGCAAGGCATGGGGAGTTTGTTTAAGAAAAAACCTGTCAGACTTTAAAGGGTAATACTGTTAATATTCAGTAATTTCAGTAACAGCAATTACAGAGAACTGTTATATATATAGACTGGATATAATATTAATCTGAATTTACAAAATAGATATCTGTGTCACATACAGAATCGCAGAGGGAAAGAAGTCAGCAGAATATTTACTGTCTAAGAGAGAGCAAGTTGTAAAAAACAAAAGCCAGATGCCAAATAAACTCTTCAGGGCTGTAAATATATGCCTTTGCCAAATTTACAGCTGTTCATAGAGGAAAAGCGTGATGAGAAAATTCATCAGCAAACAGAAACTTTCCAGAGAGGAACATTAGTAGTCAGTAGATAATCTTGACACATAAATCTGCATATTTTAGGCAGAAAGTAAAGAACCAGAAGTCTGATGCATGAAATAATTTTTGTATTGAATTTTTAATACTTAGTTATACGGAAGTCCTTTTTAGCCATCCAGGTCACTCAGAGTATCCCCGGTGGCTGTCAGCTACCGCAAAATCTGCAGGGTTGAATTTCAGTGCAGGTAACAAACCAGTCTGTGCCAAGGACATAGGAATTGAGGTTGTCATTATTTTTCTTACGAAGCTGTAGCAAGCAGAGTATGGAGATACTCTGAAACTGCTGACATTGTGTAGTCAATAGATTCTTGGAAAACCCTAGAAAGCACCAAAGTGGCTTAAAGCCAACCTTGTTTCCTTTCTTGATACCCTTAATCCAATCACAAGAACAGTGTGAAAATAAGGCTCCTTTTTTCCCTGAAGAAATATTTGACTACAGTTTTATTATCAATTACTCAAGGTATTAACTGTATATTTGTGATATTATAAGGAAAGGGGTAACTCTGTTACCCTGAGACTTGGTACAGCAGATGTTTCATATAATTTATGATGACAGAAGATTATTAGCTCTTTTCTTTTTTATTATTTCTTGATAAAGGGGTTGCTCCCACTTATAAATGAAGCAATTTTAAGGTGTTCTTGTATATTCATTTTGCATACTATTTTGGCAATTTAAAATAACCTTGTTATTGCATTTACTAAAAAGTAACGCCTCTTTACACTTGACAACAGAGCTTACTGTAAATGAAAATCATGCAGGGTGTAAGGGTAACTTAAACTGATGAAACACCACATAGAATGAATATAGTGCAAGATATGCTCTAGAAATAATATGAAGTTAGAATGAAACTTAGCTTTATTTGGAAAAAACAAAAAAAAAAACAAACAAAAAAATTCTGTTCCACCAAATCAGAAGAATGTTTAGTTAATTTCTACTTGCTGACCATTTGGTTACCCTGGATTTAATCCTCTTCAATTATTCACATCTGAACCACTTCTATATTTCTTAAATCGAGTGCCATCATTTTACTGCAGTTCAGTTTGAAGTCCAAATAACTTCTTAAGATTGCTCTGTCAGACATTTATGTATATGTTTGTAGTGTTCATCATTGTTTACAGCATCTTCTAAAAAGCTTCAGACCACAATGATTTTAATTTTTATTTCATGCTTTCTATTTACTGTAGCAAACTGAAATGTCCTCTCTTCTCCCTATTTTTATCACATGGTGGAAACATCTCAGTGTTTGCAGGGGGAAGACAGCTCTGGAAAAGATATATCGGTCACTTGACTATTGCAGTACACCAGTACACAAAAGGAGGTCTTTGCACTTTCAAGAATTTTGTACTTGACCGCTTTCATGCTGTAGAATTCCAAAATGTCACGTATTCATCTGAGAGCACACAAAGACTGAAGCACTGACAAGAAGTTGAGCTGTTGAGTTTCTACAGCTCCTACTCACAACACAAACATCATGAGCATCTGCTTCATACGACAGAAAGGAACGGTAGAGAACAGAAGAATTAACGTTAGGGTCTTCCAGAAATATCAGCTCTGTGTATCCCGTATCTACATAAGCCTCCAGAGTCCACTAACCAAATTGCAGCTGAAAGAATACAGTTTACACAGACGCAGAGAGGAAAGACTAGCAGTGACTAGCAGCAATCACAGGACAGATAAAGTCCTGCCTGTATGCTGCATCACAAAGAGAATGTTAAGGGATTATAGAGTACAAGAACTAGAGACATCCAATGAAGCTGTCAAGTGGGAGGATGTAAAAAGAAAAAAAGATACACAGATAAATGTTTGTGCTTCTACACGGGCAGTTTGAATCACCTGCTGTTCTGCTCCCAGATCCTGTTAATCCATTGTCCATACTCCATGCATGCTAGACTGCTCCTGGCACAGACAAAATGGTCTCTCCTGAAGCAGTGTTTGGCAGTGGTTTGGTAATTAGATCAGTTTATTGACCAGTTTAGTAAGTAGTAGGAACACAATTGTGCCATTTCTGTTTCTTTTCTCCGCATCAGTGATGTTCCAACAAACCTTACATTTCACACATCTTTACGCCCTTTCAGGTCTGTCTGTACCCGTGTTTTTCTCATCTTATCACAGTAAAAATAAACAGATAACCTGGCATTATTCATTATTAATGTCTTTTTTTTTCATAACATGCCCTAGATGAATTTTAAAAATACGTAAAAATTGTTACCTATTGCAGATCCAAAGTGGTATGAGGTAGAATAAGACAATCCTTGGCAGTTGATGCCATGCACTTCCAGCTATTTCCACTTATAATAGGCAGACTAGGCATGTTTCCAAGAATCTTTCTGTCCATATTCAGAAATGTGGGTATGGTTTGTTTGTTTTATTTGTCTGTTTTGGGTTTGGTGTTTTTTTTTTTTTCCCTGAAGGGATTGACATAACATGCATGAAGAAAACCAGTATTGCATGTGTGTTGAAGAGGCTAACATTTGTAAATTCATAAATCATTAAATAATGGCACAATTTTAGTCTCTGCATTTTAACATTTTCCCCACCCTGCTCAGGAGTTAGTTCAGGCCAAGGACCATTCCCAATAAACAGCGCAGAGGTGCCCATGCTTTTTTGAAGAATGAGAGAGTTTCAGCGTACAGACACAAGTTTTGCCATGACAGTTGGCCAGAGGACCACAGAAAGATCTCTGACTAATTTTATTTACTGGTAAAGCCTCATTGCTACCAGTGAGGTGGTTTACTAATTCTGAAAATTCTACTTTTGTGGCAGTTTTCATTCTGAGAACTGTAAATATTTTTATCCCACTGATGGCTATAGCTGCATAAATTTGGTATAATGTCTACAGAGGTGTTATGCCAAAGCCTGAGAGCAGCAATAGAAACACAGTTTCTAGGGAAATAGAGATTTCCAACAACATCATCTTTGGAAACTCAGACTATGCTACTAATACCTAACAATCCACAGGACTCTCAGATTACTTCATCACAGATGAAGACTGTATAGACCTTTTATATCTATGTCGCATCAGGCAAGCAGTATTTAAAAGGAAGAGAGGCAATGTTATTAAATTTCTGATACTACAGAGTAAATAACTACAGAGAAAAAAACATAAGTATAGAGCAAAATTTCTTTCTATAGGTATCTTTTTTGTTATAAATCTACTACTTTTAACAGACTTTCTTTAAGCAAAGCTTATTATATTTCATAATTAAACTTGTAATATTCCCCAGCAAAAGGAAACACACTACAGATCAGGTTGCTGTGAATTTTTAAGTATTTGGGTTTGTGGGTTCTTTTTTTTTTTTTTTTGTTAAGTATTTTCTCTTTATAAAAATGTCCCAAAATAAGGAAAATAAATAAACCCTTATAATTTTTATAGCAGTGACATATGAAATTCACTTGAACGTTTTTTTACTCAGTAAGTATTATTCTTTACAGTTACTGTTAGTTTGATGCATTTGGTTAAACTAAAACAGCGAAAACCAAAATATATTTACAGCAAGTTCTGACCTTTGCTTCTCACACTGCCTTGAAAAATCAGCAGTAGGAAAAGATACCTGGAAATCAGGTCACCAAACTACAAAGTATCTCAAAGCTTCCCCATAGCGTATCTGGGAATCTGAGGAAATTTGGTCCTCTGAAAACACAGAGAAGGCTGCAATACAACAAGCAAGAAAAAGAAAATCCTAAGGAAAAAAACAGGAAAGAATGGAGATACGATACTAGGAGTAACAAGATGACATTGATACATACAAGTCCTTTTGAATCCTTATGTATTTTAACTTTACTATGAAGTTTATTCAAAATAAAAGAGAAACACTTATATTTGTTTTTCTGTAAAATTTAATGCTTTTATAAAAAGAGAGATAAAATGATATCAAGGAAACCCTTGTATCTGACATATATAGCAAACACATATGCTTTTCCCATCACTGGAAAGTGAAAGAATAATACTTGTAACAGAAAAATGGCCAACAGAAGGGCATTACTTTATATAATGGAATTTTCCTCATCTTTCTTTGCCAGATAACTTTAGATTTGGTTTCAGCTATCAATCACATTCTGTCTCCAAGGATATAAAACAACCATCAGACAAGCAATTCAGTGGATTTAACAATTTTATTGTAAAGATTTGGTCCTATAAAGATCTTTCTACATACTTGCAGAAGGGGAACCTGTGGTTAAAATATTTCACCAGCATTCAGGAGCCCTGGCGGTTCAGCACTCAACATTGCTACAACCATCTGTTTGAACCTTAGGAAGTCATGTAGGTCTGGACAAATTCTCAAATGTATTCTTTGCTTTCATTTTGTAAACCAAGCTTCTCAGATGTGTGAAGGTGAGCACAGACTTAAGTGTTTTACTACTTCATGGCTATCTCTGCCTGTGGTTCAGATCCTGAACTGCAAAAAAAAAGAAGTAACAATGCTTATCATACTTGCAAGAATTATTCTCTTAATACTTGTTCAGTTACTTCAGTGACAGACCACTTAGATAATAGGAGAGGACACAAAGTGGACAAGAAGTGGCACAACAGTGACTGCTTTCGTTGGGTCTTGTCAGATTCGTAACAAGGATTAAGGTCATGGTGATGGATTCCAAGAAACCCTGCAGTGCCTAATGTGACTAAAAAAATTAGGATGTCAAATCCCTTTACTATTTCATGGGTCCAAATTCTCCTTGCTCTGGGCAGCAGAGAGGTGGAAATTCCCTGAATGAGTACATACAAAAGTCATCGCTATCAGTTCTGAAACAAAGAACACATTTTTCTCAATTAAAGCTGTGAAGAACTCCATCTATATTCAGGATTATGGGGAGCACTACGGTGTTTATATTTTGTTGTTTTTGTTGTTGTTTTCTGTTCCAGGTGATCCATTGCCCTCTAGCTCAGTGTTTGTTTTAATTCATATTTAGAGGAGGAGAGTATTGTTATTATCTTGAATTATACTTTATTCTGGGTCTAATACACTGTGGACCCAAAATTAGGATGTTTGTTTGTTTTTCTTCTTTTGGGTGCTTGCCAGCAGAAAGACAGGCTCAGGTGTATTGCAATTCATATACATCACAAGGATGTATACATTAGGCACTTGGAAGCTGGTTACTCTTGGGCTCATGCTCGGTATATTTGGGTCAAGGAGCTTTGGAAGTTAAGTTAGAAAGAAAAGAAATAGCATGTGAAAATCAGATATGCTATGTTTTTGAAACAAAGTTCATAGTACTGTTCTAGTAAATTTATTTCCTATATATGCTGTGCAGAATTTCTAATACAGAATTCCAAGGCCCAACTATAGCCATCTGGGTCAAAAAAGCCTAATAAATATGAGTATATGATGGACCTGGGAGAAAATTACTTTGGGGAGTTTTTCAATTGTATATTTCTCACATAGAAAACACAGCACATTTGTGTTTCTCTCTGAGATCTGACAGATACATTTATTTATTGTGAATGATGCTTTTAAAATTGCAAGCTAGATTGCTCAGGATTATAGGGAATGGCATTGTATAGAGCAGTCAAGCATAAAGAAAACAAATATAATGAAAATAAAGATGCTAGCCAACGCTGCTTTGCACATCTCCCCTAAAGAGGACAAATAGTTTTTAGAACACTAGAAGACTTTGCAGGGCCAACTAAACAGAGTAATCTTGACAATCCAATTCCTTTCCTTTTCATAGACTTAAAACTGGAAGGTTTGTTCTTCTGTAAGTCTACTGTGTTCTTATTTACCTATATTGATCCAAAACTTTTTCAATTTTAGTGTTAGAATCGTTTTAGCTATGACTTCAAATTGACTCACCGCTGCCAGTATTAACAACCAACCAGGTTGCTATATTTCATCTAAACACACTTTATCACATTTTTCTATTGCCTGCATGACAGAAACTCCAAGAGCTTACTGCAGCAGTGCTGCTATGGACTAACCTGATGAAGTACTAGGCATCTGTTGGAAAGGTGCTCAGCGTCCATAACAACCGGTGGCCTGAATTACTTTAGCATCTAACAGAATCAGGTTCTTTGTCCTTAAAGTTCATAGAATCACAGAATGGTTTAGGTTGGAAGGTACCTTATAGATCATCTGGTTCCAACCCCTCTGCCATGGGCAGGGACACCTCCCACTAGACCAGCTTGCTCAGAGCCCTATCCAACCTGGCCTTAAACACCTCCAGGGATGGGGCCTCCAACAACTTCTCTGGGCAACCTGTTCCAGTGTCTCACCTCCCTCAGAATGAAAAATTTCTTCCTAATATCTAATCTAAATCTACCCTCTTCCAGTTCAAAGCCATTACCCCTCATCCTATCACTACAGGTCCTTATAAAAAGTCCTTCTCCATCTCTCCTCTAGCTCCCTTTAGGTACTGGAAGGTCGCTATAAGGTCTCCCCGGAGAGTTCTCTTTTCCAGGCTGAACAACCCCAACTCTTTCAGCCTCTCCTCGTAGGGGAGGTGTTCCAGCCCCCTGATCATCTTCATGGCTCTCCTCTGGACCTACTCCAACAGGTCCATGTCTTTCCTATGTTGGAGTCTCCGGAGCTGGACGCAGTACTCCAGGTGGGGTCTCACGAGAGTGGAGTAGAGGGGCAGAATCACCTCCCTTGACCTGCTGGCCACACTTTTTCTGATGCAGACCAGGATACAGTTGGCTTTCTGGGCTCCAATTGTGCATTGCCAGCTCATCTTGAGCTTCTCATCAATCAGAACCCCCAGGTCCTTCTCCTCAAGGCTGCTTGCCATCCATTTTCCTCCCAGCCTGTGTTTGTGCTTGGGATTGCAGGACCTTGCACTTGGCCTTATTGAACTTCATGATGTTGGCATGGGCTCAACTCTCCAGCCTGTCCAGGTCCCTCTGGACAGCATCCCTCCCCTCCAGTGTGTCTACCTCACCAAACAGCTTGATATCATCGGCAAACCTGCTGAGGATGCACGTGATTCCACTGTCCATGACACCAAAAAAGATGTTGAACAGCACGGGTCCCAGTACTGATCCCTGAGGAACACCACTCATAACTGGTTTCCACTTGGACATTAAGCTGTTTACCACAACAGTTTGAGTGCAACTGTCCAGCCAGTTCCTTGTCAAAAGAGTGGTACATCTGTCAAATACATATCTCTCCAATTTAGAGACCAGGATGGTGTCCAATGCTTTGCACAAGTCCAGGTAGATGACATCAGTTGCTCTTCCCTTGTTCACTACCTCTGTAACCCTCTCGAAGGAGGCCAACAAGTTTGTCAGGCATGACTTGCCCTTGGTGAAGCCATGTTGGCTGCCACCAATCACCTCCTCTTTTTCCATGTGCCTTAGCAGAGGAGGATCTGCTCCATGATATTGCCGGGCACAGAGGTGAGACTGATTGGCCTGTAGTTCCCTGGGCCTTCCTTTTTTCCCATTTCAGCAGAATGAAGGCATATTGTCCTAAAGCTCCATAAAGGAAACTGGAAAACTGTATTTAACATTTGAAATGATGAAATGACCATTATGCTATTATTCATTGCAATGAAATGATATGTTGTAAGCTGTGTTTTGGTTAGTGTAATCCTCTATAGCTGCTGATGTACTTTATAGGAGAGTCAACTACTTTTTGATTTTTTTTACTGCAATTTAGAATGAAAGTAATAAAATTATCTTCTACGGCAGTTTTGCACTATCGTCGACCAGAAAGGGAAAAGAAATCGCAGAATCACAGAATCACAGAATTTTCAGAGTTGGAAGGGACCTCTAGAGATCATCTAGTCCAACTCCCCTGCTAAAGCAGAATTGCCCAGAGCACATTACTCAGGACTGCATCCAGGCGGGTCTTGAAAATCTCCAGAGAAGGGGACTCCACAACCTCCCTGGGCAGCCTGTGCCAGTGCTCTGTCACCCTCACCGTAAAGAAGTTTTTCCGTGTATTTGAACGGAACTCCCTGTGTTCTAACTTGTGCCCATTGCCCCTCGTCCTGTTACTTGCAACCATTGAAAAGAGCCTGGCTCCATCCTCCTTCAACCCACCCTTTAGATACTTGTACACCATAATAAGGTCTCCCCTCAGCCTTCTCTTCTCCAGGCTAAAGAGTCCCAGCTCTCTCAGCCTTTCCTCATAAGGCAGATGCTCCAATCCTTTAATCATCTTAGTTGCCCTTTGCTGGACTCGCTCCAGTAGTTACCTGTCCCTATTGAACTGGGGAGCCCAGAACTGGACACAGTATTCCAGTTGTGGTCTCACCAGTGCAGAGTAGAGGGGGAGAATGACCTCCCTCGACCTACTGGCCACACTCTTCCCTATGCAGCCCAGGATTCCATTGGCCTTTTTGGCAACAAGGGCACATTGCTGGGCCATGGATAACTTACTGTCTACTAGGATCCCCAGATCCTTCTCCTCCGAGCTACTTCCCAGCAGGTCCGCCCCTAACCTATACTGGTGCCTAGCATTCTTCCTCCCCAAATGCTAAAGGCAAACATGTCAAAGTATCATTTGCCCATAAACTCAAAATGGAAGATATGGAAACACTTGTATGTTGTAAATACACTATGCTTAGGGTGCAGAGAGACCTGAAAAGAAGAAAGGGTGTGATCCATGAGAAGAACTTACATTTGAGTAATGTTCACCACTGTAGCTGCTGATTTTATGTTTGCTTGATCACAAGGTTGTGATATTGGCAACAGGACTATTATAAATTTTAAATGGCAAATTTTCTTTATTGTGGCAGAAAATTAAATTTCTTATGAGGACTGTGTTCAATTTCACAGGGAATTTTGGCCATGCAAATAATTTACTATGAAGCATGGGATTGCCTACATACAGTCAACCTTCACATCCTGGAATCTACTTCAGTTCCTATAGAATTTCCCCAGAGTATGAACAAAAATATCTTCCAGTCCCAGCAATGCTGCCTATGAGAAGTTCTCAGATCACATCAGAACATTTATTTGGCTGTTGATACAAAAAGTTCCTTCACAGTTTATTGGACATTCACAGAAAATGAATTTTTAAGGCACTGAAGAATTCTGAATGGCCAGATCCTGGATCCACACATGTTATTGTTGGCAGAATATGTCTGCAGGTGTCTGGATCCACAGTCAGTACCTCATTTCCCCTACCTATATAGCACGTGATAATCTGCTATGTCAAATCATTGCTTAGTGTTGCCAGCCAAAGTGATCCTGTGACTTTTGGTGTCTAACCTATTCTAAGGAAGACTGAAAAAAAACACCAACAAATATCCAAAACGAGTCATCAACTACTACGTCTGTCACTTTTTTGTATATTTTTTTGTTTGTTTTATTTTAATTATATTTTCTAAATTTACAAATTTATTTTGCACAGACACATTTCTGGATCACAGAATGAAGTGTCTTCTACATGGCAATGACTATAGTATAAAAATGTACAGCTCAGTATGATATACCTCAAACAAAATATACAATTGTGCTTCACACAGGAGGAAGGAGACAGAGGAACTTTCCAGAGCTGATTCAGATGTAGATATCTGGAAACTCACATTGGGTAACTCTTGCTGTGCTCATGGAGCATAGGCTTTTCTCAACACATTAGCCACACTTCTACCACACATATGACAATTTTTTCAAAGGTTCAGTGTGACAGTACTCCATATGCTAAACTGTCTCCCCTCTTCCATTTACATCAACTTCAATGTTACACTTTTAATCTTCAAAGCTCTGTTAGTATGGCCTTAGGCTACTTCAGTGATTGCCTGCCACAGAATGATGTGACTTTTCCAGACAGTGGTTAAGGAAATATGGAATTTTAAAGGGCAAGGATGAGTCTCAGCAGAGTAGAAACTGAACTCAGAATTTTCTCTGTGAAACTGGAACTAATTTAAAGAAGAAATGAGAATTACCTCTATAGTTTCCAGAACTAAATGCCAAATCTCTCTCCTTTCCAATATTTAGATCTTATTTGGGCAGGAATTATCTAGAATGTTCCAGCAGCAATATTGCTGCTGTAGGAAATGTTTTGGGATTTTTTTGTTTTGTTTTGTTTGTCTAATTTATGAACTAAAATTAAACTTACTGTTTCTTTTCAGTTTGCATCACTTTCCAGATACATAGGCATAGAAGAGCTTTAAACAGGAATGGAAATGATGAAACTCAGCTCTATTATAGTTATTAAAAAAGTTTAGAAGGATTTTTGGGACTGCTCATCTCTACAGATCTATACCTAACAGAATAATTAAAAAAAAAGAAAAAAACTAAAGATAATATTATCATTAAAGAAAGCCAGGCGGATCATACTTACAATACAGATTATCATTTTAAGGGCAACAGTATGAAACTGTGGTTCATATAAAGTTATTCCAAGTAATCAAATTAGTATATTTTTGAATGTATTTGAGAACCTTCCTTAATAATTTAAGTTAAGGCTGAAGAAATTAATGCCTATTTAAGGATAGTTTGGCTAGAAAATTTAAATTGGCACATATCATATATTCCATGTTTTTCCAGAAAACAGGTAGTATTAACATAGTTCCAGCACCCTTGAAAGAGGTCATAGCAGAGTATCTGATATAAAATTAAAGTATTATTTCCAGGAGTTTTAAGTTACTCTGGGAGAAATAAGTTGAACAAAATATTGTGCAATTGATACAGGCATGACGCTTATTAAAATGTTAACAAAAGATGAATACCACATGTATGATATGGTCTTCTACAAAATGATCCCTGGTTTTCTGTAAAAGTTAATGGAAGAAGTGAAGAGTGGACTTAATAATTGGAAAACATTCTTTTCAGCCTCCCCTACAGTAGAGGCTGCACAGACATTTTGCACTACTATGCTGCTTATTCCACCAAGATTAAAAGTAAGCTAGGCCTTCAAATAAAGCCTTGCTGAACATCTAAAATTTGGCTGCTTAATTATCACGTCCACAAGTAGCAGCTGACAATACTAAAACCTCCATGGCTTAGAGAGGTATCAGACAGACTTCAACAGGCAGTCAGTTAAGGCACTGAGTAGAGGGGGTCATTCTGTAAGTATGTATTATATTGTATTACGTCAAGTGGGTCCTTGTACAGCTCAGTGCTGGTGAATTTGGGGTAGCCACATTTAGATCACGAAAGAGGTCATAACTGCTCTTCCCAACAATACACTTCCAAGGGCATAACGGTGATCGTTTGCAGTCAAACAGCTAACTTTATTTACGGTGTTTATGTGGCACACAAAAAAAAAAAAAGAAAAAGAATAGCTAACATGAAAATTATTTCCTCAGAAAATACTGAAGAGGGAAAATGATTTCAAGATAACGAATGAACACTGTGGTGTTAATCTATGCTCTTTTTTACCTCTAATTAGCAATGTGATTAAAGAAATTAGAGTTAATTAAAGGTAAAATGTTTCTCCTGTAAATTGTTTCATGCATCTGATAACATGAGATATGCCACTCAGAGGCTGTTTCACCCATAAAGCCCGCATGTTTATAGCCCGTGTATAACATTTGTAATCATCTGTCTAATATGTTTGGGTATTACTAAACAAAACTCATTGGAAGAGTTAATTTTACTTGAATAACTGTCTGTTCCTTTTGTAAACTGCCTGTTTCTAAACTCAGACTTGGGCTGATGAATGCCAGGACGGTTATTCCTGAAGCCAGCACCAGAGCTATGACTTCAATGAACAAGGCAACTCCTCTGTTTCCATCACTGTACATTTCTCTGATCAGAGTAGCGCTGAGTCAGATCAAACAGGCTGGTATTAATGTCATTCTTTCCAGCTGGTTAGCTGGTGTTGAATGAGTCTAGGGAAGGTGAGAAGGGGGATATGATTAATTTTTTTTTTTTTTTTAACATATGTAATAACAAAGTAGGTAAAATCTGTTAACAGAATTATTTATCTTGCATGTATTAAACTAATATATGAGTCCCTGGGTAAATCAGCGTGTGCATCTTTCTGGTATATTTTGTTTTTTCACTGCTCCATAGACTTTTTTGTACAGAAGGTTAAGAAAATAGAATGACTGTCTTGAGTCAAATTAAGCATAATACAAAAGCAAAAGGTTGACCCCTCCACCCCCCGCACACCAATGGTTTCTGTTTTCAGATGTTATACTCTCTATTCATACCCATGGAAACATGTGGATGAATACCTGGGGAAGAGAAATTCTTCTTTGTTGTGACGCACATCATCGAGAGAAATATGCAAAACAAGAAAAAAATTTATAAAAAGCAAAATAAAAGATTCTGGAAGATCTCAATGCAGTCATTTAGTACATCTTGTTGCGAAACAAGGATCAATTGTGCAGTATTTTTAGAGGGACTTTAGCAGCAATGTCTGGTTTCAAAATTTAGGGATCATTAATTTACTGGTGTCTTAATTCCCTGTCTAGAAACCTGACAAAATTAGACAAAATGGTGTGGTGTTCAATGAAACAATCTTGCTTGCCTCTAAGCAGTGAATTAACTGCCTTAAGAAAGAACTATCAAAGGTGAAAAAAAAAAAAAAAGAAGAAAACTGAAAAGAGGAAAATGCACAGGATAATATTCAATAGCTAAATCTCTTTTCCCCTGATGTATTCATAACTATTAAATTTCCTTATCTCTGATTTATTGGTAAAGCTACTCATGCCACCTGGCTGATTTCTGTTTTCAACAGCTATGTTCTCTTTGTATTTTGGATTGTTAACTCTTAGATTTATTTATTTTTTTTTAACTCTTTCATTGTAGCGAGACCTCACCGTGCTGCAGCTGCCTCATTAATGTGTTTCATGGCCATGCTCCTTCTTTCCAAGGTACAACTGCTATGCTAAAAGCAGTTATTTTCGGTTATTGATGTTTTTCTACAATAAATGTCTTTTGTAAAAGTTGCTTATATATAACAAGAAATTTGATTTTCTGAAAGTTAAAAGTAAATCTGCATATGATATTCATTCCAGATCCGTTTTATCAGCATAAAATCTGTTACTAAGTTTAAAAATGTTAATTGTTTGTTATTAAAATAAATGAAAAAGAAAACCCAACACTTACATATCAAATATATTTTAATGGATGATACATAAAGCACAAGATTGTCAGCATGCCACATGTCATGGTATCCTTTCCGTTTTTTTTTTTTTAAGCAAATATTCAATGAATACTCACTTTTCTGTGGAGGAATGATGCAAGTATTGATGCAAAGTGATATATCAAACTAGTCTCATCCTGAACCGAATTACCAAAAGCCTATCCAGCAGGACAAGGAAGGTGGTTTAACCTCCCTGCTACTCATTTTTGGGGCCATGTCTGGAGTGCTGCATCCAGTTTGGGACCTCATAAACCAGAAGGCATAATTGACAAACTGGAGGGAGTCCAGTGGAGGGCCAACAAGATAACTAAGGGGTAGGTGGTACACAGGATGTGTGGAGAGGTTGAGGGAATTGGTTTTGTTTAGTCTAGAAAAGAAAACACTCAAGGAAGATAGCACTGCAGTTATCTACTATCTGAGGAAAGGCTCCTAGTCAGGCATAACAAAAGGACACAACTCAAAGCTTCAGCAACAGAAATTCCAAGTGACTATGAAGAAAAAAAATTGCAGATAGAGTGGTTATCCCTGTATCCGATTGCCCAGAGAGGCTACAGAGTCTTCACCCTTGGAGATACTTAAAACTGGCCTGGGCACAAGCCTGAGCAACTTGATCTGACTTTGACATTATTACCACTTTGGGCAGGAGATCGAACTAGGGGACTTATAAATTTCCCTTGAAACTGAAATTGTGCTATATTTTTAGAAGTCCATTTATTCTTTGATTTAAGGTCTGCTTGTGTAAATTCTTGTGATACAGGACTTTCTAGAGAAAACATTTGTGTTCACCTTACACTGTGAAAGGAAAGGATGCCAGATATAATATTTTTGACCATTAACTTGTCCAAGAATAAAACACAGATTATGTCAAATGCTGTGTTTATGAATATAACCAAACTCCTTGACACTAATTTCTATTTCATTTGGAGCCTGGGAGAGTACTTCTTTTTTTTTTTTTTTTTTTTATGAATCAAGCCCCTCATTGGCTCTCCACCATCTACATACAGAAGTTAAATTTTTTCCTGAAAGATATTTCATGTCTCAGTGTGTTTGGATAAGGGTAGGGGAAATGTTCATTCATTCCCAAATTCCATGGTTTCCCATAGGACATTTTTTCCCTGGTGAAAAATTCTATTTGCTGTACTGTACTTAAAAAACTACAACTGTGATGTCTTTTTCTACCACAGAAGAAACATGTTGATGTCAGATACTCCCAATATGTCTAGTTTTTTTAGCTATTTGTGGTTGCCATGGTTGGCTAACACAGAAGGTCAGATTTGAATTTAAACTGAGCAAATTAAGCGAATAGATTTATTTAAAATGTACTGGACTAGACTATATATACTCTGTCTTGTCTCTGGTATTTTGGATGTGACCCTATATATAGCCTTTCCTTTGTGAAACAGCAGAGTTTGATAAACAGACAATTTTAAAAGCATAAGTAATATCCTGTCCTGCCTGCTATGAACACCACAATTAACCTGATTCATGGGACATGAGTGCCATGAAATACATTGTTTGACAAGCACCATAATTACTTATACTAACAGCAGGGGTGAAGACTGCAGTTGAAAGAAATCTGAATGCCATATATCATAAACTTTGCTGTAGTTTTCTTCACACCGTTTGGCACTCTGCTTTTTATCTTTATTATTATTATTATTATTATTAAACTCAAATCTAATAAAGCTTCAGCTAAATTTGAGATTGTATATTTATACAGAGCTGTGTCTGGAATGGAAAGTGTAACTTTGGATTTCAGATATGATACTGAGACAAGTGTCTCAGAAATTAGGTAAGAGTCAAGGTGGTGGTTTCTTTTTTTTTATTTTTTTAAGTACAGTTTCTAATCTTCAGCTGTTTACAACACTGGTGGTTACAGACATTGAATTTTCTTTGTAGGTCATTAAAGTCAATACAGTACCCATTTTTCAACTGTCATAATACTCAGTGACATTGTGTTATTTATGTTGCAGTCTCTTCCCATTCCTATTTGTTCCCTAATGCTTTCTAAACTAAAGAATTTTGTGGTGCCAAAATAAGAGATAATAAGAAAAATGTCAGACACAAAATGTTTTTGTCTTTTTCAAAGGTAATTTCTTTATCAGTAACTTTGTTATTTGAAAGATTGTGCTCTCCAACTTCCCTAATGCTGTACCGTTTTAAAACATTGTCTCAACTGGGGTCTGGCTTGGGAGTAAGCAGTAGACTTTTTGATCTTTTAGCTATTCAATGACCCATGAGAACAATTTTGTGGTTGAATTTTTGTCTGTAACAGAAAGGATTATTATTATTACTATTATTATTATTATCATCATCAACAACAACTTATAGCTAGAGAACTGAGTCACAGAGAAACTGGTATGATTTCCATGGTAGAGACGACAACTGCAGAAGTGGAAACTGCAAACAGATATCCTAAAACCTGGGTTAGTGTTCCACTAAGTCCTGGAGACCATTTTCTGTCTTCTTGTTAAAAAAAATAAATATGGTTTTGTTCAGTTTAATCAGTAACATTCATTCTCTTCTGTTGTTTTTCATGCATCTTGTCACATCTAATGACCTTTCATGAACAACGAAAGTTTGCCTCAAAACCTTTGTAATTTCTGGTTAAAACTGTTGTCCAGATTTCATGTTACACAAATACTTCTCTAAGCCACTAGCCATCATATTTGAGAAGTCGTAGTGGTCTAGGGAGGTTCCTGCCAATTGGAAAAGGGGAAACATAACCCCTATTTTCAAAAAGGGAAATAAGGAAGACCCAGGGAACTACAGGCCAGTCAGTCTCACCTCTGTGCCTGGCAAGATTATGGAGCACATCCTCCTGGAAACTCTGCTGAGACACACAGAAAACAAGGAGGTGATTAGTGGCAGCCAGCATGGTTTCACCAAGGGCAAGTCATGCCTGACAAATTTGGTGGCCTTCTACAAAGGGGTTACAGTGGCAGTGGACAAGGGAAGACCAACTGATGTCATCTACCTGGACTTGTGCAAAGTGTTTGATACTGTCCCACACGATATCCTGGTCTCTAAATTGAAGAGACATGGATTCGACAAATGGACCACTCCATGGATAAAGAACTGGCTGGACGGTTTCACTCAAAGAGTTGCGGTCAACGGCTCGATGTCCAAGTGGAGAGCAGTGACAAGAGGCATTTCTCAGGGGTCAGTACTGGGGCTTGTACTGTTCAACATCTTTGTCAGTGACCTGGATAGTGGGGGTTGAGTGCACCCTCAGCCAGTTTGCTGATGATACCAAGCTGTTTGGTGAGGTAGACACGCTGGAGTGGAGGGATGCCGTCCAGAGGGACCTGGACGGACTGGAGAGGTGGGCCCATGACAACCTCATGAAGTTCAAGAAGACCAAGTGCAAGGTCCTATATCTGGGTCGGGGCAACCCAAGCACAAATACAGGCTTGGCGGGGAATGGTTGGAGAGCAGCCCTGAGGAGAAGGACCTGGGGGTGCTGATCGACAAGAAGCTCAACATGAGCCAGCAATGTGCGATTGCAGCCCAGAAGGCCAATAGTATCCTGGTCTGCATCAAAAGAAGTGTGGCCAGCAGGTCAAAGGAGGTGATTCTGCCCCTCTACTCCACTCTCATGAGACACCGCCTGGAGTACTGCATCCAGCTCTGGAGTCCTCAACATAAGAAGGACATGGACCTGCTGGAGCATGTCCAGAGGAGAGCCATGAGGATGATCCCAGGGCTGCAGCACCTCTCCTATGAGGAGAAGCTGAAAGAGTTGGGGTTGTTCAGCCTGGAGAAGAGAAGGCTCTGAGGAGATCTTATTGCGGCCTCCCAGTACCTAAAGGGGGCCTACAGGAGAGCTGGGGAAGGACTTTTTATAAGGACCTGTAGTGATAGGATGAGGCGGAATGGCTTTAAACTGGAAGAGGCCAGGTTCAGATTAAACATTAGGAAGAAAATTTTCACTTTGAGGGTGATAAGGCACTGGAACAGATTGCCCAGAGAGTTTGCTGAGGCCCCATCCCTGGAGGTGTTCAAGGCCAGGCTGGACGAGGCCTTGGTCAACCTGGCCTAGTGGGAGATGTTCCTGTCTATGGCAGGGGGGTTGGAACCAGATGATCTTTAAGGTCCTTTCCAACCTAAACCATTCTATGATTCTCTCTTTTTTTGAAACCAATAAACATTATGATGTATGGTCAACTATAGATGTAACCACTGTGCAGGTGCTACATTTATGACAAAAAGTAGCAACACTTCCCAAAAGGTTGAACTTTGAGGGTAATGAATAGATGACTCTCATAAACCAGTCTTCAATCCCAAAGTGAATGCAAAAAATCAAAATGCTGGATCTATGTACAGTTTATGCTTACTTATGTGAGAGCCACAGTGAATACTTCTGAAAAGAGCGTTTACATTGCCCATTCATATCATGCATAGAATCATACAATCATAAAATGGTGTTGTGGTTTGGCCTCAGCTGACAACAAAGAACCACACAGCTGCTTGCTCACCTCCCACAGCTGTGGGGGAGAATTGGAAGAAACAGGCAAAACTCATGGGGTGAGATAAAGGCAGTTTAACAGAACAGCAAAGGAAAGAGGAAAACAACAATACCAATAGAGGAATGTACAAAACACTATTACTGTACCACCACTCACCAAACGGACCCAGGAATACCCAGCCCGCTCTGAGAAGCCACTTCCTGCCCCCTCCCCCAGCCGGCACCCCCATATAAAGTAAGCATGGTTCACATGGTATGGAATACTTGTGGACTGTGCCAGATCCTTAGGAAAATTAACCATATCCCCACTGGAACCAGGACAAATGGTTTAGGTTGGAAGGGACCTTAAAGAACATCTAGTTCCAACCCCCCTGTCATGGCCAGGGACACCTCCCACTGGACCAGGTTACTCAAAGCCCCATCCAGCCTGGTCTTGAACACTTCCAGGGATGGGGCATCCACAAATTCTCTGGGCAACCTGTTCCAGTGTCTCACCACCCTCAGAGTAAAAAATTTCTTCCTGATATCTATTTTAAATCTACCCTTTTCCAGTCTGAAGCCATTACCCCTCATCCTATCACTACATTCCCTCACAAAAAGTCCCTCTGCAGCTTTCCTGTAGGCCCCCTTCAGATGCTGGAAAGCTGCTATAAGGTCTTCCCAGGGCCTTCTCTTCTCCAGGCTGAACAACCACAACTCTCTCAGCCTGTCCTCATAGGAGAGGTGCATACATAATACATTTATGGGTAAAGGTCATCAGAGGGTTAATTTGAGTTACCTTAATTTTGAGGAAACTAAGATAGCTACTTGAGACAGACAAGTTAAAAATGAAGCTTTTAAGCTGGATAAAGTAAAAACTAATAAGGGAAAAATAAACTCTAGATAGTGAGGGTATGTAGTGAGGAGCTAGTCCTCAGGCAAAAAAACCCACAATGCTTTCTCCTTCTTGCAGTCTACATGTCTATCCATTAGGGTTAATCTGTCCATTAGTGTTAATCTTTGCATCAGCTTTGATGCGTACTACATCTGGCAGAGTAATGGCAGAACCAGACATACACCTGCAGGTAATTTACCAACATACATTATACCTATGGATGACATTCTTGGATCTGCAATCTCTTTTTTTCACCTTCTTTTTGGGTGGGGAGTTTCATTTTTACCAAAAAGCCAGAGCACATTTTAAACATTTTACACTTTGACTGCCTGTCTTTTTTACACAAGACGGTGCAGGTTCTGACTCTAGAGGAATTTTGAGCATTTCCTGCTAAAAAGGACCCCCCAAAGTTTCCTAAATCTAAATAAAAAACATGTGATACTAGACGTTTCCAGGGATAAAATGTCTGATTTTTTAAAGCATGTACAGTATGAAAGAAAGCATACATTGTCATGCCTGAAAATCTATCTCTTTTGGACCTCTTCTTGAGTATAACTTGCCATGCACCCTTTACTCTACTTGAAGGCATCTCACAGAGCTTGTGAAACTTGTGTTTTTGTGTGATCTGAAGTTCCTACCTCCTACATTTGGTCGTTTTAGTAGAAGGGAATTAGCAAATTACACCCACAAGTAGGTGTCCCAACCCTTTTTTAGTATTG
Organism: Vanellus vanellus; assembly: GCF_965231255.1. Classification (NCBI taxonomy): domain Eukaryota; kingdom Metazoa; phylum Chordata; class Aves; order Charadriiformes; family Charadriidae; genus Vanellus; species Vanellus vanellus. The sequence goes on from NC_138907.1 coordinate 86,132,682, forward strand.
TGGTGACACTTTCATGAGGTACTCTGAGGTATGTAACAATAAATGAAGGAGCACGCTAAAGAATTCACTGATCCTCTGAATAGATCTTTCTGTAAACTCAGGTTCATGAAATAGATGTTCTTGCCTTAGGTTTTTTGAAGTTGTTAATAGCTGGGATAAGGAGATAGGAAATTTTGATGATCTTTAATCATATAACTTAACAAATGGTGAATTAATGCTGACAGTTGTATATCTTATGATTCATTCCACTCTTGATGGCTTGGGGACTGCACAGTTACTGGAGTGCTGTATCTTTCCAGAGTAGATATTGCTAATCAGGGGGATTATACTAAAATGAGTGAAATTTTGATAAAGACAAAACTCTTGCATGGGCATAATCATTTCAGTATGGGAAGTGAGATTTGACTCCAAATCAATAAAGCAAAACAAATATTTCACCTACTTCTTTACACCCGTCTGTGCAATTTATCAAAAAACCCACACTAATATTCATATTCCAGTAAAAATGGTTCACAGCAAAAGTAATTGTGAAATGTAGTCAGAATTTATCAGGAGTCATCACACTGCAGTACATTAGAAAATAGTTGATCTCTTTGTTTAAAGGAAAGAAGAAAAGATTTTATTTTTTTCTTTACTGTCACCTGTTCTGATTTCAAAATTTTTCCAAGTTTATTTTTTCCCCGAGTATCTTAGATGGATGGCCTTCTTCAAATAAACCATGAAAATTTCTGTTAAAATTATTTTCTTTAATATAGAAATTCAATAAACAAAAGTGTACCCAAAAGGTGTTTTGTTGTTGTTGTTGTTTTCACTTCTAGGCTTTCATTTTACGAAATTCTATTTTCACAGTTTTGTTATTTAAGAATATACAAAGCTGGGAACAGTTCCAACTCACAACGAAGAAATTACTGCACTTCACTTAAAAAAAGTTGAAGCGCTGAGCATTGTCACATGGAGCATAAATGAGGCCAGTTAATTCTGTTTTTTCTAAAAGTAAAAATACTTTAGAACGTGAAAAACATGGATTTAACTAATTGATGTACACCCTGGAGATAAACTATTGGCCACTAACACTTATTATGAGGCAATGTGCAGAATGTCACCCATTGCATCTACGCACGATAAAATATTTTTTGTTAATCATAAAGTAAATATTACAAAAATATATAACTGTCTATAAAGGATAAGGCCAAAAATCCATTTATCTGAGTATTCTCCTGCCAGCAGTGGTGAAATGCAGATGCCAGAAACAAATTACACCATGTATATATATATACATAAACATATCTAAAACCCCCAAGTATACAGTGATAGTTCTTCACAACATTCTGCTATCCTCCAACAACTGACGTCTCAATTACGTCCTGAAACAATGATCGTATTTTTGAATTACACAGTGCTTTTTGCTTTCCATGCAGTTTTTCCAGTTGCCCTTTGAGTTCCTGCAGACTTTTAACACTCCCACACCTTGACCCGAGGAGCTTTACGGCTTGGCTACAGACTGTCAAGAAATACTTGATTTTCTTCTTGTTGGACTTGTTACCTCCTGCCTTTACCTGATGCCAGTTTGTGATCTGTAAAGTACAGCGAGCAACGGACCCCTTTTCACAGCTCTATATGACTATAGGTGTTCTCTGGGCCACTATTTTTTGTCTCTTTTAAGGCTGCTGACTTAGTATTTTCATGTGTGTGTACAATGACTTACACTGCTAAGCATATCTAAGAACATTAACATTAAATATGTGGTTATGTTTTAGAAATGTAAATAACAATCCTTCGCAGAGACTAGATCCCCATCTTGCCAAGTTGTCTTTTCCAGCCATTTTGTACTCTACAGGAAATGTTACATGCAATGATCATCAGAGGTTGACATTGCAGAAGTAAGCGCTTTACTGGCTTTAACCTGACACAGCTACTTTCTTTGCCAGTCACTGACCACAGCGCTGTAGAGGGCAAGAGGCAGGTTGTCTGTCTGGAGGCCATGAAATAAAAGAGAACCTGGCTAACTTCTCATTCCTTGTTTTCTGGAGAAACGAGGGGGTCCATTACCACCTCATGTCATGAGTTGTTATGATTAGCTATGTTTGTAGGGGGCTTATTTTGTTTCAGTGTGGCCTGTGTGTGCTAGTTTAGTAATTTTCAGCTAAACTGTCAGTTTTAGGGTTTTTCCCCAGCTTTCTGTACATGAATAATTATATTTATGTTTTTTACAATTAAGAATGCAGTATAAGGAACAAGAATATTAAATATATTTTTCTTCTATAAAAGAGAGAAGAGAGAATAAAAAGGAGTTTACCAAAACAGCATAAAAAGAAGATAAAACAACAAATTAGAATAATTTCTTCAAAAATACCTATGTGTTTCTGGAGTAATGTAAAATCAAATACTTTGAAAGAAGGAGAATATAAAGAATTTAGACTGAAACAGTTAAAACAGACATCTTTAAGCAACAACAGTGACATCATAAGACTCAAGTTTCCCCTGAACAGAGATGGTTAATCTCACTTAAGATCACCCTTCCTTTCCTTTCCTGGAATAGACCGGAGTCTCACTCCCACGGAGACTGAGTAGTTGAGATATCAGTAATCTCGCTATAAAGAATTCAGGTCCGAGCTCTGAAACAGAACTTGTACACAACATAAAATCTTGCTGGCTAACTTCCAACACTTAAAGAACCTCAAAGCTTTTGATAGGAGCAGCAAAGAACTGACTCGCAGACAGCTAATGATTTGGTTTCCAGACAAACAAATCCATTTGGGAAATAGCAAACCAACTGTCTTTAAAAGGCTTCCAACAGTGTAGGTCACTATACCGTATCTAATGGAAAGGTCATCTCTTAGGAAAGGTTAGAAAACAGTGAGAGCTTTCTACTGTTTTACTTCAGATCATTCCATTGAAATGGACCGCAAAATGAATGGAAGGAGATGGTTCAGCCGCACAGCTGCATATCCTGACTGCTTGGTTTATCAAGAGACTGCGGAGGTTTAGCACAGAAAGATGTATGAACGGGGACAAAGAAAGTACAAACACTAGTAAAAAAATGTGTATTTTACTGTTGCTGAAAAAACAGCAGTTGAGGCTGGCCGCTTGGTAGCACCAACACATGGTCAGCAAAATGCTTTCATTAAGTTAGATATACGGGAATTATTATTAAAAAAAGCCCACTATGATTTCTACTATTTAAATGTTCCTGTTTTAATTGGCACCCAGTCCGAAGTTCATCCCACACATCTCCCTACTTTTTGCCCTCTCCTTAAAAGTCAGAAAAACTCTTTCTATGCTAAGGCTAAAGGATAACACACACACACACTCCCCCCAAATACTAAATTGTCTCTGCATACTCTAGAGCAATTTTCACCTTCCAGCAGCTATGCAATTAAAATGTGAATCTCCCTGTACATTTCAGGTCCAGAAAATTTTTAAATGTATGCCCTCTTCTCAGATGGTAAAATAAAAATGGACAAAATCCGTGGAAATACGATATGCATTCACATAAAATCTGCTGCTGAACTTTATGGATTTCTGTTCATTTTTGCCAGTGTTCCTATCCTATACCACAGATCATTTTTATTACTTAAGTCTTGTTTCCAGATAGTACGGGTCATTTCCAGAGCACACAAAATAAGTTTCTTGAACTATAGTGGCATTATTTATCTTTTGGTGTTTTTTTAGAGTTTACTCTGGATGTTTTGGCATGCATGGCTCTTGGTTTTTTTCTGATTCACAAGTCATGAATTGCTTTTGCTCAGTATTTCATGTTTTTGGATCTCTCTCTCTAAAGTTCTTGCATTTTATTTGTGATAATACTACTCCTGTGCAATTCTAGACAAAAGAAGTAAAAAGGAAGATCATCTTTTGATTACAGTATTAAATTATTCTTTGCCTCATTCTTTATGATGAAGATTGGTTTATATCTGATTTTTACTTGTGAAAGGCAAGAGCAAATCAAAAGGGCTTCACATACAGCAATTCACAAGGCTAATAAAATTTTCTTCAACATTTAGAATTCTGATGAGTAATGGGCATTTTCTTTTACTTGTCATGCATTTATACTTCAATGTATATTTTTATGAAAAAAATATTATTTTAAAGACAATTTAAAAAAAAAAAAAAAAGAAAAGAAATAAAGGTTTTTAACACCTTACTATGCACCAAGTCTCAGTCCTAGAAAGATGATGCAGCTTGCACCTTGAAGATTCTTCAGAGATAATATGGGACGATAGTTCAAATTAATTTGAATTGCTTCAAAACCAAAGGCATTTTTAGATTCATTTGGATAACATGCAAATTCTGTATTTTATGTTCTTAAGAGTATGTGACCAGGAGAAGTACTGTGTAAGAAAGCTTTTGATTATTTACTACTTAAACCTAACGCTTTTCCACCTATAAGATTTTTTCCTTTAAATTGTTATGGTCGCTTCAGATTGAAAAAAGAAAAAAAAAAAACAGACTAAAGGCTTTAAAAAAAACAGACTAAAGGCTTTTCACTAAATAATATTGTTAGTGGGAAAGCTGTCAGAAGAGAAAATATATCGTAAATTTGCATAATTTAAATGTTTTTTTAATGGTCGTTTGTACTGAGTGAATAATTTTATAGCAATAATTATTAAAACTTTCTGCTATTTAATCCTTTCATAATATTCACCAGGTTCTGTTATTCAAAATTCACTTTTTTCCAGAGAGAATTTTTGGGCTGAAAGTTATTTTAATCAAGAAAATGACTTTTGAATTCATAATGTAGAATTCTCATGGAATAGTATTAGGTAAATAAATTATGTGTCATTATTTGTATTTCATATAATCATACATATGAAATTTCTTTATTAAAGTAACTGGTATACTTTGAATTTCAAATAGCAGTTTGACTGTAACAGTAATAGCTTGTGTTATGCTGGTTAGTTATGTCATTTGTACACGTGAAATGCAGATTACTGTAAGAAATATTGTAGGCGAATACAGATTGAAAAATCTCTTCATTGGAAGTACAGGTATATGAATACTAATTTCTATGAACATTCACGTTAGCATATATCATGCAAATAAATATCTAGAGAAAATGCATGTAAAAGAGTTCTAGAATTGAAATGTGAACCTAATTCTTTTAGAGTTGTGCCCATTGTTCAATCAATACTTGTCTCTGCACTCTTCAAGCCAGTGCACTCTGCCAAATGAGATGTACAAATACTTCATATACATTTTAGCCCCTTCATACTCAAGCACTTCTCATGGAGAGGAGTAAATAACTGTCTGCATTCTTTGGATTCAAAGACTTTACTTCCCACCCTTTTGGATTGGGTGTAATGCTTTATTTCAGCTACATAATTGAGCCAAAACATTAGATCTATCTCTTTCAGTTTCCTTTTCCTTCAGATAATTTCCCAGAGAGATGCATTTGGTGTTTCTTCAGTGTCTTCTTGGAGAAATCTGGTTTATTCAGTCATTTTTCAAACCTGTCTTTGCACTAAGTTTTCGTGAAATTGTAGTATTACTCATGAGCTATCATCTCCCCCTGAGCCTATTCAATCCTGTATCGTATGGGTTTGAATTGTGATGGGGAAAAAGGGAGGAACGGGAGACTACATATCTTTCATGCCAAATATTTGTACTGTTACTTACATTTTCCATATTCCTTCGGACATTTGTGAATATTATTGGCAGTGATAGCAAAGGGATTGGGGAATATGTATATCAGCATAAAATTGTATTTTCTCCTTATTGCTTCAGCTGTAACTGTGAGCATTAGCTGGTGGTTAGTTTCACAGTATCATTGTTTCAGCAGCTTTTTGCATCTACTTTCTTGGTCACTATTGATTTTTTTCCTTCCTTGTCAACACTATAGATTAAGTCTTTGCTCTGCATTATTCTTTAAGAATCAATATGTAACTTTGTGAAACGATTTAAATACTTGGTTTAAGTTTTGCGATCTAAGCTGTGGACATGGCTTTATGCTATGAAACAATTTCTCTTTTTCTTCAGTAGTTTTCAATATGGATTATCTATCATTGCTGCTCCATGATGCTGGAAAACTGAATACCAGAAGTTCATCTTACAGTCTTCTGCTGTTCCTGGAAGTTTTTACGTCTGTACTTTTAATGAGACAGTGCACACTGGAAAAACATTCCTTTAGTATTTAGTTGTCTTTTACTGATTCCCCAAAATTTTTTTAATTGAAAAGTATTGAATCATATGTTTACTTTTCTGGGAGGGGACAATAATATGCTTAAGCATTTAGGGGCTTGAGTTAAGATAATAAGTGCCACCTTTACCAAGAGATCCAGTTGTGTGAAGTACAGTAAACAAAAAAAACCAAACACCACCAAACAAGACAACAAACCGGTTATATAAAAACATAGTATGTGCACACACTTACAGTGCCGCAGTCTTTGACTATAATTTCCTTTGTTCTGTTTTGGATGGAGTAACACTCAGTCTTTTGATAAAGCACCTCAGTAAGGCAGAGCAGGCTGAGGAGTACAGCAGGGAAGAAACAAGCAAATCCAGTGAACAAACGGTGTAAAGGCTGCAAGCATATTCAGCACCTGGAACACACAGGAGACTAGGAAAACCCATCTCCTTGACTGGAACAGTTTTCATGGCTTAGTCTTTCCCACACTGCTCTTGCACTGTGCCTCAGCATTGATCAGATGAGTGCCGTGTGAGGCTTGACACCCCGTTTATACTCCGTGAACCCATAGCTGCCTGTTGGTAAGCACTCCTTTTCCATTAAAATGCTGAATAAAACAGGTTGTTTTCAATCGGTGTTAACCTTCAGCTTGACTTCAATTTAAGTCTGCTTTATTCAACATTGCAATGGCCTGGGAGTATGCACTTCATCAGCTGCTATTGTTCAGCTAAGGCTGTAGTCTCTTCTGAAACCTTCCAAAACAATCACAAACAGGTGCAGAGAAACATCTCAAGATAATTACGCCTTCAGTAACAAATATTCATGTCACGCTATGCAGTGTCACAGGCCTCGCCAACGCTCCTTCCGAGGTGAAAGGCTTCACCTGCCACTACCTTCCTCTACACTCCAGCTAATCCCTGCTATTTCTCCTTACGTAAAAGTGACTCTCCGCACTGAAATGTCACACACAGGAGTGCCACCATAATTTCAGAGAATGACATTTGAACACAAATGAACTGGCATTTAAAAGGCTTGAAGTGTCATTTGTGGAAGTCTCTGTTTTACACAGCATATAAGAATGTCCATGCTCCTGGAAATAAGTAAATGAAAAACCATTAAACCAGCCAGGACTTTGAGACTACTTATATGATGTTCAGTGCAAAGAATTACCAGGATAGACTTTACAAGGTTAAGGAGTGTCCTATATAGAGTCCAGTCTTCTACGTATAAGAGCTTAATCTAGTTGGGGCACTGGATCTTAAATGATACACATTCAATAATCTCTCCTTTCAAAGATGTTCTGGCAGGCCTGGGCAAGTCTCTCACTCAACGGGGGAAGTTAGAAATTCAATTTATATTTAGGCAACCATATCCCATTATTGATCCTTTGTGGCTCAGTCTCAGAGACTCAAATGGCTCACTTTGCCGTGGAGAAAGGAAACCCTACCTGAACTTATAAAAGTATTAAAATAAACTATATTGCAGAACTGATCAGCAACTCAGTAATTCTGTAATGAGACAGACATTAGATATCCAAAATCTCTAACGGAGCTGTTTGAAAAAATAATATTTTTTTCTTCAGGATATTTCCCCCTTTTTGGTGAAAAGCCCCCATTTGATTTCCATTTGATTTGGAAGTATATTCATGAAGCTTATGGTAGCTGTGGAAACAAATATGGGAGTCTTGCACTTCCAGTATATTCCACAGGCTGTATTTACTGATAGCACAATATTTTCTATGAGATGCCCCAGTTTCTCTGCTGAATAAGGAAAGGCCATGACAGGAGTCTGATCCGTGTTTCTACATTGTGACCAGTAAAAGAGAATGGGCATAAAAGACATATAAATGACAGTTCTTATGAGTTACTTTAGGGAAATGTCCAAGTCAGAATATTTTTATTTGAATGTTTACATTTACCTCGGACTTTTCCTCAATTGTATGTACAGAATATACATTTGCTATTAATCTTTCATGTTTAGAAATATAATTTGCATATATCTAGTAGATGGAAAATTTATTAAAATAATTTTACTTTTTTGAAAACCCAACCTGTTATTCTTAAAGTGTTTTTATCAGATATATGACTCTGTATTAGTGACTATCCTAAAGAGTTTAAGGCAGTCCTTAACTTATGGGCTCAACTAAACCACAGAGTTATTGTAACAAGGGATTATTCTCTGCAGCTGAACAAGATACTGTGCTTTTTACAGTTTTAATTATTCCCTTGCTAATGCTGAGGAATTCCTTTTTCTGATGTGTTAGTGCCTGCCATTTTGTGTTTCAGGTTAGATAAAGAACACTAGGTTTCTTTCTAATGTGAATGTTAAATGAATGACATATTTTATGTTACAAAAGGAAATATTGTTTCTGGAAAGCAAGGATTTTTTTTAAAACAATTTAATTAGCAAATTCATATACCACAAAGAGTGGAAGTCCCCACTTGCCATGCTTTTGTTCTCTTGTTGGCATATGAAAAGACAGGATTAACATTGCAGATCTGTCATATTCTACCTGTAGTATGTGAACTATAAGTCAAACTCAAAAGTGCAGCTCAGGTGGAAGGAACAAAAGAAAGTCGGGATCCATTCTGAACCTAAAAAAGTAAATTATTTTTAATTTTAGATCTTCTGCAAGAATTTTTAGTTTAATTTACAGTATTGTCCTTGGAAATTATTGAGAAACATGTATTCCTTTTTAACCGCTTTCCTTAAGGACAAGAAGACTTCTAAATGAACCATGTCCGGGACTGGAGTAAACTAACCACTACAGGGCACTATTAGTTGGTTTATGCTCCTGCGCCACGACAAGCTTGTGTATTATACTAGAACATTAAACTGAAGTCACAACTAGTCCACATTTCCAAGCTAAAGAAAGATTCTGGACCACATTAAAACTGCAGCTTAGAGCCATGCACAAAGCTTAGATGTCTCTGTCAGTACCAAGTCTGCTAAATTGACCTAATTTTAAGTTTGAAACTGGAACAAGACTCTTAAGTCTGAATAGAGCTATATAGCATGTGTTATAACTACATTAGCTGGCCCTCAGCTACCTAATAAAAACCTGAACTTCACACTAGAGTTTTCCTAGCTATCAGTTTCTTCCTACTGCGTTTAAAAAAAAATAAAATATATATATATATATAATCCTAAATCTTCATTATATCAGGACACAAAATAATTAGAGAGAAGAAAGGACAAATCAACACTGCAGTAGCATCTCAATTCCTAATTTCCTCTTGGTGTGTTACACAAGTAACCTTCAAACTAATATACCTAACAAGGCTCCACAGATCAGGCTTGTGGAAATTCATCGCTTCACAAATATTTTTTATTACAAGATTAATTACATAATTTGTTATAAAACGGCAGTAGGGCTGATGCCATCAGACCTGGAACAGGCACAAACATGGTGCTCGATCTCCCCAATTAAGCATTCCCTCACTGACCAGGGAAAGCACCCGCCTCACTCCCTGCTGGTCTTCCTGACCACAGACACAGACCTGACTTTGGTGATCTGACAACAGGTCGGGTTTCTTGTCCTGCTCCTGCTGCAGTGAACAGCACATGGCTGCCTGACTGGTACCGCCAGGCAGCATCAGGCCCACATCTGTACACCCTGTTACCCCCTTTCCTGTTTCTTGGCTTTTTTTTTGTTCACCGCCCTTGTTCTCTCCTTTCTCTGCCCAAATAAACAGCTTTCCCTAATTAGTTTTTCTCCCCTGGTGCCAGCTGTAATACACCTGAAACCCTATTTGTTATTTCTGTTGTCTCAGTAGTCCCTGCCATATAAGCTGTTGCTGCAGTGATTAGCCAGGTGCTGATCGCCTTTCAAGACTGCACTCCCCAAAAGGTGCTCAGTGTTTCCCTCCAGTTTTCTGTGAAGTTTGACTGCTTCTCATTCAACTGCTACTTTAATCATCTGTGAGGTCTGGTCATGTTTCATGGCAAGAAGCATTTGTCAGCTTCTAACACAATTTCTTATGTCGTGTCCAGTATTTTTCCATGTCCTGCTCAGTTCTCTTAACCTCAGGCCAGGTGAAAGGTCTCGTCATTTGCCTGCAGCCCTAACATGTCAAATATGCACTGAAACCAAGTTTATGTAGTGAAAATTATCTGCTGCTTTTCTTTATATCAGTTTAGGTAAATGGTTTTAGAAAATGATGTGGTTAAACTGGTGTGACTTCCATGTGTGCAGGTGCTCTAACAAAAAGATACACAGGTACCGCCTAAAGAGATTTTTCTCTATTGCATCAATACTTATTTATATACAGGTGTTTTTTAGAAAAGTGAATAAATCCTCTGTCTCCTCAAATTTGTCCTATCTATGCAAGAACAATTATTAGTAATTATTCATCTATAACAATAATTTATAAGCTACATGAAAAATGGCATAAATTCATATTTTTATTTCATAGAGTAACTTGAAGAAGAGATAAAGGCTGAAATTAAATCATTTCCAGAACATTGAATCTTTTTCTTGATCCTGTGGATACCTTGAAAAGCCATATATAAAAAACATCCCTGCTAGCATCAGTAAATATAAATACCTTGATAGTTCAGGCATTAACTGATGAGACTGATTGAAAATACCCTTACTTTTATCAGTAGCTAATTCTTTTCTGTTGTGGGGACATGCAGAGTTTAAATAGCTTTAAACCTATGCTTGAATTAGCAAAATGTATCTGCTTGAAAGAAGACTGCTGACTGTACACTAAAATATGATAACTCTTTTGAAATGACATGCATTTGTCCTGCACGCGCACCTTCTCATGTTCTTTCTAGTACAGACGTCTCCAGAGAATACTTTCCAATTGCTTTCCCAGAAGCACAAAGATGCTGCATTAAGATGTGGTGACAAGGGAGCAGAGAGTCCACCTCCAACCTTCATTAGATAGGTTGTGACTTTTCTTTTATTAATATAAATTGCTTCATTATAAGAGATCATCTAATTATTTCTGAATTCACAAAAGGATATTCAACTATCCCTAAGGGAGATTTAAATTTCAGACTTTGCTGGAGAGAGATGGACATTTGAGACTGTTGTCGGGAAGTCTCTTATTGTACATAGCCTGAAAATTTTGATAGCTCTGAAATTAAAACTCACTGGATTGACAAAAAGAAAAGAAAGAAATAAAATAAGCTCCAAACAAGATATATGTGTAAAACTTTGTGTTAGATAATCATCGTGCTTAGAATTGCATTCATCTAACCATCAGGGGTTTGCAACAGAGTTATAAATATTTTATTGGATTTAAAAAAAAAAAAAATCCTTAATGGATATGATATAGGGTGAGTGCACTGCTACTTCAAAGCTCTGATGTATGGGAACTCCAGCAGCTTTGAGCTGAATCAATAAATCACATGACTTTGTGTTATGATGCCTTAGTATCTTGTCATCTACCATCCATTTCCGAAAAAAGAAAAACTATTATAAAAGCATTGGGCTGTGGTTTTGTTCAGAAACTGAAATACTCAAAGAACTTTTGAGTAGGACAGTGTAAATTGCTGTTTTATTTCCATGGAGCCAAATAATTTATATAATTACTTATTTTATTTAATGATGTCCAGAAAATTGAGCAGCATGGGGAAGATAAAAATTCAATGTCCATATATACACAACAGGTTTAAACCTTCCACAAGGACCACTGAGTTACAAAGTATCTGAGGCATGTGCCACCTTCTTGTTCAACACTGTTCGTATTTTTTTTCAAAACAAGACATGTACACAGCAAAATCTGGCACTCAGTCATTCCCTCTTGGCTCCCTTTGAAAAAAGAATCATCAATATAGACACTTACTCTTGTTTGCTTGTGGGGTCTCTCTCAGCAACTATATAAATATTTAAATGCAAAGCAGAATAACCCTAACCAAAGTTCTGGTTCAGAGCAGTGGGTGGCCTGGCCTCTCAATTAACAGGGAGATTAAAATCTGTGTCCTGAAATGGATTGTGTGGATTTAAACTTTCATAGAGTGTTCACACTTTAGAATTATTAGGCAGAAAGAGAACATCTCGTCATTGCATCCAACAGTCTCAGCCGATACTGTTCGGCAAGTTGCACCTGCATTTAGGGGCGGACCTGCTGGGAATTAGTTCTGAGGAGAAGGATCTGGGGGTCCTAGTAGACAGTAAATTATCCATGGCCCAGCAATGTGCCCTTGTTGCCAAAAAGGCCAATGGAATCCTGGCTGCATAGGAAAGAGTGTGGCCAGTAGGTCAAGGGAGGTCATTCTCCCCCTCTACTCTGCACTGGTGAGACCACAACTGGAATACTGTGTCCAGTTTTGGGCTCCACAGTTCAAGAGGGACAGGGAACTGCTGGAGCACATCCAGCAAAGGGCAACTAAGATGATTAAGGGATTGGAGCATCTCCCTAATGAGGAAAGGCTGAGAGAGCTGGGACTCTTTAGCCTGGAGAAGAGAAGGCTGAGGGGAGACCTTATTATGGCGTACAAGTATCTAAAGGGTGGGTTGAAGGAGGATGGAGCCAGGTTCTTTTCAATGGTTCCCAGTAACAGGATGAAGGGCAATGGGCACAAGTTAGAACATAGGAAGTTCCGTTGAAATATACGGAAACACTTCTTTACGGTGAGGGTGACAGAGCACTGGAACAGGCTGCCCAGGGAGGTTGTGGAGTCCCCTTCTCTGGAGATTTTCAAGACCTTCCTGGATGCAGTCCTGAGTAATGTGCTCTGGGCAATCCTGCTTTAGCAGGGGAGTTGGACTAGATGAACTCTAGAGGTCCCTTCCAACTCTGAAACTCCGTGATTCTGTGATTTGCAAGTTATTTCAAAAAAATAAAAAGTGAAACTTTTTGATTACTTTATTATTTCATTGCTGCCCTCATAACCCCTTTCCCTCCAACTTTTGTCACCAGTGTTTTCTGACAATATTTTATTGCAAAAAGTTAGTATGTATACATTGATCTACTTCTTTATAAATTATTAAACAGGCAATGTTTCCATTTAGAAAGCACAGGAAAAAAAAAGCCAGTAAACTAAACAAAAAAAAATATACAAAAACACCCCTGAAAATAATTTGAACACAAAGAAAAATATTATCAAAGTTAAAAATAACTTTTAATAATAACCTTAGTTCCCGTTGTTCTTGTAATTCTGTTTCTATTAAACCGCAGCTTAAACTACAATTTCTCATTGAACAAAAATTTAGTATGTTAGAAGCTTTGAAGATTTTGCAGTATTGTAGAGTAGAAATAAGTGAAAGCTGCGTGGGAAAGAGCTACCGTGTGTAAATTAAGAATTAAAGTGTTGAGGATTGTCCTGATTTTTATTTCAAATTATTCAGTGCTTTCTAATTTCCTGGAATTGTCTGGGTCCATTTCTCCATCTTTAGGACAACCTTATGCGTAATATTTTCTTTAAAAGAGTTCCTTTCCTGACATAATATATATATTTAACCTGATAGAAAATTTCTTTGGTCAGTAGGATCTACATTTGTGATTTATCAAGGGAAAGAACTCTCTCTTCTATTCAGAGTTTCAAAGAAAGGTTTGGTTTTGTTTTTAAAATACAGACAGACTGCTTCAGGGAAGCTGCAGATCCAGGGTGGGAATCTCAATGCTGCTGAAGCTCAGGAATTTTACAGCTGACATCAATGAAATTATGGTTTAATTTCTGATTTTCAATTTGGTTCTTTGCAAGCATCTGTGTGCACTTAATTATGTGTGAAAATACTCAGACTGTATGAGAGAGTCAGATTTTTGCATGGGCACATGGCCAATTAATATAAGATTCTTTATCACTATCACCTGACATTAATGACAAGTAACTTCACTGAAATACATCTTGACTAATTTTATTGATTTCAGAATATCTTTAACATGATTAAGGACTGTAGACTGGGCTCACATATCTTACAGCCTCTTCATCTTCTTTGTACATAGAAAGTGGATTTTAAATATTACAGCTCTGGGTTTGTCATGTTTTACATCATTTCTTGTAATTCAAATCTGAAGATTTTGAGAAAAAGAATAATTTAATGAATCTAAGAAGAAAGATAATATATTATTAACATGTTGTTCTTTAATGACTTTTCTGTAGTATTCTATGTCATTATATGAAACAACCTAAGCCATTTCTTAAGATTTTGTTTACTGTATAACCCTATAAAGAGGGATGTTTTCCTGGATCCACATGGGCTTCTAAGACTTCAACACCAGTTTTTTATCATTGTTCTTCTGTGGAAACCTACTGTGCGACCATCCTACCACCACACTGCTCATGTAATTGCCACCTAAAGTCTTCTTCAAAACAAATCGGGCTGAGTTAGTTGAAATACTTTCATTGGTAGTTTGAGTAACCTTGCCTGGTTTTGCCAGACCACTGAGCCCTCCTTCCATGACAGAGGCCATGAGACCAATAGCTTTCAGCAGAGGGACTAATAAGTAGCTGGTAAGTGTGGCATAACATCTTAGACTACAGCTATTGTTCCTAAGTGAACATCTGTCTACAAACTACTCCAAGCACAAATACAGGCTGAGTGGAGAATGGATTGAGAACAGCCCTGGTAAGAAGGACTTGGGGGTGTTGGTGGATGAGAAGCTCAACACGAGCCAGCAATCATAGAATCATAGGATCATGTGCACTCGCAGCCCAGAAGGCCAACCGTATCCTGAGTGGCATCAAAAGTGTGGTCAGCAAGTCAAGGGAGGTGATTTTGCCCCTCTACTCAACTCTCATGAGACCACACCTGGAGTACTGTGTCCATCTCTGGAGTCCTCAGCACAAGAAGGACATGGATCTGTTGGAGCAGGTCACAGGAGGGCCACGAAGATGATCAGAGGGTTGGAGCACATCTCCTGTAAGGACAGGCTGAGACAGTGGGGTCATTTATCCTGGAGAAGAGAAGGCTCCGGAAAGACCTTATAGTGACCTTTCAGTATCTGAAGGGGGCCTACAAGAAAAGTGGAGAGGGACTTTTTACAAGGGCATGTAGTGATAGGATGAGGGGTAATGGCTTTAAACTGGAAGATGGTAGATTTAGATTTGATATCAGGAAGAATATTTTCACTGTGAAGGTAGTGAGACACTGGAACAGATTGCCCAGAGAAGTGGTGGATGCTCATCCCTGGAAGTGTTCAAAGCCAGGCTGGATGGGGCTTTGAGCAGCATGGTCTATTGGAAGGTGTCCCTGCCCATGGCAGGGCGGTTGGAAGTAGATGATCTCTAATGTCCTTTCCAACCTAAACTATTCTATGATTCTATGATCCTATGATATATATATATTATGTTGAAAGAGGTCCTATTCAGTAAATATTGTTGTTGGGTATTTCATTCATTCTAGAAAGCTGAGTTCAACTCATGGGTCTGTGTACTGAAGTGCCAACACACCAGCCTTCAGCTTTAGCTTTAGCTTTAACTTCACAGTTACAATTCCCAGGGCCATGTCTTTTACACCTCTAATTCAAAGTAGCCATAGAGTAATTAATCATCCTTATGCCTCTAGAATCATGATGGTATTAACTTGAATGTCTGGTAAAATAAAACCTTTGTTTGTTTTGTTTGTTTTGTGCTATTTCACATCCCTTTTTATTAAATATTTCCACATTCATCTATTTTCTTCAGTCTTTTTAGTTGACTAGTCCTGAACAAGGCAAGGTTTTTCTCCACCAAAATTCTTTTTCACTTCTGCTGTGCTTTTTTGTAAGTCCTCTGAGTACTGAATGAGTTATTAGTACTAGTTCCGCTGCTGCACTCTACTCTGTAGAAAAGTTCAGCCCTGCATTTTTAATCATAATCCTTGCTTCTCCTGAGTGCCGGAAGGACCATCGTTCTGTCTCATCAGTCATTACTTGCAAGAATATTAGCTCTGATTTTAAAATTGTTTGGCTTTTCCAGAAAAAGTTGTTTGGGTTTTTTTTTTCAGCATTTTACTTCTCTGTTTTCCCTGTCAGTTTCACAGAACTCAAATAATTCCATTATGTTTGATTTTTTCTTTTTTTTTTTTTTTTTTTTTTACTATGTCACGGGCCCTTTATTGAGAGTTTAATTTTGACAGTGGATGGAATAGGTGATTGGGTGTTTATATTGTATTTCCATATGATATGCTTTTAAAATTCAGATGTTAAGGAAATATTTCCCTCATATGAATTTTACTGAAAACTGGTATTAATAGTTAATTTTCAAAATTTAATTTAATTTATTCATATATATGTATAAATATGAATGTACATGTAAGTGTATGAGATCTTTTGTACTATATTAGACAAAAAATTTAGCCCAATATCCTTTGTTCCAAAAATGACCCATACTAGATTTTTAGGAAAAAAAAGATGATGTCATTATATATAAAATAACCATTCCATTACTATATCTCCTGATCTCTAACAGCATGTAGTTTCAGTCCTTTCCTGGATAAGAATACATCTGGAGTATCATGTCTAGAGGCTACTAGAGAATTTGTCTGTTATGAACCTGCCGAACTATGTATATATTTTTCCCTTCCCAACAACCCAAGACACTAAGTCCCATAATTGTATTATGCATATTTTGAAAAATACATGTATTTTTTAATTTCCTTAAATATATTGAAATGGACTGCCCTTCTTTGCTCTTTTTATGAAAATTACAGGAAATAGGAACACAGAATTTGGAGGGTGTACTAAATCTGATTGAGCTAAACCAAAAGTCCAGAACTAAGCTTTTCCAACCTCAGGTTTTTCTAGATGGCAGTAACTTTTGAAGCTGTGGCTGTGGTTGCAGAAGTCTTTTTTTGAAGAAAGAAGCTAATGTTAAGCTGAGTCTACTTCTTCCATGAAAATGTCACCAATGCGAAACACTGAATAAACACAAATTACTTCTGCTGTTGCTTTTTCTTTATCAGTTTGCAATTGATGTTTCCCTGAGGAACATTCTTTCTCTTCATGACCAGGTTATCTCTACAATTCTAGGAAATCACAATATTGGTGACTTTTTTATTCTTCAGTGTGGGAGAAAGGAAGAGAATGATGAACAGTATGAAATATCTCACGTCACGTCATACAAGCATCAGTTCTTCACATACAGTGCAGAAATGCACAGACCATATCCAGAAGGTACCTCAAAATCTTTGAGGGTCTGGGCCTGTGTGAATTTTAAACAGCCCTGTGCTTTTATTGATTTAATGGAAACTGAAGATTTCATATCAGTTTCAAGTAATGATATAGGGAAGAAGTGGAGCAGAAGCTGATCTTTGCATAGGGAAGCATGCAACATTTACGCAGCACCTCACCATCACAAAAAGGAGTAGAAGAATTGGAAGTAACCTGTTGAGTATGGCAGTATCTAATGTGTAAAATTACATTTGTTCAGTTATGTAAGTTTTTTTTGGAAACTGTCATATAGAAACTTAACCACCAACATCCAGGTAGTGTGGAAGTTATATAGATGAACAGATAGATTGGATTAAATTCAGATAAGGAATTCTACCAAGATCATGAATACACTGGCTAGCTGCAGGATATTCAGGACCACTGATGCACTGATGAGTTGTTTCACTACAAAAGTTTCTTCTTTACTCAACAAATTCTAAAGTGAAACTGACATCAAGTGACTGAAATACAGTTACAATCTTCTGTCCCAATTTCTCATTCACACCCATGTGATTATTGTCCCTTCACAGCTAAGATTTGTATACAGTTTCTGCTACCTTAACATCTTCAATCTTATTCTAATGCACTTGTGTGTTTCATCCTCCTAATAAAATGCACTTTCAGGTCTCATATTAAATAAGATTCATGCAGTGGCTTCTTGCTTGATATTGTTTCCCAGTTAGTGTTATATTTCACACATTTATTCACTACAATACAAAAGCCTCTTTCTCTGTCTCCTCATAGCAAACACTATCTATTGGAGAACCTGATGAAGTAGGAGAGAGCTTCTGTGCAATGACATAGACATGCGGCCCAGCTGCAGATTGTCACAGTTGAACTCTACCTCAATTCATGTCCTGTGTTAGAGAATCATAGAATGGTTTAGGTTGGAAGGGACATTAAAGATCTACTTCTAACCCCCCTGCCACAGGCAGGGACACCTCCCACTAGACCAGGCTGCTCAAAGCCCCATCCAACCTGGTTTTGAACACTTCCAAGGAGGGAGCTTCCACCACTTCTCTGGGCAATCTGTTCCAGTGTCTCACCACCCTCAAAGTGAAAAATTTCTTCCTAATATCTAATCTAAATCTACTCTCTTCCAGTTTGAAACCAGTCTAAATCACATTTAACTGGAGACTAAATCCCAGATGTCAATCCATGCCTTGTACTCCTCAAGTATTTGTATACAGTCTTGTTCAAGCTTGAAAGTTTTGTGAGTCCATAAACATCATAATCTCTTCTATTATTTTAACATATGTTCAAACAGTGGGTGGGAGTGTCTAATGTTCTCTCAGTTGTCCAAGGCAGACATCTAGCTTTTCTTCTGGTGCCACTTGATCTCCCAAAGTTTATGGAGAGAAGACATGTTTGGTAGAGCAGCATTGTCTCCTAATGATTTATGTGGCTTCTTACCTATCTCCATTGCCATTATGAAAAAAATTCAGAGGATGGAGCTGGTTAGTTAAGATACTTTCCTTAAGGATAAATGCCTAGAATTGTGTTGAGACACTGTGGATGGTGTAAAAAAAAAAAATTAAAAAAATATTTAAACTGTATCTAAATACAATGGGTTCAGTTACATGCAACTTTCTGGTATTCTTACAATAAAAATAATACAAATAATAGAAAAGAATATGAAATAATCCAGTGAGAGATTGTTTAGAGTTAAATAATTTCTTAATATTGAGTCTTTCTTTTCTATTTTAAATACACTGAAGTACAGTGGAAATATTTACATTTACAGGGATCAACATTGATCTCCAGGTATCCTATGTTGCTGACGAATATATGGAGTAAAGACATCTTACATTTAAATGTGATAACTGAAGTTCCAGAAATAGTTAAGATAAAAATTCCTGGAGCTCAGTACACGTTAATTTACCTCAGACGTCCGCAGAGTATGTTGGCCTAACCAGATTTCAGTACTGCTTTGATTAGGGAGCTTATGGCATGCAAAGTGTCTCTGTTTGAACCTGGACTGATTGTCACTACACCACGCTGCAGACTGCTGTCTGAAATGTCATATTTTTTTGAAGTAAATATATTTGTCTCACCTGAGTTATTGTTTCACTTTCTCACTAAGCTAGGAGGAGCATTGCTGCCTCAGTTATGCTTTCACGCTTTTTTCACAGCCATAACAGGTAGAAATTTATTTACTTTTTAAAGCAAACAAAGACGGTTTGTAGGCCTAGAAAAAAATTTTATTCTTATATGGAAATCCTAGCTAGCTTCTCCCAAGTTCCACACAGTAGGAGCCTGCACATGAAAACAGTGGTCCCATACTACCTACCCACACATACTCCAACTTGATCACAAAAGATTATGAAGCTCTAACTGAAACTGAGTAAAAATATGAACTTGTCTGTGACTGTATTACTCAGTATTATAGTTTACAATCCCAGCAGGCATTTGAAACTACTATGTTATCGTCATTAAAACTATCTGCTTAGAATTCCCAAATTAAAAGGAGTCTTCAAGTACCGCCAAAATATTGTATTTTCAAAATGCAGCTGAAAAATATAAGGTACAAACTCATTCCTCCTAGCTTAAGAGATAAAAGGATTAAATCTTACAAAGCTAGGATGGAGAACGTGTTTATGTTGAAACAGAAATAAAACTTTGACTGTTATTTCAATGTGGCTCTCACTAACAAAAACAACTTAGTTGTACACAGATGAGTAGGAAGATGCTGAATTCTAGACCCTCAGGGTAGTTTATAAACTGTGATGGGAGTCTGATTAAATATATGAAAATATCAGAGTCGCTGAACATTGTCAGGATGAAAGTCCAACTTACACCCTTAACATCCTCAATATTTCTGGTTTCCCATCTGGGTGATTGCACTCATAATGTAGGGCAAGATTCATATATTATTAACGGATTAATTAGTTTCTACCATATGTGAAAACCTTTGGCATGGAGCATCTCCCTAGCTATTAAAGGTGACTAAAAATACAGATAAAGGACAAAGGGGAAGAGTGTTCAAAGTTGGAATCACACTCTCACCTTCGTCATAATTATAGCTCATATCAAGTTCAATTTTCATGAGTAGTACGCAATGAAACATCCATATTATACAATGTAGAAAGTTCCCTGTGGGCTTAAATTTACAGCTACCTTTTATATTCACTTTTAAAAGAAGTCAAGCATAAAGTTTACTCATATAGGTCCCTCTGCACCCATTATAGGCAGAGGGCAGGGATCGCATTTAGCTTTTTGTTACACATGTGCAAGGTTTCTGACCAGTAGAATTTCATAGGTGACTACGAATTAAAAACATGTCTCAGAATATATTCTTCACTTTCTCTGCCTCCTCTGTGGAGGAGGAAGAAAAGCTGGCATACAGAGTCAGTTTTGCAGGTTACACGAATAAAGATTCATTTGAATAGCAATTGGCCCTGTGCATGGAGAAAAACTTGCACCCTGAAACAATAAATCTTAAGTTTCAAACCCTGTTAAAAACAATACTTGAAGTGGACTGATAGCTTTTGTGATAGATATCATGTGGTACTATTTAGTAGTATTTTAAAACTTTCCAACTTATCAAACTAGTCCAAAACCCTTCCAAATTGTTTGAAATCCTGGTTTAGGACACCAGCCATGTTTTTATACAGCTTTATCTCTATAGAAATTCAAATGACAAAAATCTATATAACACTGTGCAAAAATTGATTCAAGTGATATACACAAACTTTGCCTGTGCTGAGAGTGCGCACTTGGTGCAAATGTGTGCAAAGTGTTAGGACAGACTAGAACTGGTTGCTCTAAGAGACAAATGGAACTTTATACCTGTGCTCAAACAATTAGGCAGGATTGGTATCCTCACTACAACCCCTTTGGAGCAGGTGGTCTGTCTATTGGGTATATTGAATGTTGATTCCTTCTTAACACAAGTGAAGCAATATGCAGAAGTGATAACTGAGTCGTACTACTTCGTCGTTGAAACAATTAATTCATGGTATTATGTTAGAAGTAGTATCTGAAATTGCAGTCTCACATGGAGATTGCTAATACAAAAGCAATATGTACAAATTAGGGCTTTGTAGGTAAAAATGAAGACAAAGTGGAATTCTTTGAGAAACTTACTCTTAGCATTACTCTACCAATGTATTTTCTTGTTCTACTAAAATGAAAATAGCTCCTAATCAGCAGTGAGTACAATTGGAAATTTTCATTTAAAACTTCTGGTTGTCAGTAAATACCTTTTTATCAGAGATGAGATATTTAATTAAAAAAAAAAATAAAATGTTTTTTCAGCATACACGTTCCTTGAGAAAAAGCTGACAGAAATACAAAAGAAACTTTCTGATATATTTATTAGTATTAGAGACATCTTTGAAAGTGGAGGATTTCAAACTCAATCCTAGCAAAATAAATCCTGAAGATGTTAAAAAAAAAAAAAATCATTCAAGTATAGAATTCACAAAATGAAAAAAGTGGTGACATTTTGAATTTTTTAACAAAAGAGATTTTCAATTTATTCAGTCAGCTTTACTGTTTTTTTTACTGAAAAGCCGAAAATACATTGGCATTAAAAGCAACTGATCTATATAAACTTTGCTTCCTGATTATTAAAAGAACCACAGACCACATTGGAAAAACTGTAACAAAACAGGAAAACCCATCACTTCCCATGTGTTTCAAGAGCCTCCAGGGCTTTATTGCCCTTTCTGAAAACACCATAATCAAGAATAACTTGATAACTAAACTCCTGTCTGGATACAGTTGCCTTAAAATTTATTAAGTTGCTTTGCAGACCTGATACCCTGTAGGGCTCAAATTTATAGAACTTTTTTCTTAAACAGTTATAAATATTTACAATATTACATTGCAAACTACTTGTCCAAACAATTGTTGTATAAACTGTATGGAAAACAAGAAGCAGGATGTCATAAAGCTGACAGAGAAAGGAAAAGCATGTAGATATTTTTTCTCACTTTATACAAGATACAAAAAAAAACTTACAAAGAGAATGTTTGGTTTTCTTAATACTGGACATGCTTGTGTTGCCTTTTTTCATGTCCAACCAAGGTAATTAGCCTTTAGTTCATTTGTGCATTCTCCAGCTGAACAAATTAATATATTATACTTACAGATAGTTGAATGTTTATACTGTGTTCAAAGTCAAGCCCTTAAATTTCATGCTTTCTGAATCCCTTATATCCACGTAAACAGGGAAATGATGAAGGCATAACTTGTAGTAGATACCTAGCTCCACCATATTTCACTGGGGGTTAGGTATCTGGGTGTCATGTGAAGTTTTAAAAAATGTCCCTTTGGGGTCCTGAATTAAAGCAGTCTGAATTTTAAACAGAGTGAGAACTCGCTGCTCTCATTTAATAAACTATCTTCATTAAACTATCCCTACAGCATCTTTTTGTACATTTTTCTTCGATGACACTAACCTTTACATTGACCTCCATTTAAATCATCATCATCAAGGGGTGCTTTGAGTTTCCAACATGTTTAAAAAGTGAGGTTAAATAAGAGTTTAGATAGAAAAGGTAGAAAGTACAAAGCGAAAGCAGTCAAGGAACAGGCCTTCACAATTCTGCAAGGAGGGCTGATATAGTACCTAAATATAAGTAAATAAATATAGTTTAATAAATAAATAATTAAATTAATAAAATATAAATATGTTTGGCACTACAATACTTTTTTTAGATGGCCAGAAAAACTGTTAGTCAGAATAAGGTTTTGAAACTTGTTCTTCCTTTGGTCCTTCAGAAATTATGGAAAGAACAGACTCCAGTTGAGATTCTCGTCCTCCAGCTCCTGCAGTGGAACTAAGCAAATTGTTTTAGGAAAGAAATCTTCAGTTGATAAGGTCTGTGGGACATTGCTAGCTCCTGAAACAAAGAAAATGAGGCTCCTGCCCACATAAAACCATGACAAATATTTTTAAAGTGATTGTATTGCTTACAGTTTTACTTATTCGTATTTAAAAATATATTGGCAGTATTGAAATTCTTTTGATTCAAAGAAGCCCACGGCTTAACCGTCGCAATCCCTGTTCATGCCTTTACGGAATCCAGGCTACTCCTGGGCCACTTTTGAAATAGCTTGCTTTTCAAATTAACAGCACTAATGAAAAGCGATGAAAGTTTTATCCCCTTTTCAGTGGTTACATGGAAAGCAGTAACATTTTTAATGCAGCCTTAAATTAAAACTAGAAGTAAAAATTTCCTATACTGCTTCATGTCAATAAAAGCCAGCCAATGTGTGGACATGCACTTTGTAGATGTATGAACAAAATGTAACTATGTTATATCTCAGTACTAATTTGTATCTGAGATAGGTTTTTAAATTAAAATAAATATACAATCAGTACATAAGTTTATAGTTTATACCAGCCATATCAGAAAAAAAAAAAAAGAGATAACAGAACTCATCAACCAAAGAGAAATATTTTGTTCCATCCACATTTGAAACATTATTGTCTTCTATTCACTTGATTCACTATGGAACAAGTAAAAATTTCTTTTGTGCTTGGAATATTAGGGTTTTTTTTTGACCTGAGTTGACATGTTGCCTAATCTTGGCTTGACTATAAAATACAATTAAAACTAACTTTTGTCCATGAAAAATAAGATATGTGGAATAATTTCATTTCATCTAAATTTATTGGTAAACTGGCTGCAGAACTGATTCTAATTTCTGTAAAAAAAAATAAATCATTGAATTGGGACAAAAAATCTGATTATTTTTTTCTTAATAGAATAGAATAAAATAGAATAAAATAGAACAGAACAGAAAAGAACAGAGCATTTCAGTCGGAAGGGACCTACAATGATGATCTAGTCCTACTGTCTGATGAATTCAGTGCTGACCGAGTTAAAGCATGCTATTAAGGGCATTGTCCAAATGCCTCTTAAATACTGACACCTCCCTAGGAAGCCTGTTCCAGTGTTTGACCACTCTCTTGGTAAAGAAATGTTTCCTAACGTCCAGTTTAAACCTCTCCTGGCACAGTTTTGAACCATTACCATGTGTCCTATCACTGGATACCAGGGAGAACAACTCAGCATCTCCACCTCCATTTCTTCTCAGGAAGCTGTATAGAGCCATGAGGTCACCCTTCAGATTTCTTTTCTCCAAACTAGACAAGCCCAAAGTCCTTAGCTGCACTTCATATGAAATTCCTTCCAGCACTTTCACCAGCTTTGTTTCCCTCCTCTGGACACATTCAAGAACCTTTACACCCTTCTTAAATTGTGGGGCCCAGAACTGCACACAGTATTCAAGGTGAGGCTGCAACAATGCTGACTACAGCGGGATAATCACCTCTTTTAGACCAGCTGGTTATACTGTGTTTAATGCACCTCAGCATGCGATTTGCCCTCTTGGCTGCCAGGGTACACTGCTGACTCATATTGAGCCTGTTGTCAACCAGCACCCCCAGATCCCTTTCTGCAGGGCTGCTCTCCAGCCACTCCCCTCCCAATTTATA
Source organism: Vanellus vanellus (assembly GCF_965231255.1). NCBI lineage: Eukaryota > Metazoa > Chordata > Aves > Charadriiformes > Charadriidae > Vanellus > Vanellus vanellus. Next base: position 86,157,343 of record NC_138907.1, read on the forward strand.
CTTGTGCTCAGTGTTACTCCATCCTAGGTGCAGAATCTGGCATTTTGGCTTGTAAAATTTAATCTCATTAATTATAACCCAATGATCCAATCTATCTGGATCCCTCTGCAAAGCTTCTTGTCCCTCAAGAGAGTCAACAGCACCTCCCAGTTTGGTGTCATCAGCAAGCTTGCTAATGATTCCTTCACCTCTTGCATCCAGATTGTTGAACAGAGCTGGCCCTAGAATTGAACCCCGAGAAACATCACTGGTGACCAGTCACCAGCCAGATGTAGCCCCATTCACTACAACACTGAGCTCTGACCTTCAGCCAGTTCTTCACCCAGTGCACTGTGAATCTGCTCGTGCCACAGTTGAACAACTTGTCCAGAAGGATGCTGCGAGGGACAGTATCAAAAGCCTTACTAAAATCCAGAAAAACTACATCCATTGCCTTCCTTTCACCCACTAGGCAGGTGGATATCAAATTAGTTAAACAGGGCTTTTCTTTTGTTAACCCGTATTCACTGTACCTGATGATTGCATTATTCATTAAATGCCTTTCAACACTACCCAGTATAATCTTCTCTATAACCTCTCCAGGAACTGAGGTTAAACTAACAAATCTGTAGTCCCCTGGGTCTCCCCTCACACCTTTTTGTAAATTGGAATAACATAGGCTAGCTTCCAGTCAGAAGGGACCTCCTCAGACTCCCAAAACCTTTGGTAGATGATCGAAAGGGGTCCTGTCATAACATCTGCTAGCCCCTTCAGTACTCTGGGATGAATCCCATCAATCCCCATCGACTTAATGAACATTCAGCTGATACAGCTGGTCCCTTACAAGTTCAGTGTCCACAAATGGAAAGTCACTGTTCCCACATTCATGGTCCTCTAACTTAAGGGACAAGGTAGCCCAAGGTCTATCAGTATCATTAAAGACTGAGGCAAAATATGCATTGAATTCCTCCACTTTTTCTTCGTCCCCATTAGTCAGATGGCCATCTTCAACAAGTATTGATCCAATGTTTTCTTTAGACCTCCTCTCTCTGTTAACATACTTAAAAAAGCCCTTCTTGTTATCTGAAACAACAGTGGCCAGTCTCAACTCTGAGCTTCAGCCTTTCATGTCTTCTCTCTATATATACAAATCACAGCTCTGTAATCTTCCTGAGAAGCCTGACCTCACTTCCAGAGATTGTAAAATTTCTTTTTCCTCTTGAGCTCCATGAGGAGTTCCCTGTTCAGCCAAGCTGGTCATCTGCCCTACTTGCTTGACTTACAACACAGTGGAATTGACTAGGTCTATGCTTCTGAAAGATGGTTCTTAAAGACTGACCAGCACTCATGGACTCCTAAGCCCTCAAAAGCAGTTTCTCAGGGTACTCTGCTAAATACCTCCCTGAAGAACTTCAAGTTTGCTCTCCTGAAGTCCAGGGTAGCAACTCTGCTGTCCTTTTTTTCTCATTACACTGACAATTTTAAACTCAACCATTTCACGATCACTGTGGCCAAGACAGCCACCCACCATCACATCGCAGAGTCCTTCTCTGTTCACAAATAGCAAGTCTAGGAGGATATCTTTCCTAGTTGGCTGACTGAGTACTTGTGACAAGAAGTTCTCTCCTACAAACTTCAAGAATTTCCAAAACCTGCTCATCACAGCAGTATGATATTCCCAGTTGATGTCTGGGAAGTTGAAATCGCCCATAAGGACAAGGGCTACTGACCCCAAAATATCTCCTAATTGCCTATAGAATAATTCATCAGTGCTTACATCTTGGCTGGGCCATCAGTAGTAGACACCCGCTACAACATGTCTTTTGTTTTCCAACTCCCTAATCCTCACCCAGAGGTTCTTAACAACACCATCACTAACTTTAAGGGCTGTACAATCAAACCTTTCCCTTACTTATAGTGAGACAATGAAACTCTACAATTTCGTTTTGGCAAAACAACCAAGCGAGTTTTTTGGTATAGCTAAAGTGAGATCCCTCCTTTGATCTCATGGATCACACTGAGCTAGATGCTGGGACCACTGGCTCCGTAAGTTGGCCTGAAAGATATGTTTGAATCTTTCCCTGAAGGCTTTAATTCTAATGACACTCACATTTCCCAAATGAAAGACATTCCAACTGAAATATTCTGAACAATTGAGGGCTGAAGACTGAAGTTTCATCTGATTCATGCAAATGATAAATCCAGTGCAACACAAGGGATAAAATCCAATATAGGCAACTGATTCCATTATAATTCAATTTAGATCAAAAAGAATCACCTGCAATGTTGTAACAGCAGTTTACTTTCCACGCATCCTTGGTACTGTGGCTAATACTACCCATTCTAGTTAACAATGGTGGCAGCAGGTGGAGAGAAGAGGGGAATTTGTGCACAAATTCTGGATTATTCAACATTTTTCTAATGTCAGATGATTTCATATACAGACCTCAGTAGTCATAGTACAGCAAAAAATTGTCTTTTTACAGTATTCTTTAATTCTAGTAGCTGGTAAGTGCTTGATTTAGAAAACACTGGTTGAGATTCTATGGTTTGTGTCATGCAGGAGTTTAGGCTAAGAAAATATAATGGTTCTTCTGGCCTGGAAATCTATGAATCCGTAAAAACTGGATTAGATGAAAACTGATGGCCTAGAGCTAAAAGATTCTATGTCCCATTAATAATGTCCTAAAAGAACTGGCCCAGTAAATAATTTTTTTTTCTACTTTATTTTTCTCTGGTAATATTAATACCATAAAAATAAACTTTTGAAAGTTCAAAGATTCAATACAGTCGATATAAACAGCTAAGTGCTCAGATTATTATCTAAAGCTTTTATGAATTTCCAAACCCTTAGAGAAGTGTTTTCTTCTTATCACCTCAATTTTTTTACCACATTTCATGAAATAACTTTGCTGTATTGAGTTTGTTTCTGTCACATGTTTTTCAGTCCTGAATTATTAAAATTTGTCAAACAACTAAGCAGTTTGGTAGAGTAATGGCAGAGGAAGAACTATACATTCCTAACTAAAGCTTCAATTCTGCAAACCTTTATGCACTTACTTAGCATAAGACAATGCTTGAGTCCCGGTGTTGACAGCAAGACTTCAGCACGTATTTATGTGATAAGTTGAACAACAATATATTTGCTAATCTCCTCAATGATATTCTTATGCTTATATATATGTAAAAAGATGAGAACTAGCTAATACGATACAATATGAAAGAGGATAAGAAATATGGACATGAAACAAAGGGATAAAAAAAAAATAATCAGGCTTTCACAATCCAAACAATGCTCTTCCGAGTCTTCCTGACAGGAGAGAGCACACAGGCAACTCTCTGTTCTCTGAGCAGTGGTGTCCCAGGATAACCAGAGTGAGTAATTAAGGTAAAGAAATAACTGGGTTTTGGCGTGAGTCACAGAAGCATCCTAGCCCTTCTGTATCACAAATGCTTACAACAAATAAGTTAAGGCAGCCTTCTTGTATGTCCTGGACTGAGCCTCGGGAAAATCTAGAACAAGCAAAACGAGTATGTTTCTTCTACCCTTATGCTATTCCTGCTTGATCGTGAAGCTTGGAAGGGAGAAGACAGAAAAGCAGTCACCTTTTTAAAATAGATAGGTGACAACTAAATAAAAGGTCTCAGTAAAATACTGTTTTGATAATGCATTGTACAGCATTCTCTTTCATCTACATCTCTAACCTTTAAAATACAAAATAATATCACTAACAAGTGATGTCCTTAAAATCACCACCCCCTCATGAGACAGAATTTTGGTTCTCTCTATCTGTGTATTTCTACATTTGACCTGACACTGTTTGACAGTTTTGTCAGTTATCAGGGAGGAGGAACATGGTAGAGTTTTAAGAAGAATGATAAGCAGTATAAAGGCTCACCTACTGATACAATGTAGTCTGGACCACTTGGTAAAGTAGGACTTAAAAGCACAGTATACATGTACAGCTAAATGCATCCATGGTTGCAGGAACAAAAAAATTTAGGAAATATGACCCATGTGGGAAAGTCTACTTGGGCACTGGAAGGGATTTTGGAAAGGGTTCGATGTTCATAGTGGATTATCCATTGGATACTGATATGCAAAACAATATAGCAGCTATAGGTCTACACAGATCTATAGACCTGTGAGCAGGCAAGTGTCTAGAAGTGGCAGGAAAGGCATTACCTTTGTCATCAACGCACAAGTAACAATCATTTACTGTCCTAAATTGTTTAGTCCACAATGGAAGGATTACAGCAGACTGGAAAGCACTCAAGAAAAGAACAATTATCACATTGGTTTAATGCAAACATGCATATTATTGAGAGGCTCAAGAATTCAACATTATTTACCAGAAAGAGGATTGTATCAGAGTTTGAATAATTGCATGAGGAACAGATAATAGGAGGCTCTTTAGTCTTGCACACAAATATAATCCGACAGCTGCAATTTTGAGCTGGATAAATTGGGATTACAAATGTGAAGCTAGATTAACTGAGATCATGCACATGTTTAACTCTTAGGTCAAATAACCATGAAAATGGTGTATATAGGTTTGTAGTGAATTCTCTGTCAGTAGCAAAGTTTACATGAAAAAAGAAATTCCTTCTAAACAGTATAACTATTACTGGTCTTACAGTTATTACATTGTTGAAAATTACAATTGGGCTTGCTGTTTTTTTTATCCTCTCCTCCCAACATTATTGATTCTCAGCCTTAATTTCAATTTAACATTGTCTTCTGCATGGAAATTTCCTAAGATTCTTATTTTTTAAAGATGTAGAAAAGACACCTAAAAACTGTGCTATACAATTTTTAATAACACGCTAATTAATATGATATACAGCTAGAATGATTATATTTTTAAAGCTGAATCAAGTTACAAAATAAATAAATGAAGATTGTGAAACTTTGTGTTACAGGTAAACAAAATCTGTGCACACACAGAAGTTCTACAAAGAAGAGAGAAAACCTGATTACATTTTCATCACTATTTCTCCAGAAATCTCAAAAGTACTCTCTCTAACACAAGAAATATATTTTTTTTTATGTCTTTTGTCCAGCAAATATGATATCATACATAGAGGAGAAGTTAGATTTTTGCATTTGAGATCCAGAACCCTGCTAATTTGCAGTTCTTCATATCTATAATAGAAAAAGAAAAAGTTAATGAAATGTAATTTGCAGGCAATCAGTCAGTGAAACTTTACGTCATACAGAATCGCCAGACTGGTTCAATTAAACTCAACAGCTCACAGGTGTTCAAAGGATTTTTTTTTTTTTTAATTTTTGTTTTCCCTTTTTTCGCTGCCCTCTCCTCTTGAGAAGGTAGACATTATTAATATCATTATTTCAGTTAAAGGACTTCTTTTGGTAGTCTCAGGTAAAGGGACAATTCTAATATTATAAGAAGAGAACTACATTTCAGGTATATTAATTTCTGGGTAGGAAAGAGGGTATATAGAATTAGATGATTCAAAAATACCTTCCAATCTGACAGTATATTATTTCTAATTTCCTCAATACATTATGTAATTGTTATATAATCTACAAAAATAAAGAGTAGAATTTGTTGTTAATTCTATACTTTTTTTTTTGTAATGTGTAGCAAAGTAAACTAAACAAAAGTTTTCAATATAAACACAGTTTATAGGGTAAGAATTTTAATCTGCCTGTTGAGCAGATCCAGTGATTAAAAAATATCATTTAGAGGTACATTTCATGAATCTTTGGATTTTGCATATTGAAATGGGGTTTCCTTAAAAATAAGAGAAATGTAAAATACTTCATTTGTGCATGAGCAGAGGGGAAAAAAAAATCATTACTCTTTGTTTTTTGTGAATCTGTTTCTTGATGCTTTAAACACATCATTTGCATTTACATTTTGCAATGTGTGGGGGGGAAAGCACCAATTTGTCACGTGGAAGCACATGCAGGATTTGTTTTAGTCTTTATAATTTAAATGAGTTTTACTGAGTGAAGATGTCCATGGCCAATCAGTCCTCCCAGTCCCCTGTGGCTGCAAATAGATGGTTCAGGGGAATGTTGTTCTGTGTGTGGATATGTCTATCTCCGCTCACAAAAGAGCTGCCATTTGTGAGTAATTTGTGGCACAAGCATCAAGAGAAGTTGTGATTACCCAGAGGGCGACGGTGCTATAGTCATACACTACAATAGATAGTCCCCTCTGACTGATGAGCATGATAAGGTGTGTTGGCTGTTGATGATAATGTGCTGCTTCTTAGGACTTCCACTCTGCTATCACTGACTTAGAAAAGCCACCACTAGAGCAGAAATCCTGATAGTGTATTTACAGTATTGGCCTTAAGAAAGTACTGCGGAGTCAGCAGGTATTCATGCAGAATATTGGATATTTCCTATTCCTTTTTGTTAAAAGACTTCAGTGGAGCAGATCCAGAATGAAGTGTATGACTGTAGAGAAAGCGCTGATACTTTGTATCATCACTGTTTTAACTAGGCAGTGATTATCTATGATCTTTTCTATACACTTCACTTTTGTTTGTAAAAAAGCATTGCCCCACAGGTGTTTCAGTATGAAGCAACCACACTCAAACTGAATACTACATCTATGAGTTGAGCAATGTTTTCTTTTCTTTTGAAAGTGTTGACATTGATTTTTTAAATACATGTAATGGAAACCACTCATTATTACCCACCTTTTATAAGCTACTGCTCATAAATGCAGAGGCAGCATTCCATAAAACCCATTATGCAGCTACTACAATGCCCCACTGATCTAAAAGTTGCATGCATCTGCAAAACAGAATATATCTCGCTTTTCAGGTTTTCAGAAGTTTAAGAACAAACCCCTCTCTTTAGAAAAAGCCAGCGGTAACCGCGGTTTTAAGTTTTAACCTTTGAGAACCTTTCACATATTACTGAGCTATCAGCTGAAAGTGACATTCCGACACAAACAGTAAATAGCTGTGACATATTAAATACCACCAAGTACAAAACTTTTCATTCGCTGCTGCATTCATGTTTTGATTGTATATAAGGCAAAGTGCAAGCAGCAACTTTGCATGTCCTGCATTGTATACTGTACAGCATAGCAAAAGCTGGAGAAACGTTGTTAATAAGAGATGACAGCAAGATACCCCTGCATCAGCCTACTCCTGGATTATTTCAGAAACATTTCCCCCACTTCTTATACCAGAAAAGTGAAGATTTTAATTGGTGTATGAGATAGGCCTGTTGGCTTAAGTCGATAGGAAGGGTTATCATCTCCTGTATGGATGCAGTAAGAATCATTATTTCCCAGCACACCACAAAAACTAGCCTGGTGTAGATAAAATTAGTGGTAATAGGTATGCCATTCACATAAAGAAAGTTCATTAGAGACAAAAGATTAGTCTTACTCTGCTTTTGCTAGATAAGTAAGGTGTGATCTTAAAGCTAGTCTAACCTTTCTTAGTAAGTAGAGACACTTGGACACCAGACAGGATGATTCATCCCACTTGTCTTTGGCATCTATAACAAATGGGAGGGAACTAAGATGATGCCTTAGACCTACCGTCTAACAAAAGTTAGGTCAGACAAATCCCAGCACGATATTATGATTAAATTGATGTTGCATTTGTGGTTTAGCACAGCAATAAAGTCTCAAACATGCTGGCACACACAAAGACAAGGTGGAAGTCAGGCATGTCTTCAAGTCAATCATTGTTATACACCTCACATTTTAATACACGTTCTTCATGCAGCACAAGCTGATGAATTCCAGTTACCTGCACAACAAAGAAATTAGGTTTTATGAGTTGATCTTTTGCTGAAGAAAACAGGCAGAAAAATATGTATATAAGCAGAGGGTGAATTATTGCTATTGCGCTTCACTTTAATGATGGCTTTTCAGAAATTCTTAATGAAGGTGAAACTGTTGAAAAGAAAGGTACATTGGCATGAAAATGTTGAAGTCCCAGCTATGTATGCTGCTAGAGTTAAGATATTTCATGTTCTTCAAATTCAACCTGGCAGAAAACAAACTGTAATGAAGCAAACTACAGATAGTTTGATCATTTGAGCTGGTCATCTGGAAGACCCTGTGAATGCCAGGGCTCACATGAGAGTGTGACCATACTGCTAGAAGCAGAAGCAGGGGTAGGCAAAGGAAAAATAAGGAAAGGGAACACACGCTTTTTTTTTGCAGGAACAGGTGATTTGGCAAGTTAAGCTACTCAAGAAACCACAGTTTGAATACAGGAACTGCGAAATTCAAGTGAATGAGTTAGGTTTATTCTTGCTTCCCTATGGTATTGATTGTAGAATATCATCTCTCTCTTTTCTTCCCAATTCAGCCATACTATCCCCAAGACGTTAGCTGGAAAATTTCTACTTTGATGAATGCAAACAGAGAGATATCCACTGGTATTTAGTCTTGCAGATGTATACACAATGGGTAAAAGGAAAGCTCTAAGTCATCTTGAACAAAGCATAAACATAAATAAGAAAGAAGTGCAAATGGACCCACAGAAGCCACTCACTGCATCTCATATGCAAAACATAATTCCTGAAGAGTGTCTTTGGAATCTAGGTTTACAGTAGTTTCTATTCTTTATGTGTTTGGTTGTTGTTGTTTTCTTTTTTTTTTTTTTTTTCTCCTTTTCTTCTTCTTCTTTCAGGTCCAGATTGTCAATCTCCCTCTTTCCCTCTGCATCATAAAGATAAACCCAGAAAATTCAAAGTTGCAAGAAAGAAGGTGTTGGAGTGTAGAATGTAACTCCCTTAACACTTCCTGATTGAGCGTGCGTTATGATTTAATACAGATGTTTGTTGATTCTGTAGAACAGAATAATTTCTAATTAACTGAGGGGCTGCTAGCACATCTCATAATGTTTTGGGTATTCTGGCACTAGGGAAGGATAGGAGACTGGTCTCACCTAACCTTAGCTACCTAAAAGTTTAGCCTAAGTTAGTAATTTATGCTACTTCTGTAGTTAATCAAAAGGAGTGGATATCTTCAGAGACTGAAGTATCTCATTTCTGTTGGATAAGTATTTTGAAATGGAATAAATTTCTCTTTAGAAGTTACCCGTCCCTTCTTAACATTATAGACAAAGCCTGAATTATTTGCTTATATCAGACACAACTTTAATATCAGAGAATAACCAAGATGACTCCAGAGAAGTAGGGATCTGTTTGTAGGCATTAATGTTTTGATAGCGCACCCAGTAAATGTCATAAAAATTAAAACTTTTATAGTACGCAAGCACCACATAGGTAACATGAACATACAGCTCTGAGAAATATTATATAAGTCACAGTATCCTACTTTATTTATCTATATATCTATATATTACGTCCTGTCAAAAAAGAAAAAAAGGCAAGCTGAAGCATAACTTTAAAATAATACTGTGTTACTTTGAATAAAATTTAGTCCAGAATCACACCAGGGAATTATAGTACATGTTCAATTGTCCTGTATTATACAATTTATGTCTGATGATTACTTGGAAATATTATAAATATATACTTTTGGTGCATATGTTCTTGATCACTCCACCACCTGCGTCTGATAGCACTCCACTTTTGATTTAAAGTCCTAATGAAACCTCTTGAAAACTGTGTAATATTATTCCATACCTAAGATGGTCAGAAATTGTTGATTTCAAAATTCCCTACAGAAATCAAAATGCACTGTCCGTATAGGATAAGCAATACAACAAGCCCTCTGTATAAAATTGTTACAAAACTTAGTCCCTTTTCAGGAGCTAGGAAATGTTATCTTGGAATGTCCCTAACAAAGACTTTAGAAATCAATTCCTGTATTAATGTTAGTGTCATTACCTCTATAATATTGAATTAGGTATTATAGAATCTTGTGGCTTTATGTATTTACATCTTCACTCTTCTTCTAAAAAGAGCATCACAAAAGGGACCATTTAAAGATTGCTGGGTTTTGATACGGCTTTCTGGATGGTTAATATCACACTGTCATAGCAGTTGCTTTACATTTTACTGATTAGGGACCGTGAAAAAGATAATAATGGATACAGTCTTTGGAATTGCATCCGTTTGGTACTAGTTGTCAAAGATAGGTATCTAAATTCTTTATTTTGAAGAACTGGCTTTTATACATTGGACCTTGGAGGAAAATAATCTTATTTCTTCTAGGTTATACTTACCTGTCTTTCCTTTATATTCACCAGTATCCAGTGAGCCACTCTTTGCAGCCATTTCTTTTGCTGTACTGAACACTGATTTGGCAATTTCACGTGCGTGGATAGATATTCAGAAGTCAACTAAAATCAATGGAGCACAGAAAAATCACCTAGTTTTTCACTCTAGAGTCTTAGTTTGTATGTTCTTTCTAGTTAAGCACTAATGAGTGCAAATTCACTCTGTGGAGGCAGTCACATGCATCCTGATAGACGAGTTTAAATCAATATGGCTCCAGGCAGTCATAGCAGAAGTTGCAGCTTGAAGGTGCAAACGATTAGATTGTAAGCACTTGAAGTGATGATCATCCCATTGTGTATCTTGAAGATAACAACAATGGTCTTACTACTATTAAAAAATGAAATAAAATAAGATGGAAGGGAGAGAGATTATACTCAATGTATCAACGTTTCCCTGCATATATTTCCTCGGATTTCATCTCTTAAAAAGGTACTTTGGGGGTGTTTTCTGGGGAAAAAGATAATGTAGTACATCTTGAGTTTTGTTAGACTATTCTGGTTTTAATATATTCAGTAGTTTTATTTTTCCTGAAACTCTTCCCCTGTTAAAAGGGTAACAAATCATTACTTTTGTACAAAACAAGAGCAAAAGTTGTCACCTATCCTCTAAATAAATAAATAAATAAAAATCCAGATGCTATACTGTCAGGGTGGTGAGATACAGGAATGGGTTGCCCAGGAAAGTTGTGGAGGCCCCATCCCTGGAGGTGTTCGAGGACAGGCTGGATGGGGCTTTGCGCAACCTGGTCTGGTGGGAGGTGTCCCTGCCCGTGGCAGGGGGGTTGAAACTAGATGACCTTTAATGTCCTTTCCAACCTAAACCATTCTATAATTCTGTGGTTATAAGAATCCAAAACCATTCTATGATTCTGCAGTTATACAAAACAGGCATTCCTAAAAATTTATAAAATCCCTAATAAGATATCAGATCAATATAGTGCAATATCACATTCCTTTTAAGTTACTGAATGTCATATCAGATTAATGAGTTGTACTAAAAATGTATGACAAACAAACTCTTAATATATCATAAAATTAATTTGCAAAAATGAAACAGAAAATTACTTCTTCAATGAGGTTGTCAAATTTTATTACCAATTTTTGGTTTTAATAACGTGAGATAAAATTTGGCAATTCAATAGCACATATTGAAATATGCCTCTTCTCTTTCAGAAACATATTATGATATGAGTGGAGAAATTGTCATTAGGATGATAAATTTATCATATTAGTGATACAGAAATATATTAAAACTGATCACCAGTTCCTACCCCCTACACCCTCCACCCCACCTCCCAAAAGTCTGGAGGCTAAAATAAGACTTACTGTAACATCATTCCTTGAGGGTTGGTTTGGTGGTTTTTTGTTGTTGTTGTTTGTTGTTGTTGGTGGTGGTTTTGTTTGGTTGGGTGTTTCCCCCCACCCCCCCTACAAAATATTGCTTTTCAGTGATTTTTATTTCAGGGAAGCATTTGCTTTTTCAGCAAAAAACTGTCCTTTCCCTAGACCATTATTATATACATACAGCTCTTGCTGTTTTCAGATTTTCTAAGATAGCATAAATTCCTATGAGGTTCCTCCAGTAGAAACATTAAAAGAAATTCCAACAAGCCTCAATGACCCGGCATCAGTGTGATTCCTCCCATTTTATCTCTAGTTAGGTTAAAACATTTTTTCTCTCTGATGGATCATGGACTCCCTTCAGTTCTTCACAATTCCACCACCTCTGCGCTGAGCAACACCAATGCAGTACAGTGCTACGAAGAGCTCAGCTGTTACAGAACACTGCAGCGTACCACCTGGGAAACAGCAGCTTTGCATTAAATCTGTTACCTATTCAATAGATAGCTCTATTCATGGAACATCATATTAAATTCAACGTCTCTGATATCATCTTCAAGGCCATTCACAATGGGGTCCAAATTTGTCCGGGACAGTAAACAAAATATTTGGGTGGTTTGGGCATCTTCAGCCTTCTGAAATAATGGGGTTTGTTTGCTTGCTTTTTAAAAAGCAGTGTTATGCTGGTATAAGCAGGAGATAAATATTTTTCTGGAGTTTTTACAAATATTTGGGATGAACTTTCATAGCAAATCAGGACAAATTGACCAAAGCTCAATGAAAAGAAAAAAATCTACTTACCAAAAGAGAATTTCACAATTATTTTTGTTTTGATATACAAGAAAACCAAAATCATTTTATTTATTTATGTAAGTCCTGCTTTTCAGTTGCTCATAATGACAAGAAGCATAAAATTGTAAACACAATACTGTAGAGTTTATTCTCATCTCAGGTTAAGATGATCTATATTCCATACAAACTGAATTAATAATGGCCCAAGAGTTTAATGTATATTTGCCTCAGGTGTTGAAAGCGAAGGAGGTGGCTGATAGATGTTAACACTTTTTGAAGGTTGTATGAGTGATAAGAATTTTAATAAGATAGCTGACTGGATGGAATGCGAAGAGTAAGCATATTGCTATGCAATAATTTGTAATATCTGTACAGACTACAAAGATGGAAAACAATATAGGTGAAAATGTCATGTTATGACAGAATTTGTGATTGCAAACTGAAACTCTCATATTTATTGCTCAGTGTATTTTTTCTTTCCAGCCAGAATTTCATGCGCTTGAACTTCTATAAGACAGACAACTGGTCTATTTGCAATTTACAATTACCTTTTAATGGAGTTCTATATTACCTTAGTTTTCAGACACTGTCATATGGTATGGATTAAAATACCAACAGGCAGATTCACATCAGGTTGAAATCATCAAGCTTAAATAGCAGCTATCAACAGTTTGCTGTCAATAAACTAGGAAGATGCTTGATGTGGGTGGCCCTGCAGAGATCTGTCTTATGTCCTGTATAATTTAATGGTTTCATTAACAACTTAGATGACTTATCAGCCTTGACACCCAACAGTAAGAACTGCAAACCCTTCAGCAGACAAGTTGTGAATTTAAATTGATCCCGATAAATCGATGAAATGGTCAGAAGTCTTTAAAATGAAATTCAACACAGTAAAGTAGAAAAACTACACACATAAAGAAAAATAAATCAAAATATACGGTGACAATAGCAACCAGGCTGGGAAAAATACAAATCTGAGATACAGAGGGCTGGAAGTGTGTCCAAATAAGCAACTGCTGCTGTTGAAAAGACAAATGGTATTTTCTGACACATTAGCAAGTGTGTTGCAAGCAGAAAACAAGGTAAAGTATAATTATTCCTCTCCAAATAGTGTAGCTACAGAACTATTTTCAGTTTCAGATCCTGTTAAAAAACTGGGGAAAAACTGGAATCGGGCAGAGAAGAGTAAAACTTCAATAAAACATGCAGGACCAGTAAAGAAAGAACAGAAAACCTGGAGGACTGGGTTTGTTTTATTTTAAAAATAGAAGACTGCGTGCCTAGATAGGAAGGAGAAGTAAGTCCCAGAGACTTTATATTAGTCTCCCAAGGTGAAAATGTTACTTTTAAGAAGGATAGTGATTTTCTGTTTCTTCAGTGTTCTGATTACCAGAATGAGAAGTTATGAATTTTATTTTCAGAAATTATGGTTTATTTTAAACATCAGGAAAACTTTAAACTTATTAGAGGTGTGTTACTTGATCTTCTCTAGGAGTAAAATGTTGGCCCAAATGATCACTATTTGTTCCTGTGGTTCTAGGGATGTTTCAGATTTGTATATTATGCAATACGTCTATTTATCTTTAGACTAAAAGGTAATATAATGAAAATAAATACATCTTCTTTTATTTGCATATAAGGTCAGAAGGGTTAACTATGTTTATGCATGTATTCTCAGCAATTCTTAAGCAAGCTGTTAAAATGGATAGAAATCCAAAACTTTTCTAATAATTTTTATAAAATTCACCACAGTATGGAAAATTTCTTTCACACTTTTCATGAAGTTTTACTCCAAGATGTATTTTCAGGGGAAAATGGAAAAGGAATATATTTCAAAATGTCAAAGTAAATTGGGATTATCCCTTTTTATGCCTACTGTTGCAGATTTTAGAACTTTCTAATAGTTACTTTCATCTTGACAATTCATGAAACGTCAGTAAAAAATCTCAAAAAAAAAGCATTGTTATAAATCTTCTCTGTAAAAATTTTGTGCCAAAAAGGAAAAGCTTTAAAAATCACAAAGCAGGAAAGATCATGAAAGTTTTTCTTCCATTATAGATTAAACAAGTCAAACACTAGGTAATTCACAATTGGCATCAATACTAAAAAGTTTGCAAAATTTAGTTTATAAAAAGAGGAAAATAAGAAATATTAGAAGTGGAAATAAGATATATAGTTCTGCCCGAGACTCAAAAGCTTACTTATCTATCTGCCTTATCAACCCAACGTCCCATTTTTTCTGTTTTAACAGAGAAGCATAGCTGTGCACAGGAGCTGGTTAGGCCTGTGGTGAGTCAGCGACCTTTCGAGTGATGGTCTGATACTGCATTTTTGGATTTGTGTAGGATCAGATGCCATTTTTTTTTCCAGCTAAATCAGAAATAGTGCTTTCCCTGAGGGAAGAACAGGGTTTGGAAGCTGAAATGGGAGCAGGAGAATGAATGATGTGTGAATGGAAAAACTTAGTCCTCCTTCAGGCTTATATGCTAGGTAAATTTACTTGAATGGGCTTGCCAAAAACCAGTTTACTTCACATACCCCAGTTCTTGAGTCTTTACAAGCTAATTTTCACTATGAATTTCTCTTTTCCTCTGCCAAGTATATTTATAAAACATCTTGTTCTCAGTCTCAGCAGTACTCACATACCACTTCACCAGTTGTCAAAAGCTTAGTCAAGCACTAAGAAAACCCAAACTCAAATAATTAAGTTAAACTCAGAACAAATGTTGTCAGTCCGTGTTTAGACTGAAGTTTGTTACCTCTTTCAGACAGCAAGCGCCTGAAAGCTTACTCTTTTCTCAATTATACTATCTGGTCTAAAAATAAATTTTATGCATTTTTCCTTCTGAACCTTGCTTCAACAAATAAAACAAACACATTGAAATTAGCTAAAGTGACAAAAAGCTGAAAATTAATATCCAAAAGTAGGAAAAACAAAATCTGGATAAAAGATAAGAGGGTTGCTCTCCCATTCATTTCTCCATCACCCATTCTTCTAGCCAAGGCTTTGTTTGAGTAATGCTTGTTGATAAAACTCATAATTTACAATGTTTTTTTTTTCCCTGTTTGAATGCAGAGAACTCAATCCCAATGTGTCAGACCCTAGTCCAGGGCAGAAAAAATACCATCCAACTCCTTTTTCCAAACTTTTTCCTAAAAATCCTTCAGTATTAATGGAACTGTGTTTCTGGCCCTTATTCATCTACTATTCACTACGTTGCAATGACAGGAGTCAATTTCTAGTTTATGACATAACGAGGGGTCTGTTTCACGTGAGCACAGGATGCGAGCTCCAGTACTTGTGTTTCATTGGTGGCGGGGAACTAAAGGAACCAGAAAGTGAGGAAGGACGTGTTATGCTTTTTCAGCAGAAGCAGCATGGAAAAATTCCTGTGCAAAGGAGCTGCCTTCACAACTGGAATAAATTGCCAATGCTTAGATTACTGTTCGGAGTTAGTTTTTTTTCAGTGGTGCAGAAGTGCCTGCTCTGACCCTGGCTTTTTTTCACTAGCCCTGCTGTTCACAGGCTTGCTTACCCACAGTGGAAATGATAGGGTAAATGATTCCCCTGAGAAACAACCTCTATGGGTTTGGATTGTTCTTTCAGCCAGGTCTAATTCACTCTGCAAGTGCAGAGACATTTATGCTGTACACTGGAAGAGAAGGAAAGACACAGAGAGATCCTGGGGAGCGTCAGCTGCTAAGGCACTGCTGTGGAAGAGCGCTTAGACTAGCTCTCTATTTAACATTTGAAATTAAAGGAGCTCTTCTAGTTTTTTACCTGCTAACATCTGGGTCAATCTTTCAAGAAGCTTTCTTTTCTTTTCTTTTTTTTTTTTTTCTTTTAAAAATAAAGGATAAATATGAATGAAAGTAGCAGAGTATTAAAAAAAAATGGCTTAATTGTTGCTTGATAAGTAAAAATAGATTTAGGACTACAACTCTTTTCAGTCATACTCTTACCAGACGGATTATTGCTTTTAAATTTAGAAAATTTTTGCCTTGTGAGAAGAAAAGTAGAAACGACCTTGGCTGTTGTAGTTTCACAGTAGACTCTCAACAGATTATCTGCATTGTCTGAGTACTGCATCAAAAACTATGGTAGCACAATCCAAAAATGTTTGGAAACGAACTTGTGCAAGCTGTGGTGGCCTGTGTTTTCGACTTACCTTATGAGGACCTGAACAGCTCTCTGAAAGTCTATTTTGAATTCATGAACACACTTTGCCAATGAGGGCAGTGAAATTTAATTTTACAGAAATAGCAAACTATATGATGACAACTCTCAGGTTGTAAATAGGCTCTCTGTAGCAGATGTTATGACTTCTGGTATTTTTGTTTCTCCGTCATGACAGCATTAACCTCCCAGATACAAAATATTATTTAATTAAGAATGGAAGAGTCTTACGATTATGAAATGTCCCATTACACTATAGATATTTAATTTGCATAGAAAAGATAATGATAAATTTATCTACAGCCAATACTTTTAGTGTTTTTCCACTAAAATTTATCTTTACTTAATCCCTATTTAAATGATAGTATTGCCATTATTTGTTATAAATTGTTCCTGTGATCCATCTCACTGCTTTACAGAGGAAGCCCTGTTCACCAGCGCTCAGTATTGGAGCCTTTTCTCTTTAATATCTTTATCAATGATCTGGACGAGGGGATCGAATGCACCCTCAGTAAGTTTGCAGACAACACCAGTTTGGGAGGGAGTGTTCATAGAATCATAGAATCATAGAATTGTCTAGGTTGGAAGAGACCCTTGGGATCATCGAGTCCAACCATCTACCCTACTCTACAAAGTTCTCCCCTAAACCATATCCCCCAACAACACATCTAAACGTCTCTTAAACACATCCAGGGATGGTGACTCAACCACCTCCCTGGGCAGTCTATTCCAATGCCCGACCACTCTTTCTGTGAAAAATTCTTTCCTAATGTTCAGTCTAAACCTACCCTGTTGGAGCTTGAAGCCATTCCCTCTTGTTCTGTCATTAATTACCTGTGAGAAGAGACCAGCACCAACCTCTCTACAGTGTCCTTTCAAATAGTTGTAGAGAGTGATGATGTCTCCTCTCAGTCTTCTCCTCCTCAAACTAAACAGTCCCAGCTCCTTCAACTGCTCTTCATATGATTTGTTTGTGTTGACCTTCTTGAGGGTAGGAAGGTTCTACAGAGACATCTGGACAGGCTGGATCGATAGGCTGAGGCCAACTGTATGAGGTTCAACAAGGCCAAGTGCTGGGTCCTGCACTTGGGTCAAAACAATCCCATGTAGTGCTGCAGACCTGGGGAAGAGTGGCTGGAAAGCTGCCTGGTGGAAAAGGACCTGGCGGTATTGGTTGACAGACGGCTGAATATGAGCCAGTAGTTTGCCCAGGTGGCCAAGAAGGCCAATAGCATCCTGGTGTGTATCAGATACAGAGCGGCCATTGGGAATAGGGAAGTGATCATCCCCCTGTCCAGAGAAGAGCAACAAAGCTGGTGAGGCATCTAGAGCACAAGTCTTATGAGGAGCAGCTGAGGGAACTGGGGTTGTTTAGCCTGGAGAAAAGGAGGCTCAGGGGAGACCTTATCACTCTCTACAACTACCTGAAAGGACGGTTTAGCGAGGTGGGAGTCGGTCTTCAAAGTCACAAGCAATACAACAAGAGGAAACAGCCTCAAGTTGCACCAGGGGAGGTTTACAGGGGATATTAGGAAAAATTTCTTCACCTAAACGTTTATCAAGCATTAGAACAGGCTTCCCAGGGAAATGGTGGAGTCACCATCCTGGAGGTATTTAAAAGACGTGTAGATGTGGTAGTGTTGAGGGACATGGCTTAGTAGTAACTTGGCAATGTTAGGTTAACGGTTGGAATCAATGATCTTAAAGGTCTCCTCCAACCATAATGATTCTATGATTTGTACCCTTGGTTCTGCTGTACTCCCATTTTATATCTAGCCTATTAAAAAATAAAATAAAATAAAATAAAAAAACATAAACCCCTGCAACTTTAAGTAGAAATGAAAATGAAATAAAATTTAAATTCGAGAGAACCAAAATGTCAAACAAGGTCCCAGCTTTTTTAAAATATTTCCTTCTGTTGGTTCATAAGAAAACACCAGCTTTATGGCTAAATGCATTAGGACTACCTTTTTTTTTTTCCTTTGTCATTATTTATTGCTCATCAACACAGCACCAGTTGCTGCAGTATTAACATTTTTGAGCACTAGAGCCTCAGCTTGCAATGGGACACTTCCCATTACAGCAGGAATGTACACTAGGACAAACAGTTATTTCTTTCAACTTCAAAACAGATGAATTAGCAAATCACTGTTGACATATCAGTCTCCCTGCTGTTGTGGCAACTAAACTACAGAGGGTGTATTTAATAAAAAAAATAAATAAAAATCCCCCCCCCCCCAACTGAATATAAATACAGAGGTAGCCTTAATATTTTCTCATGATCTGTTGAATTATTTGTAACAAGTACTATAAGAAATACCCATAAACTGTTCTTAAAAAAAATACATGCCTCCTATAATGTTATTTTACTGG
Source organism: Vanellus vanellus (assembly GCF_965231255.1). Classification (NCBI taxonomy): domain Eukaryota; kingdom Metazoa; phylum Chordata; class Aves; order Charadriiformes; family Charadriidae; genus Vanellus; species Vanellus vanellus. The sequence continues at coordinate 86,176,205 of NC_138907.1, forward strand.
CGCTCTGACTAGGTATAACATTTCACTGTAAAGCTCCTGGGAATGCTAAGAAATTTCACTTTATTAATATGGGGCATATAGGGCTCTCACTATATGGAATTTCTTGACTCCAGGGGTGAGGACAGATCAAGGTAATCCCCATCTGTAAACCAGAGGTATTAATAATTTATTAAATTTTATGTTATGTTATATTAAGACCAGAATTATTTACATATTTTAATGATGTATCATGGAATCTGTACTGATGATATTCTGTCACATGTTATAAATCCACCCGAACCCTGGACAGAAAACATGCAATGTATAGGTATGAAGTCTGAGTAAGGGGCACAGGCAGCCGTTTCATTAACTACAGCTTGGCTGCTGGAGTTGCTTCCACATTCAGAGATTTGTTATTGTTGCCTTCATTAATATACCACTTTTAACCACAGAAAAGTTAAGCAGAAGCTTTTATCATCATTCAAAGGGGGTTTTGTACTCTCACCTATCTAAAAGCTTATCATCTGCTTAGACTGTAAAATGTTCAGATCAAGACTGTCTCTTTGTTTTGCCCAGTTCCTATATTCTGGTGAAAATTAATTTTTATTTTTTGCTTCTTCTGCCAGTGATCGCCAAACTAAATCATTATTCAGACTGACAGCTATGAATTAGCCTTATTAAAGCACAGTTCCTTCCTCATGTGAACATTTGAGCTCACAACTTGTCAGAAGCTGAACTCAACAATCACCTCTGCGGTTGCAAGATACCCTTGTCCCTCTGTGCTAACCAAGCTGGGCACAATGAATATATCTGTCTTTGATGCTCTCTTGAGAGGGTTTCCCACAGAAATTACTGACCATTCTTTATCCACTCTGGAGCAACAGGTTATTAATGGATTCTGTACCTATCTCACAAGAGCAAGTAGTCCTTGAGACATCTGTCCCATGTCATCATCAGTATAATATGCCTCGGTAGGAGAGAAAGGTGGAAATCTGAGTGTTGTGGTTTGGGCTGAACTCGCCACCAGAAGAGCAACAGATGTTCCCCATTTACCTCTCTTAAAAAAAAAAAAAAAGGCAGGAGAGAGAGAGACTTATGAGTTTAGAAGGAAATAAAATAATTTAATGAAATATTAATAATAAAATAAAAAGAAAATAATGAAATATATACAAAACTCTATCAAGCTCCTGAGATGACAATCACGGCTGGCATGGGGGCAGTCCCAGGCTGGACTCAGTGACAGATGGGAACCGGATTCTAGATCTGGATTAAGGATTAGGATCAAAGGCAGATGAACAGACAGAGCCCTCCTCACACGTTGGCCATTGAAGAAAGAAGGCTGACCCTTTGATCCTTCAGCTTTTATACTGAGCATGAGGCAGATGGGATGGAATACCCCGTTGGTCAGTTTTGTGTCACCTGTCCTGTACACTCCTCCCTGCAGGTGGGACCCCACTATGCTTTTCCGCTTCCGACCCTCCAATGGGGCAAATAACAAAGTTGGTTGGCCTTGGGTGTTATAGCAATAAGTGTAAGCAGAGCCTCTCTGCATGCCATGCGCAGGCATCAGCTATAAACATTGGTCTTATCACTCTGAGAACAAACAGTGTCTGCACAATACGCTGTTAATTTCAGTAATTAGAAGAGGCCCAGCTAAGAAGTAAAGTTACTGAACAAAATTGGTCCTGTTTACCTCCAACCAGGACACTGAGATACAAAAGTATATGTCGTCAATAGAACTGCTTAACTCAAAGATGACCATGGAACTAGACTTCCTTCAACTCTGATTGCCAGTGGAAATAATGTAGAAAGAATATTTATCAATGAAATACTGAGGTTAGCACTTGGTTGCATTGTTAGTCTCAGTAGATGTAGATCTCAATTCAATTTGATTAACAGCGTTTTAAAGTAGGAGCAGCTTTTCTAAGTAAAGACTGACCCATGTCAAACCTAGTAAGCAAGTCCTGGAGTAAATGCATCAAGTTCTTGCAATGTTTGATTGGTATACAGCATGTGGATCACAACTTACCATTTTTATTCCGTGCTTTAAAAGAGAGACAGGAAGTGAAATTACTGTTTCATTTGCATCATGCATAAAGCCATACTTCAAAAGACTTTTTACATCTCCTTTTCTACGTATGTTTGTTATTTCTGTTCCCCTACTTGGTTAAAATTTTGAGTACCTTCTATATAATGTGCCAGCATGCATGTGAAATTATTGCTGACTTTTGACTTGAATGATATCCTATATTCCTATATTCTTGCATAATAATGATGTTGTGTTGTAACTGGTACCCTTAAGCTTTGCTTTTTCTTTTTAAAACAAGTGAACAAAACCAACCAACCAACCAACCAACCAACCAACCAACCAACCAACGAGATCCCCATCCTGCATTACTCTTCATACAGTATTTCAATGCCAAAAAAGGAGATTTTACCCTATTCAAAGGAATACTGTTTAGCAGAAACCCTCCTTGAAATGTAAGAAACAGTATGAAACAGTGCATCTACAATATTTCATAACCGTTGAAAACATCCAGATCCTGGTGGAAAGATGTCATAATTTTCTGACTTATTTTTAAATGACTTTGATGGTTGTTAATTTTTTTTTAATTCTTTGTTTGAGACTAGGCCCTGAAAATTAAAACATGCTTCAAATATTTCTTGCAATTTAAGTTACTAAATAAACATATTTAATCCAAGAAATACAAAGTCTAAATAAAATATTTGCATTGCTTTAATTAAATAAGGTGGATTGTCAGACTTCCTTCATTTCTCTCATGTACTTTTTTTTTCCTTGAGAGTGATATAAAGAAACCCCCAATAAATATAATATTCTCCTTTTAAAATCTTTCTTGCCCACTCTGATTTAAAGCATTCCATGACTTCATCGGCTACAACTGTTATATGCAGTACGTGACTGCCTGAATAGAGTAATTAAGAGGGGTAGGCTACTTTCAAATTAAAAGAAACAAGAACCTTTTTGCAACATATTCCCCAAAGCGTTTATTAAAGGAGAAAACTATTTCATTTACACTGGTACAAATTGTGTGGGCATCTAGTATAGCTATAAGTATTGGATTTTGTAGATCATAAAATCCTCTCCTCCTCCTGATTTTTGTAAGACTCTTTTCTCAGCTTCATAAATTCCTGCAAGTTGCTCCACACATTTTGTAAATACCTATTACTTTTAATTATAATTTTTATTTCTGCAGTCCTTTAGAGACTCACTCTGGAACCAGGGACTAATGAAGTGTCTACAAACAAAACACTATTGAGAACACAGACATGGTCTTACAGGTCTTAAAATCAAAGGCATCAATACAGCAAAGACTCATGCGTGTTTTTAGCTTTATGTATCACGAATAGAGCCAGGCCTATTCTATAATGTTCTGTGAACACAACTCTGTCAGCTAGGAATGGAGGGGAAAAATCTCACTCCCAGCTAACACTCATGCCAGAAAAGCTTACTGTAGACTCAACTCTCCTGACAGAACTCAATATATGTCATGGGAGGACCGTCACATTTATGTACATAAAAAAACCTCCTCTGTAAGTTGCTGCTGAATTTCCATTTGAACATGCTGGCAACAAGCTCTTAGTTTCAGCTGACATTTGCTTTCAATTAAGAAAAATGTAAACAAGATAATAATGTTGATATTTTATTGCAAAATGAAAATTTTCTTTTTCTTAAATTTGATTCTACTTCTGATTTTTTCTTCTGTGTTATAAGAATACCCCATATCCATTCCATGAAAATTAATTCACTTAAAAATAGCATGCCATTTCTGAAAAGTGTATAATTTTAAAAAAGAATAGTAATTTTCACAATTTTCAATGCCATTTTCACATGCTGATCGACATCAGTGTGACAGTAATCACTAACTACACACTGCACTTTCACATATTTCTGTGTATTATAAATATGGTGGTGTTTCTTTTCTTTATGGAAAGTCATCAAAGTTAGGGTTTTTTTTTGCAGATATTCCATCTAAAGTACTATAAATAAACAGCAATTTCAAAATAAAAATTCTGCCCTCAGAAGTGATTTAGAAATATTCTGCAGATAAAACTAATACTTGATTAATAGAAATTTACTGAAGGTAAGACCAAACCCAAATTACTGTATTAACTACTGTATTCCTGATGTTACCAAGCAAGAGTCATCCTTGTGCGAAGAGCTCTTCACAACCTCCATGTGTCCTAAGCCCTCCAGTAAGTAACACTTTTGTAAGTCAGCATCTTTATTTTCCTGGATAGGTGGTTAGTGGATGGTCTGTCTCTGAGTATTTTATTTTATTCTATTTTGTTTTATGTAGATTCCTATTGTCATATAGTCGTAGACCTTGAGGATTTCCCAGTGAAATACTAGAATACAAACAGGCAGTATTTTATCTGCTTTTAATAAATTTATATAAATGTACACAAATATGTCTCCAAATTTGCTATGAAAAAGAAGATACAACATTGTATGTATACAAAATCTTTAAATATGACAATTTGGTAAGGAAGATTGTTCAAGCCCCAAACCCCTGTAGAAATTTGCCCCAGTTTTAGAATAACTCTGAAACAAACTCTCTCTTCTACTTATGTATTTCTTTTGTTTTAGAACTTGTGACTTAGTATGGTACTTGCAATTTCATGTGCATGGCCAGCTGTCAGAGAAGTTGCAGACAGTAGATCTTTACCTCAATTAAATCAACACAAAAGAATTGAACTATCAAGAGACTCAAGTACTGTTTCTCCTGTGGCACAAAAGCAGATGGGTTTTGGGGATTCCTCACAATCAAAACTCTTTCGAAGACATTAGAAGAAACTTTCAAGCCCCTATTTGCCCTAGGTAATCATTTGTAGAGTAAAATTGTCTGTAGTTAATTTTTCCTGGAACGGTTATTTAGTTTTCCAGAAATGTCTTAAATTCAGACATCTGTATAAGATGGTGGATTAACAAATGCAGAAGCAGGAACAAAAATTGCTTATACGAAGGGACTCATTCTGAAAGATGTGTTTGCCTGCATATCATTGAGCAACTCAATGGATTTTGCTTCAGAAGATTGCTTTGTTTTCCTTAAATATCTGTGTATCTGAATACCAGTCTATCATTTCACCCTTTGCCTATATATTCTTAAGTGTTTGCACTGCAAACCAAAAACAAACAAAAAAGACCTTTCAGTCTTTCACTAGTACAGGTTAGCCACACGTTTAAGCATTCAAGCTTCTTACAAATCCTCATCAAGAATCAAACAGCTTTTCTGAGATGGTATTGCAACTCCTTTTTTGATCTTTCTGTTGCCACTATATAGCCTGAAGAACCGTGTAACACTAGCCTATATGAGGTGCACCATAATAATCTTTTCCCTGCTGTGTTGGTTTTGGGGGTCTTGTTTTTTGGTTTAGGTTTATTTGGGGGTTTGGTTTGGTTTGGTTTGGGTTTTGGATATTTTTTTGAGTAATTTTTCATGATAGCTTCTGTTTTAAGCAGCTTTACTACAGTGATAGGGTGCCCTGGTGGTGCCCAGGAGATTTTCTTTGTCAATAACTGAAAGATATAATAGTAACCTGCTAAGCATCTGCTTGCTCAGTGATTTGAGCTGTATAGTAGCTGTCCTGAAATTGTCCTGGCTGGTTGCAGTCCAATAGCACTGTTTGCAATTGTTGTTGTTACTACTGCCATTATTACTATAGGGTGAAGTTCACCCTGATGCAGAGGACAACGCAAGGTCAATTTGTTTATGAAACCCTCGATCAGCCATTTCTGACACTGTTAAAGGAGACTTAAATTGTGCACAACTCTTGTGCTTTCTCCTGACATAGCATTGAATGTAGCCCATGTTAGGAATTTTCTAGCATTTTAAATCTGTAAAAATCTGCTATGTATTTTTTTGGGGAGAACAAAGTGATGAACAAAATTTAGCATTTTGTACAATCCTATGCAAAAAACAGTAAGAGATGTAAATCAGGGTTAAATCTGGCCCTGGTTGCACATGAGAAAACAACTAGCAGAAATTAAGCACAGACACAAGGAAACTAAGAAAACAAGACACAATCCAGCAATTCTAAAACAAGTTAATCCTCAAACCCATCAAGACAACAGCTTGAAAAATTACACCGATGTCCCTAAACAAGAGATAATAGACAAAATAAACTCTAGATACATTAGTTTAACTACCTTAATGTTACCTGAGAGACTATCTTGCCAAATCACAGGCTGCAAGAAGAATAAAGAGCACAAAACAAGAAAAAAACAAGTCAAACCAAACCTACTAACTACTCAACCAAACAAAAAAACCCTCCTAAACCCTCCCCCTCCCCCCCCCAAAAAAAAACAGAAAAAAAAGGAAAAATACTCCCAAAAAAACAAACAAGAAGGAAATTTAGATGAATAATTATTATTAATAGTGGGCTGAAATACAGAACTTATAGATAGCAAGGAGAAAAGTAATGTTCTCCCAAACCACACCATTGGTAAATGCTAACCCACTTTGTCTAATCTCCTCAATCCCTGAGGCAAGTTGTTGAAAATATTGTTTCTGTATTTACTGAGTGCATAATTTATTCTATCTATCTTTTTTCAACTAAGCAATGCCCTACACATGCACAATCTTTATAGGTCAATGGCACCGGGTTTAATCCATCTACATTGCAAAATACGTTTTATGTATGGTGTTGTAGTTTCCATTTGCTTTCTTGCCTGAGGTGTACTCAGAAGTGGTATGGCACTGAATTGATATCAAAATGAATGTTTGGATATCCTCTATATTTTTCATCATCTGCATTTCTTTAATGTTTTTTTTTTATAAAAGAGACCAAATTTTATTACCAGAATTGCAGCTATTTTCTTTAAGTTTCCAGTGCTCACCTTCAGTTAATATGCTTCCTTTAAGATTAGCGAATCGAGCAATGTGACCAGTAAAAGATTTTGCATTCTTTGTGTTGCATTTTAACTTTATTCACTGCTCAGGAAAAAAAAACCATAAGACTGCATAGGCTTTTTTTCAAAAAATATTATTTGCAATTTCTCTTTTTTTTCATTTTTTTGAGAGCAGAAATTGTCCATTCTGCCATATTGAATGACAACTGCAGTGAACTTTTGAGAGGAAACACATGAAAGATGAAGTAACCACTACTTCTGTAAGCATTCCATTAGACAAATGTTTAGCCAAATTCAGAAGACATAAGCTGGGGGTCTTAAGTACATACCCAGAATATGTATCTATTAAAACCTGAGCCACTTGAACTCCTTCAGCGTGATTAATTACATTTTGATATTGCTTTGTGCTTTGAGTCATGTGATAATTTTTATCTTTTTTTTTTTATGTACCGGACTTGTGAATTCGGATTATCTGAGTAAAATCAGAGTAGCATCAGCTGCTAAAGATCTGTATCTAAGGTTGCAGCCTTACTTTTCACATTCCTGCTCTTTTGAATACTTCTATGTTCTCCATTCTGCTTTCTATTATCGCTTGAAAATAGTAAATTATATATTCATGAGATTGAGTTATGTTAAGTATGCATGGTAGAGAAGAATAGAAACATCTTGTTAAATGTCAGACCATATTCTCCATGTTCAATATGCAGTTTTTATAACAAAGGGAGTCTATTCCTACTTGTCTCACCTGTAAGACATGCTTTTGAGTTGGGATCTCATCATGACCTTTCTGCTCTGAAGTTGTAAGTGAACTGTATTTGCACAGTCACATGAGCTATGAAGTCTTATAAAGTTTATTTTAGTGAATACTGAAAAAAACTCACAAACAGTTATTTTGTATTGGAAACAGCAAACATTTGACACCCAAAAAGTGTCAAATGTAACAATACACTGTGAGATATTGCTAAATTTTTACAATATAACTGTGCTTATGTCTCCTCTTTTGATCCCTCAGGGTTATTTGAGGGAATAGGGCTGCTGCTTCTCACAGATTAATAATGGCTTTCTCTCTCTTCAGATGGAACAAAAGTAGACTGCCTTAAGTGCAAAGATATGTTTTTATATACAGGTATAATGTGGAGGTGAGGGCGAGGTCGCTGAAATATTCAATGTAGGGAAGTTGTCCAAGAGAAAATTCCTCTTTTAAAAAATTCATTTACAAATTTTGAAAGTATACAAGCCTCCAATTTTTTATGGAATTTCTCATATATATGTTTCACACATACATTATTTTAGATAGGTTATGATCTCATCTATACAGTATGACATTAGAGTTAGTTAAGGAATGACTCACCATGAAGTTTCTGCCACTGAAGAGTTTTACGAACAGATTAGGCAACCATTTGCTAGATTGCTGTTGTGTTTGTGCATCAGTATTTCTTGTTTCAGCTACATCTCTATGGAACAAATAGTTATCCAGATTGGGAGATTGTTTTGTACGGGATTGTTTCATAATTGTGCTTGCAAATAATCCAGTTTAACAGGTTTCAGAGGTGGTTGATTTTCTATGTGAACTTTTGACAGTTCCACATTTCAGGCACTTGAAATAGGAACTAAGAATCAAATTTAGATGTCATCTCCATCAATCAGAACAAACTGCTTTTCCTTCTTCAAAAGGAGAAAAAAGAGGAGGGTCTCTGTAGGACACATTTCAGCATTGGCAGGGCTTCTAACTTTACAACAACAAACCTTACTATAGGATTCATCATATAAATAGTAGGCCCTGGCAAATTGACCAACTAGCCTGGGCTATCAAGTAGTCATGATACAAGTCTCAAACTATCATAGAAATTGCAGACTGAAAGTGGCAATATTTTTAATCTTATCCCTCATCTTTTTTTCAGGTAACCATTCTGTATGACTCTGTGGCTCCTTTAACACACATTTTTCTAGAATAAGAAACACCATGTTTGTACGTGAGTTGGAGACTGTGGCCCAAAGCAAGTCATTGTCTCTATCTGATCATCACCATAGCCCTGATTTAGGTTTCAAATGTTGCATCTGCAGGATATGAATAGCACCATTGGTCTTGATGCATATCTGTAAAATTTTAACTGTGCATTTAAACTGCTGAATTATGAGCTGCAGAACTTTTAAGTAGTGTCATCTTAGTTCCCAATGCCAGCTTCTATGAGATTGTAAGAGACAGTATGTTTTCCAAGCAATTAAGTTTATTCATAATTGGAAAACAATTCTGAATCATTTCCTCACTGCAATGATGTGCAATGTTTGAGATTATAAATGAGCAATTATCATATCACATCCAATGAATTATAGATTTTAACTGACAGAGAAATAGATTTCTAATTGGCTATTAAGTATTTCAACACATAACTACAAGGAGAGACAAATGCTTACAGAAAAAAAGTAAGTTTTAGTCATACAACATTGCATATTCAGGTAACAATTGAGTGCTTTCTTTTAAGTAACTGTGTAGACAAGAATTAGAAACAAGTGTGTATTCTGGTTAATTTCTTTTTTTGGCCAAAACCAGTTCGCTAAAATAAAAAATAAGTAACGTATGGTAATTTGTGAATTTAGTTAAAAGCACAGGAAAAGAAATCAGCCTTGAACCCTGATATTCACAATCATGATTCAGATCAATGCATTTACCTTCTAAATATATCTGTCTTTTCCCTGGTGAGAATCCCGGCGAAAGCAACAGATAGAGACACACTCACACACTATGTGTGTGTGTGCATGCACATGCATGTGTCTGACAGAGGGAGAGACTTCAGGGTATTTTGTTCAGAAGTTTTTTTTGTTTTTTTTTTTTTTAACAAGGTGAAGAGTAATGTGTACTTTTTACACCTTAGTAGTGCTACATATTTGTGTTACATACAACAACAGCTAAATGTTGTGACCCTCACTGCAAAAGCATTTCCCTGTAGATTCCATTGAAAAGCTCCTGCCACCTTGCCCGACTCGTTCATAAAGTTCCATAAAAAGGTACAATAAATTGACATGGTTAGACACTAGGGGTGACAGATCCTCAGGTATACATAGGTATATATGCAGTACCTCCTGTGAATTTTTCCTTGACTGTGCAGTTAAGGAATTTACTACACAAGGCAGATGTACATTAAGAAGTCTCTCTACCCATGTCCAGGCCAGTTCTTCCTCAAGAGGTATTGCAACACTCATGGACCATCTATTAAAGATGATATAGTGAAACATCAGGCAAAACACAAGACATTTGGCTACTGAGAAATACTCATTGGGACTTACGGACCACTTCTTTAGATTGTGTTTATATATGAATGCCAAGAATATACTGTCACATACAAAAGATATTTTAGGGGCAAAATGTCCTTAGTGTTTATTGAGGTGTAATCAAATCTTCCAAGACATTAGGAAAGCTTACCTGGACGTAGATTACTTCAGAAAATTTTCATGACCCACTCAGAAATTCCCAGTAGACAGGAAAACCGGTTGAAAGTATTGGAATAGGTTATTCGAGTCACCAGAAGGAATACACCTGCTATTTATTATATAGACTCAGTCTGCGAAATCCCAGTTGGCTCCTTAGTGTGTGAAGTAACTACAACTAAAATAAAAAAGATTTTTTTTTTTCTTACTTAAAAACATCTGGTAAACTTTTCTTTTTGTTTGACTCCTCTTCAGTGAACGATTTATCCCTTTAGGACAAGATTATAATGGTCTCTATATGGGGTTATAGCTTTAGGTAATTTGAGAGAGAGACTAGTTCAGTATACAAACAATTGTTATTAGCAAGATTTCACAATAAAAGTGCATTGCATTCATTATATGTAATCTACCTGCTTAATCTTTACATAGTTATTATTTTAAACCTTTGCAGTTTCTGAAAGTCACTTATCTAAGAGCTAGCTGCTTCCCTCTGCGGCACCATTACAGTAGCAGTAAATGGAAGATGCTTAAGTGGAATTCCAAACTGAGTTTACAAAGGAAGGATTAACAGGAAGCAGTTTCTACGTGGCATCCTTCACTACATTCTGGCTTACTGGAGGAAGGACCTGTAGATCATTCAGACACACTTAATTTATCCTGGTTGTTTTAGTAAACCTTGGTTTGAAACAAAGCTTGAATTATATTACTGTAGAATTTTGCCACTGTTGCCTTATTGATAAATTTAATATTTATACTCCCTGAGTGTGATCCTATAAGTACTTGGTCCCAGGTTAGTCTATTTATGTAAGTAGTCTTAAACACTTGATTGCAATTATTTTTTTTTTTTTTAAGTGAAATGACAGTCACATACAAGTTCTGGTAAGAAATTAGTTTTTTGCATATACTAAAGTATATTTTCTAGAAATAGCATGCCTACATTAAAAATCCTTAGGCAAGTTTTTAGCTGCCTTCCTATTTACTTCAGTAAAAAGTGCATTCTTATCTTTCAATAGAAGATAGTATATTTTTTCAAGACAAAGAGATTTATACATTTACAAATAGATACCAAAAAAATCTTGTCATCCCTGCGTGAGCTTGTAGTACTTCAAAGTAAAAAGCTTCCTTTCCACAATCACTTTCTCCATCTGGTGGGAAAGACCTATTCAGAAGTCAATAAATATCTCCATAATGAAACCAATGCCTTTTCTAATGGAAAGAAGAAGATTGATTCAACCACTGGAGTTCCTTAAGCTTGTTCATTGACTGAAGATTATATTGTATAGATTGAGTATCTCACCTGACCTTAGTTAAGCGGCAGAGTACATAGGGAGATGTTTTTCAGCACTAAGCCTAGGCCGGAAAACCTCAAAGTAATTTTGCATTCTCAGTCTATGCATCATCTGAGTTACATGCTGGGGTGACACTTAAAGTGACCTCGGCTGCTCCTCCTCTTCTACCTACATCCTAATTTCCATGAAAAAGAAATCAAGATGAATATTCCTAACAGAAGCCAGTGCATGCACTAGCGCTACCTACTCTGGGCAACCTGGGGACCAGGTCCTTATAAATGCCCCAGTACGCCAGAGATAAATGTGTGAGTGTATTGCTGCGTAGAAGATAGTGTCTCTCCGTATTTGGAAAATGTCATTTTACATTCAGATATACTAGTGTAAAGTAATGAAGTTCCCTGTGGTAAATGTCAATCAATACCTATTCCAAGGTTAAAGTACAACCAGCAGTTCTGTGATAGGAATTCAAAGCACAGAATCAATTCACTTCCATTTTGTTTAGTGCTTTTTTTATTTTTAGTGTTTTCTAAAGGATGTTTATGAGTCGCAGTGAAACTTGATGTGAACTTACTGTATGGCATAAGACCCTATTCAGTAGTCCTCACATATATATTTGTGTGTGCACATATATATCCATGTAGAAATACCAAGCGTGGGATGTGGGTTAAGTAGACTTGTAAGTTTTCGTTTCATCACTGGTTGATTTATTGCAAACAATTATTGAAATATTAGTGCTAATTAAAAATGGTGCAGCACTTCATACTTTAACGATGCTTCTTCTGCATTGTTTTTCATAATTCATCAGTAGTTTAATTGCATGTGGAAATGGCTGATGAGAAAATCAGATGAGGACATTCAAGCCAGTTGCTACTTTAATGGACAAGCAGCATGGATTTATGACTCTAACAATATTAATCATATGTATATCTATATGTATACATATGTAGAAATACAGCTTTGTCTCACTCATTATACCATAAGACAGGTCCTTACATGGATGAGTATGTATACACACTACTATAAGATAACTAAAGGATCATTGTTGGGATTTTGATTAATTTAATATTAATTATGGGAATTTCTTTCAGAGCACTACTTTGAAATGAGTGTCAGAACCTCAAATAAAATGTGTTCATGTTCTTGTCAGGTAACAGTATGTCAAATTACTGTACAAAGCATGGTGCAAATAGGAATTCTGATGACAGAAAAATGCGGCACTGCTTCAGCGGTGAGTGAATATATCTGTAACTGCTTTTGCTCAGCAGAATACCACTCTTTCAGAGAGGATAAGTGGGGTCAAATTCTAACCCAGCCTCACTAGTATAGTTTAATCAGCTCAGAATATACTTAAAGTCGGTGCTAAGTAGGCAGTTTCCCTTAATGTTATGTGAGTGTTTACTGCACGGCCAGGTATAGCATCATAATGCCCCATGGCTCTTTATAGCCACAGACTCCAGAGAGATGCGATTAAAATCACACTGGGATTGCCATAAGCAACCCCAAGAAACTATGTCTCTGGGTAATAATCAATGGCAGAATTAAACTGTCACGTTATACACATATATCTCCATTTATTTGTTTTGCCAAGTGTAGCCACAACTAAGGAATGGGTCTTTTTTTTAATGTATTTTCAAGGTCACACCATGTACTTGTTTCCCTTGAAACGGCTATAAATTTGCTGAATGCACCCATATGAGCTAACAGTAGATAACAAATAGACTCTCTGAGGTAATCTAAGATTGTGCACTCAGTTTCTAATTCTGTATCTTGACATTGAAAATTACTTTACTTTCCGTGGTGGTGAGAGAAAACATCCAGACAGGCCACAAATATAACACACACACAGGCATACGCACACGCACACAGAGCAATAATGTCTCTCTTCATTGTATTCTGAGTACACGCATGTATACATACATAGAAAACTTACAATTAAAAATCCAATTAGAATAATGTTTGTTTATTTTGTTCACAATTAGGCAAATTACTGGTCAGCAGTAATCTAAGAAATTTAGGGCCTACTGGGAACAGGAGGCAAACCTTTTATGTCTGATGAAGTCATAGAGACCATTTGAAAAAACCAAACACAATCATTTCATTTTCTTCACAGGAAGTTGAAGGTGTTACATCGCTATGACACCAAGGTAAAGGAAAGTGAAGAACCACATTTTCATCTAAACACTACTTTTCATCTGAGATAGTCTGAGGTCTTCAGTATCAGTTCTTATGCCCTGCTTCGAGGCCAATGAGTGTTACTGTGCCTCTTCTAAACAAGTGTGAAGAGAAACATGGAAAGGTTAATTGACTCAAACCTATGAATCCAGTTAGTGGCAGAAGAGTGAACAAACTCCAAGAGCTCTTATTTCTGGTTGTCTGTTCTCTGGATCTCAAGCATAAAATATTTTAATGTGTATTTAGATGTCAACACTCTTGAGTTTTTTGAGCATACTTTTGCACTGTAGCAGGCTTGTGAGTTTGGAACTTTTTCCTTTTTTAAGTGTCTTTTAATTTGAATAACAATACAGGGAATACTGCAATGATCCCTGCTATTTTAGTCTTCATTTCAGAAAAAATGACCTTTGAAACTCTAAATGATTATGCAATGAATTAACAAATTTTGTAAAAATTTTGATTTCTTGCACAAGAAAATGTTTTTCATATACCTACCTGTTTTCATGATCAAAACCTTAAGGTTTAAAATCGTAGAATGATAGAATCATAGGATCATTTAGGTTGGAAAAAACATTTAAGATCATCAAGTCGACCATTAACCTAACACTGCCAAGTCCACCGCTAAACCATGTCCCTAAGCAAAACATCTACACGTCTTTTATATACCTAAAGGGATGGTAGCTAAACCACTTCCCTGGGTAACCTGTTCTAATGCTTGATAACCCTTTCAGTGAAGAATTTTTTTGTAATATCCACTGTAAACGTCCTCTGGTGCAACTTGATGCCATTTTCTTTTGTCCTACCACTTGTTACTTAGGAGAAGAGACCAACCCCCACCTTGCTACAACTTCCTTTCAGGCAGTTATAGAGAGTGATAAGGTCCCCCCTGATCCTCCTTTTCTCCAGGATAAACAACCCCAGTTCCCTCAGCTGTTCCTCATAAGACTTGTGCTCTAGATGCCTCACCAGCTTTGTTGCCCTTCTCTGGACATGCTGCAGCACCTCCAATGTCTTTCTTGCAGTGAGGGGCCCAAAACTGAACACAGTATTCAAGGCGGGGCCTTACCAGTGCTGAGTACAAGAGGACAATCACTCCCCTAGTCCTGCTGGCCACACTATTTCTGATACAGGCCAGGACGTTATTGGCCTTCTTGGCCACCTGGGCAAACTACTGGCTCATATTCAGCTGTCTTCAACCAATACCGCCAGGTCCTTTTCCACCAGGCAGCTTTCCAGCCACTCTTCCCCAGGTCTGTTGTGGGTCTGGGATTGTTGTGACCCAAGTGCAGGACCCAGCACTTGGCCTTGTTGAACCTCATACAGCTGGCCTCAGCCTATCGATCCAGCCTGTCCAGATGTCTCTGTAGAACCTTCCTACCCTCAAGCAGATCAACACTCCCATCAAACTTGATGGTGTCTGCAAACTTACTGAGGGTACACTTGATCCCTTTGTCCAGATCATTGATAAAGATATTAAAGAGAAAAGGCCCTAATACTGAGCTCTGGGGAACACCACTTGTGACCAGCCACCAGCTGGATTTAACTCCATTCACCACAACCCTTTGGGCCTGGCATCCATCCAGTTTTTTGCCCAGCGAAGATTACACCCATCCAAGCCATGAGCAGCCAGTTTCTCCAGGAGAATGCTGCGGGAAACAGTGTCAATGGCTTTACTAAAGTCTAGGTAGACAACATCCACAGCCTTTCCCTTATCCACTAAGCAGGTCACCTTGTCATAGGAGATCAGGTTAGTCAGACAGGACCTGCCTTTCATAAACCCATTCTGACTGGTTCTGGTCACCTGGTTGTCCTGTATGTACTATGTGACGGTACTCAGGATGATCTGCTCCATAACCTTACCAGACACCAAGGTTAGACTGACAGGCCTGCCGTTCTTCAGATTATCCTTTTGGCCCTTCTTGTGCATGGGTGTCACATTTGCTAACTTCCAGTTCACTGGGACCTCCCAGGTTAGCCAGGACTGCTGACAAATGATGGAAAGTGGCTTGGTAAGCATTTCTGCCAGCTCCCTCAGTACCCTTGCATGGATCCCATCTGGCCCCATAGACTTGTGTGTGTCTAAGTGGTGTAGTAGGTCACTAACCATTTCCCCTTGGATTATGGGGCCTTTATTCTGCTCCCTGTCCCTGTCTTCCAGCTTGGGGGGCTCAGTATCCAGAGAACAACTGGTCTTACTACTAAAGACTGAGGCAAGGAAGGCATTAAGTACCTCAGCCTTTTCCTCATCCTTTGTCACTATGTTTCTTCCCACATACAATAGAGGATGGAGATTGTCTGTAGTCCTTCTTTTGTTGCTAATGTATTTATAGAAACATGTTTTATAGTCTTTTACAGCAGTAGCCAGATTAACTTCTTGTTGGGTTTTGGACCTTCTAATTTTCTCCCTGTATAACCTCACATCATCCTTGCAGTCCTCCTGAGTTGCCTGCACCTTCTTCCAATTGTCATAAACTTTTTTTTCATGATTTCCAGCCAAAGCTCTCTGTTCAGCCAGGGTAGTCTTCTTCCCCAACAGCTCGTCTTTTTGGCTCATGGGGATGACCTGCTCCTGTGCCTTTAAGATTTCCTTCTTGAAGAATGTCCAGTTTCCCTGGACTCTTCCTCCTGGGCTGCCTCCCAAGGGACTCTGTCAACTGGTCTCCTAAACAGGCCAAAGTCTGCCCTCCGGAAGTTCAAGGGAACAGTTCTGCTGACACCCCCACCCCCCTCCTTGCTTCTCCAAGAGTCATAAATTCTATCATTTTCTGATTGCTATGCCCAAGATGACCTCCAACCATCACATCACACACAAGTCCTTCTCTGTTTGTAAAAAACAGATCCAGTGAGGTGCCTTCCCTAATTTGCTCACGCAGCAACTTCGTAAGCAAGTTATCTTCCACACACTCCAGGATCCTCCTAGACTCTTTCCTCTCCACCGTATTGTATTTCCAGCAGACATTTGGTAAGTTGAAGTCCCCCACGAGAACAAGGGCTAGCGACTGTGAGACTTCTCCCAGCTGCTTATAGAGTATTTCACCTGCCTCTTCATTCTTCTTTTGTGGTCTATAACAGACTCCCATAATGGTATCTTCCTTGGCCTTCCCCCTGATTCTTACCCATAACTACTCAACCCTGTTGTTACCATCATTAAGCTCTAGACAATCAAAACACTCCCTAACATACAGGGCTACCCCACCAATATAACCCAAGGCCTATACCTTCTGAAGAATTTATAGCCATCCATTGCAGCACCCCAGCTGCGTGAGTCATCCCACCATGTTTTTGTGATGGCAACTGTGTCATAGTTTTCCTGCTGCATGATGGCTTCCAGCTCCTCCTGTTTGTTACCTATGCTGTGTGCCTTAGTGTAGACACACTTTAGTTGGGCTATTGATCCCAGCACGTTTTTGTGGGGACAAGCTCTAATTCTTACATGATCATTCTCAGGCACATATGTTTTCTAATACATCGATAATCATCGATAATTCTTGTGTCTTTGTTGCTGCAGGGATCTCCACCCCCTACCTCCACTGAGATGTCAGACCAAAGGACCTCACTAGCAGACTTGTCCCTCAAACATTGGCGTGCTGCTCCCAGGCTTATCTCTACTGAGCCTGGTTTTATCCCTTTTGCCCCTTCAACTCTAAATTTAAAGCTTTTTCAATAAGCCCAGCTAACTCCTGTGCAAAGATTCTTTTCCCCATTGAAGACAGGTGTACCCCATCTGTCCCCAGCAGGCCTGGTGTCATGTAAACTGACCTATGATCAAAAACCCCAAAATTCTGCCAGTGACACCAGGGTCAGAGCCAGGTATTGATCTGTTGGCTTTTCCTGTTTCTTCCCTCATCATTCCCTGTAACTGGAGGGATGGAGGAGAGCACTGCTTGTGCTCCTGATCCCTTAACTAGTCATCCCAAGGCCCTGAAGTTTCTCTTGATTGCCCTCAGACTTCTTGTTGCAGTTTCATTGCTGCCTACTTGAAAAATCAATAATGGATATTAATCTGAGGGCCAAACCAGGGTAGGAAACTTTCTGTTCACATCTTTAACCTGGTCCCCAGGAAGGCAAGCAGACTTCCCTAAGAAGTGGGTCTGGTCTGCATATTGGGCCTTCTCTTCCTTTCAGAAGGGAGAATCCTATGACAATGACCTATCTCTTTTTGTTTATGGAAGCAGTTTTGAGGCAGGGCATAGGACTGACTTAACCCCGGTGACACCTCCAAGCTAGATGAACCATCATCCTTGTTATTGTTCAGTTCCACTTGCAGACCCTTGTACCTATTAGGCAAAGGCACCTGGTAAGGTGGGGTAGTCATGGAGGAGATGCGTCTGCTGCGCTGGGCAGGAACTTGTCACCATTGCTCCCTGTCCCTTAAGTCACTGTGTTCAGCCAGGCAGAGAGACTATAGGGAGCCCTCCATATCATGTGTCCTGTCTGCCCGTTGAGCCTCTTTCGGGGAAGGTAGGGGGCAATTCCAGTAGTCTCTGCTTTCTTCTCCCTGATACTCCTGAGCCTAGTCATCTCCTCCTGGAGCTGTCACTAAACCCGAGTCCCTCTACCTGGACTCACTGCTGCCATCCAGTGCTGGTGTAAGAGCAGAGCACACCCCACAGCCTGGCACCTGGGTGGCACCCTATTCCCACCAGAGCTCTGTCTGGGAAGCCACATCAATCGTGGTGGGTGCAGAGCTTAGAGAGGCCATGGCTTTCTGCTGGGTAGACACCTTTGCTCCCTGGTTGAGCTGGCAGAACTTCAGCGCCCTTCCTGCGTGTCCTGCGACCCAAACTGCCGCCCCATGCCCCAGTTGCGATGTATCCCAGGGGCTTCTTTTAGTTGAGAGGGACGGCTTGCCCACCGTTGCTCTTGCCCCCCTCCCCCAGGTCTTGTCAGCCACTGTCATAGGAGCTGCAGGCTCCTGGTGGGTCTCTCAGCTCCTCCTGAGGTTCCCCAATTTGTGAAACCCCTCTGTGCACCACACCAGAGTTCTCCACTGCAGATCCTGCCCGCACCAGAACTGAAAAAAAAAGAAAGGGAAAATCTCTCAGAATTTATTTGATCTTGCAATGAATTGTCAGGCATTTCAGCCCTTGTTCAGAGGAAGTCTCCAGGAGGGTGCAGGCCTATGCTGTATCAGGAGGCATCTCTAAACAGCTGGATTTTTTGTGTGTACTTAGAAGTCTGTAAAAACTGTCACTGCTAGCAAATGAACTATACTGGAAAATTAATACTGTGCAGTATGCTGAAAAATTACCCTATTTTAATTTGTACATTGTTTGTTGGCAGCAATCCGTGACAGTATTAACTTCTAACATCATTACTGACTACCTCAAACTGACAATGACTGATACTTTGCAGCAGACTGATAGGCAATTATTATAGTGTCCACACCAGCGAACTCTGTTCTCAGTAAATGTTTCCGAGTGCAATGTTTCTGAAGCTTCTGGAGGTAGAGTGGATGAGTATGTAAACCTGCTTTTTAATTAGATTCATATTAGGGCCCACTTTTCATCTAATCTCTCATCCCCAAAATGTAGAAGACCGGCTATAGGCTCGTTCATATTTCTCTGTTAGACTTGACGTTCCACAGTCACAAACATGTAGAAGAGCCATAGACAAAGTCTGTCTGAAAGCATATTGTCCCCTCCCCTGGGGGAGCCCTGGGTGCTGCTAGTCTGCACTGGGCAGGTACGAGTGTGTTGTGTGTGTTGCAGAATAAGAATCTTAGAATAGAAATGGCTTTCCACCCACAAGGACTGTCCTGCTCATAAGTTTGAATCTCTGTGTCACTGAGCGGTATGGTTTGGTCATTCTGGCCACACCAGCTAAATTCCCCTGTGACACGAAATCAAAGAGCAAAGGCTTACTTTAAAAAATGCGAGAATATGAAGCCAAACCTAGGGAACAAACACTTTGAGAATGAAACTAAGAGCACCAAAAGAAGTAATACTGCTATACCAGAAGATATTTTCCAGGATATCATGAGATCGTCTACTTTCCTGTGAGCAGGGTGTGAAATCGTCCTCTACAGCACATCGTCTCCTTGTTGAACTGTTATTCACAAAAATAGAATTAGGTATTAAATAAAATGAAATAAAATGTCAAGTACATATATTAAATATATAATTGTTAAGCAATTGAAGCACTTCAAACTAAATAATAAAATGAAATCAAATCACTTGTGACTTTCCACATTATGCATATTTGCCAGGCAGCTGAAAAACACTTGTGAGCATTGCATGCTTTTACTTTTAATGTCTGGTACCAAGTTCCAGTGATTTAAAGTTTTTGGACTCTTAGCTTAAGATACATGTTTTCTCAGCGACAGTTACCTAGTTAAAATTTATTATCAGACAGGAATAGTAGGTAGGTATTTCAGGACTTTTAATACTTTTCCTCTGTGGCAGTGATTTTTCTGTAATTCTGTGTAGTGTATGTCTATCATTGCAGATTTTCTGTGTTGTGCCCATTTCAGTTTCATTCTTCCATCTTGAGTCTGGTATGATCCGAGCTGAATATTAAACATGTTGGAAAACTTAAATTAATGACGTTTTATTAGATCTTAAGTATTCACTGCATTTCATTTAACTTATGTCTTCAAGATATTGCAGAGAAAAACAATTCTTTAAAATCTTAGCATTTTCGATATAACAGAAAAAAGGTGGAGAAGACAGAAACAGGAAGTTACATTTAGTGACACTGAAGACAAATTGTATAATCAGAAATCCCTACGTGCCATTGCCATATTCATTTATCATTAGAAGACACATTTCAAAACAGAAAGGGGTGTAAACTCTTTCACCTCTTATATAGAAAAAAGAGTTGAAGATCACAAAACAGGATTCTTTGTTAAAGATTACAGAACTGTTGGCTCTTTGTTAGTTTATCTATGAGATACAGTTGAAAATACATTGACTCTTACTTTGTACAGAGCTTGCATAGTTTATCCCTTCAGATCTTGGCTTGTTACAATATTCAAATATCAGAAACTTATACTCCTTTTTCTAAACTCCTGGTTTAGAAGAAGTGATTTTTTTTTCCCCTAGAAAAAACAGTCCACAGTGTAAGGAAATGGAAAGTTGCAAAGGTCTCTTATAGCTGGCTGTATTTCTTCGGAAATAAAGAGAATCGTTTATGCATGAGGTGCAAATATTTCTGAAAAACACCCGATGGTCAGCACCAATAGACATCTCTTTAAGTTTGTGCCTATCATAGTATAAATGAGGTGATTTTGGGAGTGGTATGCTAATACTGAAAAATTCTGATTGACTTACGCTATAGTACCTGATTCTCAAGGACAATTCCAGTTCTCGGGGTGATTTCATAGAGGAGCAGTTCAGACAGTATATTGAAGATACTTGTATTTATTTATGTGGAAACTCATCTTAAACACCGACAGTTTCACACAAAGCAACATCTTGGCTATGGAATGAACTCTCACAGTCTGATAAAGTGAATTTATTACTGTTGTCTGTCTATTATTTATGATGTGCTGGAGACCTAGAGATTCCATTCAGGATCAGTCCCCAATTAAGCTTGGATTGTGTAGACGGATAAGTATAAGACAATTCCTGCCTCCATAAGCTTTACACGTAATTATTTTCAAACTCTGATCTCCCTGACAAGAGAAAGCCTGTTAGTTTCTCAGGGTGGTATGAATGTAGAGATTAGCTTGCTGAAATCCTGAACGTGAGTTAATCGATGTATCAAGTATGTTAACATTATATGTTATAAGGATTACAAACAGATGAAGAGACAAGTAGTTCTCTGGATCCTTAATGCTTAACCCTTTAATGAAGAAGTTAAAGGGAAAATTGACAGAAGTTTGCAGGTAAACCTCAAAACTGTGAAAAAGTGCTTCTGTGTCCCACTACAGGACACTGCTTAAATGCCCTCATACACGTGATGTTAAAATTTAAACTAGAGATTTTAATTCTGGCTACGTGATTTTATAAAGAAAGCTCTTAGATTACTTTTAGTGAAGGAACGGTTTTAGCTTGTATAGAGTTGATATGGAATCCAGTGAAATTATTGGAAAGTGTTCTAGTGACTTCACTGGGGCATGAATTATGCCCAACATGTTTACATCCTAGCTTATGTGGCCTGTTCCACTATTCAGCTCTGGAAGAACATCGATTTCTATTTTTCTGAGGAAGGCTGGGTTAACTAACCACTTATTCAGGAAAGGAATAGATTGTGGCTATGAACTGGAGAAAAAGCATTTAATTCTCTTTAATTGGTTCTTATTTGCATATGAACACATTACTTTAAGGCAATATTTGGAAGTTCCTCTTAATGCTGTCCTTGAAATCTCATTTCCAGTGTTTGGAAACTGTATCAAATAGCTCAGCCTACAGGACAGCAATTATCACCTGCAAAACACACACTGGATCTTTACCCTCTCATTGATCTTTTTAGTTGGTATATTGCAGTCCATATTTTTATGAATAATTAAGCATATCTTTATCACACATAAACATTTCCTTACCTGTACAATATAACTGTAGTTTTATAACCAGCTTCTTAATTGTTTGCTTATTAACAAAACAAAACAAATACCCCCCCCGTTCTTTCTAAACACTACATTTTTACTCAAATCTTCCAAATCCCTTTTTTCCTGTATGTTCTCGGTCACTGAGCAAAAGTGATGTATTGGCATATTATTGTAGCCCACACTATGTAAGCTTGTAGAAATCTATCAACCCATAAAATAACAATAATAAAAAAAGTTTCCACTCAGTAAGTTAACACAGAAACTCCAAATGCCATTCAAAAGGTCTGTATTTCCTGGTGCATTCACTCCTATTCCAGGGATTGTCATAGTAAGACCATGAATCTTCAGACTTTTTGACACTTGTACACGTGAACGCTTTTACACATCAGAGCATGCACTACTGAGTCAGTTGTCATATTTATAAGCGTTTGCACGATTCGGCTTTATGTAAAATGACAGCCTTTGCTATTTCTCATGCAAAGAGATATTTCCAGACACTTCTATACTTTCAGCCATTTCCATGTTCTTAGAGGGAGTATTTTTAAAATATATCTGCAGCCGACAAAGTATTTTGGAACTATCATTGAGATAAAAAAAAAAAAAAATTAGGACACTGCTTTCAGATCTCTAAACTCAGAATCTTCAGGATCAAGTCATTTCCACTTTCTGGTTTTGTTTGTTTGTTTAGTTGGTTGGTTTTGGTGTGGTTGTTTTTCTCTTTTTTTTTTTTTTTAAACTGAAAGTGAATCTCATTAGTAGTTTAAATTTTTCTATTTCTGGTAGTCAAAGATTCTGAATAATTACATTGTCGAGAGTATTTCTTTATTTAATTTTCTGGTATTCAAGTTCTCACCTAAGTATTGCTACCTGTTGCATATTGCTACATTTTAATTAAATTCTTCCTCCTGGAAACTCTGCTGAGGCACATAGAAAACAAAGAGGCGATTGGTGACAGCCAGCATGGCTTCACCAAGGGCAAGTCATGCCTGACAAATTTTGTGGCCTTCTACAAAGGGGTTACGGTAGCAGTGGACAAGGGAAGACCAACTGATGTCATCTACCTGGACTTGCGCAAAGCGTTTGACACTGTCCCACCCAATATCCTGGTCTCTAAATTGAAGAGACATGGATTCGACAAATGGACCACTCCATGGATAAAGAACTGTCTGGACAGCTGCACTCAAAGAGTTGCAGTCAACGGCTCAATGTCCAAGTGGAGAGCAGTGATGAGTGGCGTTCCTCAGGGGTCGGTACTGGGGCTTGTACTGTTCAACATTTTTGCCAGCAACATGGACATTGGGGTCGAGTGCACTCCAAGCAAGTTTGCTGATGATACCAATCTGTTTGGTGAAGTAGACACGCTGGAGTGGAGGGATGCCATCCAGAGGGACCTGGACAGGCTGAAGAGGTGGGCCCAAGCCAACCTCATGCAGTTCAACAAGGCCAAGTGCAAGGTCTTACATCTGGCTCAGGGCAATCCCAAGCACAAATACAGGCTCAGCAGGGAATGGCTGGAGAGCAGCCTTGAGGAGAAGGACCTGGAGGTGCTCATTGATGAGAAGCTCAACGTGAGCCAGCAATATGCGATCACAACCCAGAAGGCCAACCGTATCCTGGGCTGCATCAGAAGAAGTGTGGCCAGCAGATCAAATGAGGTGATTCTGCCCCTCTACTCCACTCTCGTGAGACCCCACCTGGAGTACTGCATCCAGCTCTGGAATCCCCAACATAAGAAGGACATGGACCTGTCCAGAGGAGAGCCACAAGGATGATCCGAGGGCTGGAGCACCTCTCCTATGAGACTGAGAGGCTGAAAGAGTTGGGGCTGTTGAGCCTGGAGAAGAGAAGGCTCCAGGGAGATCTTATTGCGGCCTTCCAGTACCTACAGGGAGCCTACAGGAGAGCTGGGGAAGGACTTTTTACTAGGGCATGTAGCGACAGGACGAGGGGGAATGGCTTTAAACTGGAAGAGGGCAGGTTCAGATTGAACATTAGGAAGAAGTTTTTCACTTTGAGGGTGGTAAGGCACTGGAACAGGTTGCCCAGAGAGGTTGTTGATTCCCCATCCCTGGAGGTGTTCAAGGCCAGGCTGGACGAGGCCTTGGGCAACCTGGTCTAGTGGGAGGTATCCCTGCCTATGGCAGGGGGGTTGGAACCAGATGATCTTCAAGGTCCTTTCCAACCTAAACCATTCTATGGTTCTATGATTTACATGTTATCAGGCTTAGAAGTGGCTTTGCATAACAGTAGTACAAATAAAAAAAAGTGGAAGTGTTTCTAGAGGAATAAATATTCCAAGTAATTATCATGGCTATATTATTTTTCCCCTCATTGAAAAAACCCCAGGACCTGATGACACACCACCGAAATCAATGAACAGTTTACTATCAGTATCGATGGACATAAAATTGGACATATTTAATCACTGGGTTTTTCATTAATAAGGACTATAGGATTTAGTTCTAATTCACTAAAAATAACATGAAATTAGAAAAAATATTTTTAAAACCTCATGAAAGTCTGTTTCCTAGTGCAAGCTACTTTAATGACTTGTTCAAGACCTACTGCAGGCTTTAGCAGAAATGTCAGCATCGAATACATAATTTCTCTCCCCTCCCTCCTACCTAGCAGCAGAGTTCAACAGTGCTTCAGAGGCAGCTTATCTTCTGAAGTTTTAATACTTCTAATTTGCTTTCTGAAGAGAAGGGAAAGCTTTAAACTAGACAAGCTGCCTCTGACAAATTTGTTGTCAGTAGTGAGATAAATGGGAGAGGAATCCACAGCATTCATCCCGTACTGAAGTTGTGTATGAACCAGGGATGACTGCAGGTTACTGAGTTTCAAAAGCGGACAATCCTGTCTCTGCCTCATCTGGATGTTGGATGTTGTAGCAGTTGAAAACCAGCAGGGACACTTTCAAGTCAAGTTTCTTTATATAAAAAGCTAAATTTGGAGTACAAACTTGACTCTTGATTTGACTTTTTAAGCACAAATACTACTTGAAAGTAGCCCTGTTTTCTTTGCACTAATACACAAATACATCTGTTAGTTTTGGGAACCTTCAGCTTTTTTCCTTCAGCCATTAGTTTAACATGAAAACAGTTCATCGTATCAGAATTTTCTGGTCACATAAAATTCTGTAACCAAGGAAGCTATCAATCATGTTAGATAAACTTATCCTGAAGTCCAAAAAAACCAAAATATCTTCTAGAAATTTAAAAACAAGCAATAAATCCAGGCTCTAATAAGTGTATGCTTTCTTAAAGCTTGGGTTAATCCAAATGGTTGGTTTATTTATTTATTTATTTACCTGGAGCATCCATTGCCTAAGTAAAATTCAGCTTAACATCTACCTCTTACACTGAGGACTGTAGTTCTATATGTTCGTCTTGACTACTTTCCTTTTTCTTGGACTCATTGTTAGGAACCTAAGTGGTCTTCAAGATGACCCTATGGCAAAATAGACCCAGAAATGTCATGGCTTTGAAAGCGTGGGAAGCCACGCATAGATGTTTGTCTACATGTTCTTAGGAGTTGTAAGTTGTTCTATGTACACAAAACACAATACAGACTATTGGAATTATTATTTTTTTTTAACTGAGATGTAAAACAGAATTCTCACACTTTCAAATCTATTTTAAACTGGAGTATGTATTAGTCAAAGAATGTTTTACCAGAAGACTGAGAAGTGATTATTTGAGTCTGCTGCGTCTGGAGTCTTTCCATTGATTGCAATGGGAGTTCAGTTAAGCCCTTAATACACAACATTTTCTTTTATAGAAGAGCATCTGCAATTGGGTCATTTAATCTATTCTCACACTAATTTAGGGTTATTTCCCTACAGTAAATGCACTAGCTAGTTTAGTTTAAAATATCACAAAAACTTTTCACCTGTTTTGAAATTCTCCTCGGGACTATTTTCAAGCTTAACATGTTGTATTACATCAATTATATAATTTTATTGAGCAATTAAAAAAAAAAAAATAAAAGGCCCCACAAGTTCCCTGAGGTTTGAATCACATTCTCATGATATTCATATTCTCAAAATAGTTAAAATTTATTTATATGTGTTCTATTACTTCACAGAATAGAAATTGGTTTTAACAGATCCTGACCACCTGTCTTTCTTGTTTACAAATCAATATAAGATTGGCTTTTCATAGGTGTTCCTCTTTCACAATTTTCCAAAAACAGCTACAACCACTGTTTATTTAGTCACTGCACTGTGATTTCTCTGGAGGTAAAATTGGCTCATGTCCTTCCTATTGTGAAAGAATGTGCTCCTAACTGACTGGTAGCATCATACTGTTCTCCTAAAGAAGAAGTAGTCACAAAAATTAAGATTAAGAAAGATTTATCATTAATGAAATAAAATTAAACATATGTAATATGTTTATAGTTGTATAATTGTATATTTCTGATCATTTAAATCTCCATAAAATTTACAAACTAATTTTAAATCTAAGGCAAAAAAAAATCAGTAGAACACTTACATGAAAAAGCAAAGTTTAGCTGGATGCAGACTTTTCAGATTCCAAGCTCTTGGTTGTAGTATCCTTTAGGAGGATGTCCAAAACAAACTCATCAAATCATCTGTAACTCTAGGCAATCAAATTTATCAAGCTGTATCTTAAACACATGTCAACTTTTTTTCCCACTGCTTTTTCTGATTTCCTAATAAAATCCACTGTTTAAAAGTTCTTTAGAACCTTTACCTTCAGGGTCTCTTTAGCAATTTCATCCTTAAATAAAAGTATATACTCCACATTGTTTGTTTTCCTGCTTCTCATTCACAGGAGGGTACCTTCTCCTGTGGGTACCCCACCACATTTTAAAACTATATCCTGTGTTGCTGAAAGCAATGGGGATTTCAGCACTGATTTCAAAGGTGCAGAATAGTCACAGAACCCTCAAACATCCTTGATCCTCATTAGATAGAAGACAATTTTTAAATAGTAAAATCATGCTCTGATGTTCAAGATAATTCACCAAGTGGAATGAAGCATGTTCTTAATTCATTGGGAAGCAAAGGAACCTGCATAAAGTAAGAACATGCATTAAAGGATCTTTTCCTTTTATTTTTTTTTTTTTCTGAAAAAAAAAAAAATCCCTTGCAAACTGCTAAGTAATAGAGTGGCATCGGCCATGAGAATAACTCTTATTTCAAGTTGGAGGGGTATTCATCTGTAATATTTCAGAGAGCATTTTAAACCATGAAAACCTGGTGAATGGTGCTTTGGATGCAGCAAGTCTAGCAGGAGAACCCATGAGGGTGCACATTCAGATTCCATGATATTCTATGCAGGTAGGTAAGGGGGAAATGCATCTCACAAAACTTTAGCTTTTTGAAAGACAGACATCAAGTTAAAGCTGTTTATTTAGGTTTTCTCTATAGTAAAAACTTATACACGTCTAGAGTGTGATCCATCCCAGATCTGATTAATTGCATATGCCTATCTTCCTCTGTTGAGAATAGATGGTGTCCTGATGACAAAGCCAAATGATTATTTTTCAGATGGCTAATATTAAATTAAATTAATCCTACCTGAAGCTTAACACTCCCTAGACAACTTGCTCGGCTTTCAGTCCTACAGGTGAAAACAGTAGACAAATTGCATATGTGTGAGGAGAAGGCTTGCATCTGACGGCACAATGCTGCATCTGGAAATTGCTAAGGGACCTTCATCTCCCAAAAGGTTGGTTTCACTGTCTCAGAATTTTAGAATATTCAGTTTAAATGAAAACTTCAAAGTAACTGTAAATTTGAATTCTAGAGCTCAGTTCAAAGCACCTGATTCTAGATACAGCTTCTAGATTATATTTAAAGATTCAGATAAAGTAAAGTTGTAATCTAGTATTGTAGAGTGTAGGTAGTTAAAATTACCTAAAATTTGCATATTTTAAATACTAATCTGGCAATTTTTTTTTGTTATTTTAAGCTCGGTTTGAATTACATTCTTTTGTTCCTTGCCCTAAACATTTCATTGTTATTAATATAGATGGTGAGATTTGTGATACAGCTTTGGGGGCTGTATCAAGTTATGCTCACAAACTAAAGTGGTGAAGTTCTGACCGGGAATTAGGAACAGAGTTTTCATTATGGAAACAATCACTCATTGAAACAGGTTGCCCAGAGAAATTGGTGAAACCCTTGGAGGCTTTCAGGACCCTACTAGATAAAGCCCTGAGCAACCAAGTTTGAATTCAGTGTTACCTCTCTTGTGAGCAGGAACTTGAACTAGGTGAACTCCCAAGGTGGCTACCAACCCAAAAGGTTGTTTGGTACTATGTTTTTCCCTTTGGATCCAAAGATTCTCGACGTGCTGAGGTAGCTTCCCAAGCTCCTAGAGAGAGCTGGGAGAGTTCTGGACAAATTTAAAGAGCACGTAATTGCTACTGACGAATGGATCGGTTCCAGCAATAACTGTCGGCTGTGAACTCCACGCAGAGCTGAGGTTCTCATCGCATTGCCTGGTAAGTTCTATGTGCAATGCCAAACAGAGAAAGAATTTTCCAAGGTCTTTGAGAAATTTATGTAAGAAAGAGGATTTTAAATTTAGTAATAAGATACAGCAAAATTATTTGGAATAGAATTAAGGCAGGAAATAATGAGATCAGTGGAATATGAAAATAAATGTCTATGCTCAGCAGGCTGCTTACGAATAGGCAACTTGACCAAATGTATATAGAATTTAGCCACACCAAACATAGCACACAGTCTCAGTAGCTTGAAATACCATGCATGAAGATTTTAAAATTAGGGTGATATATGGTCAATGACCCAGACAAGATTTTGAAAATGCTTGTAAAATTGCAAGAACAGCATAATCATAATCATAATCATAATGGAAGATTTCAATTGCTCATACATAGACAGGCAACCATTGTGCTATAAAGCGTTACGTTTTTTTAAACTCAAATGCTTTTCGGAGTGATTTGCCTCTAACAAATCAAAGTAATGAAATCTTCTTTTGATTTATTCTTGAGCAAGGCACAATCCTTGATCCAAGAGTTATTTTAATAGTGTCCATGGTGATGATTTCCTACTTTATAATTCAGAAGAATAATGTTTTATTCTTCTTTTAAAGGAGAAATGCCATAAAAGTAAAGAAAACAGTTAAAAGATTATATAAAAGCAGCGAAAAGGATAAGATGTTTTTAGGAGGCATGAAGAATGTTTAAAAAAGTTTATTAAATCTTTAAGATTAAAAAAAAAGGAAACAAAATGAAGGGACTCAAAGACCTGCTGACTATGGGTAACCAGAAGAATAAAGAAAGTGTTAAGTGGTAGAAAAGATTTCTTCCTAAAATGGAAGTCTTCTCCAATTGAATAGAACAGAAAAGAGCATTAACCCTTAACAGCTAAATGTAGGATCACAATAAACCAAGCCAAAAAAAAAGCTTCTAAGGAACAGCTTGTGAAAACCATTGTAATAAAATTCTTTCTAAGTGCCCTGGAATTAAGACAACTATTAGAAAAAGTGGAGCTCATAATTGCCAACGTGTACAAGGAGCATTCAATGATACTAAAGCCATAACAGACATTAGTGAGGTGAGTCTGAGGAACTCTTTCTAACTGAACTGCAATTGATGAAAATGAACAAAAACAATTTGCCAGGAACAGACAGTATTCACCCAAGAGTTCTAAAGGAATTTGTATTTGACGTTGTTAAATTGCTAGTTTCAGTTTATAACCTGGCATTCAAAACAGCTGGAGAAATGGAAGGTGGAAAAGCTATATTAATTTCAAATAGAATATTCTGTATTGAATGAATCAACAAAAATCATATTAAAGAATGGAATTAGAAGATACATGGATAAGCAAGAAATATAGAAGAAGCAATACGTCTTTCAGAAGGAAATAATGCGTCATAAACATTAAAATTATTTAAGATAATCAGAGATGACTCTAATAAGTGATCTGAGTGATGTTGTGTGTTGAGAGTTCAAAAAACTGTGTTAATAGGAAGTTCACTAGAAAATTCTTAAAGATATTGTGGTGGGATGGAAGGGAAAATCTAGCTGGTCTTGTAATAATCATTAAAATCTAGGAAAAAATCAATAGGAATAATTTTCATTTTTCACTGTAAAAGGGGACTACCCACAAGCACCTTGTGCTCTTCAATATATTTGGAAGTGATTCAGTAACGATAATGGATACTGAGATCACAGAGATTTCTGATTAAACAATTATGAAATTATTTTGAATAGAATACATGTAGATACATGTACCTACCACATGTAGATACATGTACCTAGAATGAACAGCTGAAAGACCTTATGATACTGAAGATGTAATTGATGTAATCTAACTTTAGTTGTCTAGAAGTGGGATATCCAGACTAAACCGGGCATTTAAGAGTCCAGTACAGTGTGTGGAAAGAGATATGTACTTTAGGAAGATGGTTCATCCATTTCAGCTTACAGAAAGATTAATCGCTTTACTGTTTACAGGGAAATCTTAGATAATGATCTTAGGCTTGATACTTTACTTTTCCATAGCTGTGAGGGGAAACCCATACAAGCACTCTTGGCAATGAAATGCCCGATAAAATTCAATGCAAATAAATGCTAAGTAATGCATAGGAGCAATATAAAACTCTGTTTATGTAGCAATGCCTGTATGTATATATACTAACTTATGCATACTAATTTATTCAGAAAATAGATTTTGAATTCATACAATGTACATGGATGGTTCTTTAAAATTGGTAGTTAAGTGACCAGGAGAAGTAAAAAATGCAATGAAAAGCAGGAGTTATCTGAAAAGAAATACATATTAAAACCTACGAAAATATCATCACAGCACTATGTAAATCAAAATCATATTTCTCTCCAGCACATAAGCCAAATTAGCTAGGGAAAAAAAAAATAAATCAAGAAACAATGGCTCAGATCCTCAGACACACGAAGAGATGGATAACTGCCAACTTCAATGGGGTTGCAATGTTTGAAAAGCCAGCTCTGGATGTTTTCACAACCCCCTGTAAATTTACTATTTGCTTGTCTGACAGCTCTCACACATATGTAATTCCATTTTAAATACATTTTTTAGTGACAGCATAAATTCACATAGTTTTGGACCCTGTTTCTGCATGGCACACTGTGAGGACATTTTTTGTGAACTGAAATGTAATGATATCTCATTGGGCTTTGGTTTTTGCTGTTATTACTAGGCACGCTCCTCTTCACAGGTTGGCTAGCTAGCGAGAGAAATGACCTCATTAGTCTGTTACTGTCAGGGTAATCTTGGCAAAATAGAGCTACTAGATTGCTGGACTTTCGTCGCTAATATTTTTGTTTTAATCTGGGTTTTTAGTCTGTGTTTCTTACCCATTTTGGTGAGCCTTGAGACCAACTCTTAACTCTGTATTTTTCACTTTAAAGAGTATTCTTATGCTTATCAGAGAACCCATTCCTTCAAAATGAAAATTTATATTCAGTTCTAAATGGCATATACTTCTACAGAAATACACTGTCTAAAGGCTTTGTCATGAGTTTGCTTTTTCTCTCTTATAAGTATTTTGGATCCAATTAGATACCTGATATGAAGCATAGTAAAATCAAGCCCTAAGTCTTCTAGTAGACATAACATAATTGTTGGAAAAATTTTGATGAAAAATTCTTAGTAGAAAGCATGTGAAGTGCAGAGGAACATTCAAAGTTGGCTACAGATGAAGACCCTACTTCAGTAGTTTGATTTCAAAGAACCAGTGCTTTTAAACTTAAGTTTGTGGGTTTCTTTTTTTTCTCATTGTAGCTATACATTATCTTGTACATTATCTTTGGCATGGTTAAAGGGTGCAGAAATGTTGTATTCCTCAAAAGAAATGTCTATACTAAGTGACAGTAAGAATTATCGGTTAGCCATTACAAAAAACTTTTGATTACAGAAGTATACGCTTTGGCTGCTATTTCTAGAATTAAGTACCCTCAAGGGATTTGATTGAAAATGTCAATTGAGTTATGACAGACAGCTTGTAAAAACACCAGCAGTGTTTCATGTTCTACCACTGTTCATTATGTTTAAACTAAAACTCTACATAGATACAGTGTGACACTCTACATATTATTTAAAGGTAGTTCCCAAAATGTTAGAGAAGAAATAATGTTTCTTCTGGACAGGTACATATGCTTTGAGATTTATCATATGACTGAGATGAAAAAGGGTAGAAAAGGTAATGAAAACAAGGTTGAAGACTAACTAAATTTTCTCACATCAATTTGTCAGCCATTACAGAGTTAGTTTCCATGGCCCAAACACAAGATTTGTTATTGCCTACTTGTATGCAAAAAGTATAAAGATGTTACTGAGGTTCTAGGAAGAAGGCAGCAGTTATGTTGAATATTCTAGAAGCTTAAAAAAAAAAGTCCTAAGCACAAACTATTCTAAAAAAACCTCCACCTTTGGAAGTCTCATGAGAAAGTCTAGTATGATTTTTTGTATCCATATGTTGTCAGAAGAGCAGAAAATGCTATAAACACCAACAATAATAAGATTAATATTAATAAAGTCCACAGCCTATACCTCTGAATACTTTTCCTTTGGAAATCTTTGGCATATATGACATAAACCGAATTTACAGTTGCAACACTGCCAGAAATAAGTCAAGAGTGCTGTTCAGTCATGCATTTGTGAGTGAAATAAACACCAAGTTAAAGAAAAAGAACTGTATCAAAAGTAGAAGCATGAAAAAAGTTGAAAGAAAGGCATACTATATTTATGGAATGGAACTCAAAGTCCTGGGTAATTCCCGTACTAGTCAGTTTACTTCTCATGCAGCAGCGAGACAAAATATGTCCCATATAGTCCATATGTTCTTATTCACTTGTGACTTAATATTTTCATAGAACAATGTTATTAGCTGAGATGGTCTCTTTCCAGTTTGTGTCTAACTGTTCATCAACTTTGTCATCTGCATCATCATCCACCAACCATTCTTCTGTCAGGCAGAGATTGTGCTGAGAGATAAAATTGCTTCAGACTGACATTACAAGGGATAAATAACAGATAGCAGTAGCAGCTGTTAGGATACTTTATTTCTTCCTGGTGGGGAAATGACTGTTACCATGCTGCTTGCCAGATCGAGAGAGAGAGAAAAGAAGGAAGGTAGCTTGCAGTCCTCTGATCTGCTCTCAAAGGTGACAAAACCTCATATTGAGCGTTTTGTTAATATATTTCACCATTCTATTTTCAGTTCTTGAAAATATTGGTGAAAATGGGCTCCGTTTGAAATGAAACCCAATACAGATATTGGAATTAGATGCAAGTTTAGCCTGAAGCAGGCAATCAAAAACTCAGTGATATCCCCACTTCTTAACTTTGAATTTCCAACTTCAGCGCAGAATGGGTTGAAAACACTTTGTTTCTTTGTCATTTGCAATCCTAATAACTCTTCCATAAAGAAAGAAGCAGGGAGGGAAGGAAGGAAGGAAGGAAGGAAGGAAGGAAGGAAGGAAGGAAGGAAGGAAGGAAGGAAGGAAGGAAGGAAGGAAGGAAGGGAGAGGGAAGAACACACAACTCCTTCCTTTATTCCAGTTCTCATTTAAACCAACAGATGCATATAGACTAAGACTCAAAAACGTTCAATATCATTTTAGCTACTCAAGTGAAGTAGTCTAGAATTTAGGAAAACTGGATTGATGAATTCTGGCTGTTCATGTCTCCAATGATTACAGAGGAAATGTAAGCCAACAAGGATCTTAATTATACCTGAAAATTATATTGCTTTGCATAGCAGACTGCTGGTTTTAGCACTAATTACTGGATTTCTGAAATCCATTCTGAATCCATTCTGAAATGAGCTGTTTAGTGTCCAGCAATTTGACCTGGTGGGGACAAGCATGAGTCTGGCATGTCCTGGAAGTCTTAGATACTGTGCATTCACAAGGTAGAGGTGCTTTGCACACTTATTTAAAGCACATTAAAGTTCTTGTGCCCGTGCAGATCAGCTTCACCATCCAAGTTGCTGTGATTTCAGTTGGGATGGAGTTAACTTTCTTACTAGAATCTGGTATAGTGCTACGTTTTGGATTTGGGGTGGGAATAATGTGGCAGTGCACTGGTGGTTTTGGTTGTTGCCAGGCAACCAAGGCCTTTTCTGCTCCTCACACCGCCCTGACAGCAAGTAGGCTGGTGGGACACAAGAAGCTGGGAGGAGACACAGCCGGGACAGCTGACCCCAACTGACCAAAGGGCTATTCCATATGACGTCAGGCTCAGTACATAAAGCTGGGGGAAGAAAAAGGAAGGGAGGGATGTTCGGAGTTATGGCACTTGTGTTCCCAAGTAACCATTATGCATGCTGGAATCCTGCTTTCCTGGAGACAGCTGAACACCTGCCTGCCCATAGGAAGCAGTGAATGCATCTCTTGCTTTGCTTTGCTTGCATGCGCATCTTTTGCTCTGCCTATTGAACCGGCTTTATCTCAACCCATGAGACTTTTCCTCACTTTTACTCTTCTGATTATCTCTCCCGTTGCAACTGAGGGGAGTGAACAAGTGGCTGCGTGGTTCTAGCTGCCAGCTGGGGTTAAACCATGACACAAATACAAGAGTTTTATAAAATTTTAGACAGAATACTGGGCATCCTTGTCCCCATGTGCATGTGAAAAATAGATGCTCTGCACATTTGAAGAGTCTGTTAGATGGAATGACTATGACTCTAAATTGCTACTCAGGAAAGCATATCTGGACCTCAAAAAAAAAAAAAATTTATGGTTCATGCATTATAGGATCCGAAGGGAAAGTTAAAAACATCTAGTTGGAGTGGATAAACATTTAGACAGAATTCGGATGAACTAACTCCTATAAAAATTGTTCTTTGCCACTGGAAAAAAAAAAATCAAACCAAATTAATTTTGATTTAAGAATTTTTGGTCATGTAGAATCCAGCAAAATTAATTCATAAATTATTATTATAGATAGATAGTAAGCCTTGGCATACCTTTAATATCAATTTTATTCAGATTCAGTTCAAGTTATAGTCTTGTTTACTAGACTGAAGAGCTCTGTATTATCAAATTTCTGTTTCCCCGTGGCTCTTCAATATCTCCTTTAAATCCTTAATCTCAGAATGGCCACAATAATCATGTAATGATTCCTTCACTGCCAAAAGTAGGATAATATAAATTCTTTATT
Organism: Vanellus vanellus; assembly: GCF_965231255.1. NCBI lineage: Eukaryota > Metazoa > Chordata > Aves > Charadriiformes > Charadriidae > Vanellus > Vanellus vanellus. Next base: position 86,211,574 of record NC_138907.1, read on the forward strand.
CTTACATAGTCTACTTTGTCTACCCTAAGGGTGTCTATCTAAGGGTAACATTAGCTTTTTTGTCACAATGAGGCACTGAGGTTATCTCCAACTGATTATCCCCCATGGCTAAATGATATTATATGAAATCATACCATTTTATACTAAATGACATTACAAAGCTGGAGTCTGACCCATTCTGAGTTAGGGTAGCAGAATTTTACCTCCAAATAAAATTTAGAAAATAGAACAAATTGACTTCATATATTGTCCCATACAGTGAAGTCTGACATCTTAAGGTCAGTTTCTGGCAATCAGAACATGATGATACAGGAGCAATTTAATATTCATGTTTTACATTACTCTTAGAAAATAAGTTTCTTTTTGCAGCCAGATAAAGCCCTGTAAATCTTAGAGACTGTGTTTTAGCTGAAAAATCAAAGTCCTTAAGGAACTGTTGACAAGAAACAAAACCAACAAAAACAAATGAATAAAGCTAAAAAGATTAAAATAATTTGTTTATGAATAACAAAGCAGAACAGCTCCAAATGGTGGCAAATACAATTCTCTTTTATGTAAAAGGGCACAGCATAATTCAAGTGTATAATATTTGCAACAGCTGTGTCAAATGGCCCACAAACAATTCAGTCCTCACCTCTTTTGTTTCAGTTCCTTTTCCACCTTTAGCTGAGCAAAGATCACAGAGATCTGTTGTATGCCAAATCTGAGGGGGAAAAAACAAACAAACAAACCTGGCACAAAAATTGAAGAAAAAGTGTGAAATCAAAGGAGGCTGTAGTTTATACGCATCATATTTTTCTTCTGCTATTTACATAGCTGTTATTTTATACCATAAATCAGGGAAATGCCTTAAGTAAATAAAATAGCAGTCAAGAACATACATTTTTTCTGAGATATCTAATGTACTTGTATGCAGGCGTTTTGTTTTGCATCATCTCTAAGTTGCTACTCCCAAGTATAAAAATATAATAATATGTATCTATAAAATTCCTCCTCCCCACTCCCCTCAAAGATATTTAATAAAAGCAAATGTATTATTAAATACCTGCATGCTAGAAACCATTTTTACTTTTATGGAAATTAACATATCTCTGAAGAACGCAACATATTCACTCTTTACTACCATCTCTGCCACCTCATATGTTATCTAGTTCTCTAAGCATAAACACTTTTACAGAGTTCTCCAATTAAACTATTTGAGCTTTCAGATTCCCAGATGTTTTGAAAATAATGACAAATCATAGGAAGTGCTTAATGGTCATAAAAAACATTCTAGAAGCCTGCCTTAATAACTCAAAGACTTTCACATATTTAGCTCTTGTATCAAGAGTTATTTAAAAAAAAAAAAAATTAGGAGAGGCTTGAACACTCTTCACACAATTTTTATTTGACTCATTTGAGCCCAGTCTTAGATCAGAAGAAAACCTCTACAATTGTTAAAAATCAAATATTCCAAGTATATGATTTTGAGAAAATTGTATCTATGCCATTGACCCAGGACAGTAGAGTGAGGACTGTTATATAAATTTCCTCCTTCTGAAGTGGCTGCTATTTCCAAATATATTTTCTGTTTTACATCTGCTTAGATTTCCTTTCTTTCAAAAACCTTTAGTTTGTTTCTAATTACACACATAAGGATGACACCAAGGCCCTAAATGTGGTACTATAGGGTTCCTAAATTGTATGTATTAGGAGCTAAAATTATGTAGAAGACATAAATCAATTCTCTGTACTGTGGATACATTTTACCCATAATGCTCCTGAGTCACAATGTTTACTATTCAGCTGATCATAGGCCTTCCCCTTCACCTCTGTTCACAGCACAAAATCTATTTACTTTGTTCTATGTAAAGAAGTAGGTGAATTTCACCCTATTGCATTATCTATTCAAATGACATTTGATGTGATACTGGAGTAATCGTGTGTGCAAGAATACAAAAAGAAGTACAATTCAATGACCATTATCTTTGGAGTAATATTCTCCAATTCCCATAAAACTTGGTCCAATATATAATAGACCACTATGATAATGATTTTTATATTAACTTGGCTCAAATCACAAAGCTAAGTCTTTGGATAATGTTTTCATTCTTGGATTGCTATAGTATACTCAATTTTTGCCTGAGGCAGTTACACATTCCAAAATATTATTGTGCTCTTACCTTCTTTGCTGGTCAGACATTTTTGAGAAAAATGTTGACAAATTAGGCATGTTCAGAAGCCAGCTCCGTTGGCCTATTGCCCTAAAACAGGAGGAAAAAAAATTACAACACTAACTCTGGAGTATGCTGATATTTAGGGCAAACAATTACATTTGAAGGAGGTAGTTGTATTTTATACTCACAGCTTAACGCTATTTTCACATATGAGGATGCAGATGTCAAACAGAAATTGTAATGACCAGTTTTGTTGTTGCTGACATTGTTTTGCAATATTGTCATGAGAGGACCTGCCAACCTCAGGCCTCTTTAAAAAAGGTCCCTCTTTGGGGATTCTGGAGGATGGCAGAATTTTTATGACAAGCTGCACAGGTGATGCTTTGTGAGAAGGAAGGCCAAATTGTGCGCCTTGTGGTTGGTGATGTCAACACCTACAAAAGCTCACTTTTATTACATGAATACAAACTAACCATATGCAGGTCCATTTCTTAGTGTTGTGAGGCAAGACTTGGTGTATCCTGGTTGACTTCATTCTCTCTTCCAGGTGAATACACGCTACCCAGACACAGCGTTCTTCAGTTGCTGGATGAGATTTCTGTGTAAATATAAAAGCTTAAGGTGCTTTGCCTGATCTCTACTTTACACACCAGGATAACAGGGACTACATAGTTTGAGAAGGTTATCTTTGGGCTTCTTACCTTTGCATGAGGAATTTTTCCACATGTTATGTCAATTTGTGCTATGTCCATTTCCATCAGTTCGCACAGCAACTCAAATAGACTTAATTTAACAGCGCTTTATCCTTCCGTAAAAGACTTGTAACGTCATAAACAATTTAGAACAATTTTCAAGCATTTATTTAAAATAGATTTTAAATTATTTAATTTGTTAAAATGGCTTCTTAAATGATACTATCATTTTGAATTGTTTTGGAATAGGTGAGAACAGGGCACTCAGGCTTTTGTAAGATCCATGAAGATATTTGTATATTGTAGTGTTAAGCGTTACATTGTCCAATATATATCTGTTCCAGGTACGTGAATCACTCATTATTGAAATTAGAGTCCACGTTCCCCACAACGTAGATGATAAAATTCAAACTCTTCAGAAATGGACCGCAAGAGCCATGGAACTTTTAAATCCTGTCATCGTTTTCTTCCCTACCCCACTCACTTCATAAGCAGAGTAATATGTGAATAGATAGATACTTGTATTAATCTTCAAAATATCATAACATAGAGCTCTGCTTATACACACTGTTTGGCAGTAGATGCCTTTGACTGATGCTGATCTGAGCTTGAGAAGAGAGTTGATAATGAAGACAGTGAAGTGATATTCACTGACCTCAGTGAATATCTGAGGTCAGCCCTTTACTTACAGAGTTGAAAAATGCAGAACAGATTGAAGAAGTTCCTAGAAATTTATGAACAACTGCGGGGTGGAATTTGATAGTAATCTGCCCATCCTAGTATAAGTTCTTGGAAAATCATGATGGCTAGATGTGTACCATTTCATCTTTTACCTGACACTTACAATGAAAAACATTTAAATCCTATTAAATCCACAGTTTCTATGAGACAGCCAATCACACAGCATGCAAAAACAATTGACAGGTTAATTATGCAGGGTTTGAGTATTTGAATCACATTTTCTTATGTCAAGTTTAAACTAGCTCCTATTTAGGTAATTGTACTGGCAACTGATGGGTTTAGGAAAAAAAAAAAAAAAAACAAACCCCAAAGAAAATATCATAGAAAGGTTCCCTAGAGAAACAAATAATTTAAAGATGCATACTTTTTATTGTATGAAAAGTATGTTATTTGAGATTAATGTATCCTAACCTTTCATCTTTTAATATGATTAACAGAAAATAATAACAGAAGCTTCATTCAAATAGAAATGAAACAAAAGAAAAGATCCAGTAGACGTGTGGGTAATACAGTGATTTTTCTCATCCTCATAGTTAGATGCACACAGGGCAATTGTATCATGTTCCCCTTATGAAATAATACTTGAGTTATATAGCTGCCTGTCTTCTGAAATATGTGCAACAAACGGTACCGAAATGACCATGACCTCATTCCAATGAGGTGAGGAAGTATCATTTCTATTTTATGGCTAGAAAAGCTGAGACAAGTGTAGCTGGAATATGTTTTGCCCAAAGTTACAGCAGAAGTGTATGTGAAAGGTAGATATGGAAACCAGATCTCTTGATTCACGGTCCTGTTTATTATCCAGAAATCTCATTTACTGTTTTTTAACAGTATTCCTGTAATCTTCTATTGACGTATATACAAAGTACTATTATCTGAACAAAGAAATTAGACATATGAATTTACTGTACAGTGAGATGTTTCTTTCTTCTGATCTTAGGAATATCACCAAAAATTCTGCCCTTGTTGTCCTGTTATCCTTTTGATTAGTTTCTGATTATTTTTAATGACTTACTCAAAATCATCTTTATTGACACATAAAGGGGTCTTTTTGCCTGTGTCATCAAGAGGTGCTAAAGGAAAATATATGCCTACAATGGGCTCTGCATATTTACATGCAAAAGTTTCACTACCTTTTTTGTGGGTTTTTTTTGTCTGTTTGTTTTTAGTTGTTTATTTTTTTTAACACTGTGAAATAGGACTTTATTATCTCTCTGGTATGTAACCTAATTAGATTGACACAGACACTGATTGTTTTATGAGACCATTTCCTTGGCCACAGAAAACTGTGTGGGGTGAAAATAAAGTATGGAGTTAATTATGGCCCTAAGATACGGATCAAGCAGTACAGTCAGCACAGGTCCTTTCTGTTCAAATGTTCCAGATTCTGAAGCCTTAGTGACAGTCTGGATGTTAGTTTTTCTATTAGTGTAATCAGACCTATCTTTTCTTTGGGGTTTCAAGTTTATCCTGCATTTTTTCAAGAAGAAAATTTAAAGTTGATAATTACATTAACTTTATAGGTTGCATGAATGACTGGTATAAACACATGCATGAGTGGAGGGTAATGAAAAGAATGAAACAGAATTTGTGAGTTAGAGACATTGACATTTGTTATGAATTGGCCTTCATATGTGCATAGCTTGCAAAAAATAACTTAGTTAAAGCTGCTTCTTTATGTGATATTTAGACAACCGAGTCTAAGAACCTAGTCTAAGAACAATAACGTAGACAACCTAGTCTAAGAACCTATGAAAAATAGGTTCTTAGACTGATAGTGTAAAAAATGGGTTCTGTGGAGACACATGAAACTTTTTAATTGGTTTTAATGCTCTCAAGCTTGGACATGTTTGTTATATGGTATGTATATACCACAGGTCTTTCTCAGATCAGCTTATTTCCACAATAAAGTCTTTCCACATGCAGCAAATAGCTTACATCTTCTGCATTCATTTGTATGCTTTCACAACTATCCTACCTTTCTAGACATTTTATGAATTTTCTCTTTTTTTCTGAATGAGCAAACTCTTCACAAATGCTACTCGCCATTCATCATCTACTAGATTGTGGCAGAGAGGTAACAAGATCTGCAACCGAGATGGAAAAACAGTTTCCATTACAAGTCCCTACATTCAGATGGCCATTTCCTAACAAAATTTCCTCTTCTTAAACTGACTTTGCCATTTTTGGTACTTACTGAAATATTTTATTTTCCTTGAAGATAAGAAAGAGAAAAAAAGCTCCAAAAAATTGACTCAGCTGTGTTTTGACATCATTAAAACTGCCAATCAGATGTGGTATGAAAGTTTTATTGCTGATGTCTACATTGGCAAATAATGAGGTACAATAGGAGCATAAGCATAAACTGTTGTCCACACCAGATATATTTCAGTAGGTTTTACTTTGGACTAGCTCCAGTCAGGTCCTGCCAACTGAACACTCATTAATGTTAGATGCATTGCATAAGCTTCTTGATTGCACCTTCTGGTTCAGTTTCATTGAAATGAAATTCAGTTCTGTTCTAAGGCTGAACTGTGATGACAACTAAAACATAGCAAATAGTGACAATCAGAAGGTTTCCTTCGATGATGTATCTCCCAGCCAAACTAAAACACAAAAGTAGGTACACTGTTCCTTTCCCCACATAAATTTACAGCACATTCTATCTGGTATATTTGAAAAATCCATACAACTTCATAAAAGCAGCAGTATAACATCGTGAGTTAATTTCAAGATCAGGTAGCTAAAATAATAATTTTTGGGAAAAGAAAAGCCAGTTGTAGTTCAACCTGTCAGTTCTGGTTTGTGTAACGCTTTCTGTACGCCAGTGGTGGGGTGTAGGTTTACTAGGTGTGGTACTACGTTGGCTTTTTGCCTTCAGTGGCTTCCATTTTATTTTGTTCTGCTGTTTTGGATTTTGATCATGTTATTGTCCCTGTTCTCAGTACTTTACCATGTCCTTACTTCTGTAGAAAAGTGTCAGTGTGATGTTGGGAATAGTAACATGGCCGCTGTGAGTAGGAAACAAAGATAAGGAGAGGACTGATGTCTATTCCCAAGTGAAGATACTGAACTTGGCTTCTTCTCAAATGGAACTGGCACTTACAGGAGAAGGAGCTAATCTCTTCCTTTCCCTGTTCTCCACAGAGCTGCAACCATCCCAACAGCACAAGTCCACATGAAGAAGTTTAATGCCTTGAATAACATCCTGGAAAAGTCTTAAAAAATACATTAATGTTTTTAAAACAAACTTTAAGAAATTAAAAGAGCATTAGTGGTGACTCCCATATGGTGTGAAATAATATCTTTGCCTTTTCTGGGACAGTAGAGCTGGATGGAGAAATGAGAGTATTAAGTCAAGTCGTATATAAAAGTCCTGTAGTGGTAAATAAAAAAGAGCATAAAACCACCTGGGTTTCTTTCAGTCCAGTCACTGAAAGCAAGAACAACTTCTATTTCTTACATTAGTAAGCTGCATTTACCAGCACTTTTTGATGACTACACACTGACTTAGTCTACGGTCTTGGACGGGCAGACAATGGGATAGATAGCTGAAAGGATGAAAACCAGATCTCCTGGGCCAGTGGACACAAGGGAACAATTTGCCACCGAACACCTTTGTACTGAGTTTCACTTGATACTAGGACTGCTCAGGTGACGCTTAACAAACACTGCCTTCATATACATTTGTAGGACATATAAACAGGGCTTGCATTGTTTCAGTGCTGGGAAAGCCTGCCATATGAAATCAAGCTGCAGTTCACACCTTTGACCTTAATAGTATATTACATAATCCCTCAGTTACCACGTGCCATAAATAGCTCTAAAGGACCTTAGTGAAGTAAATCGTATACTGTGTGCTCCAGTACTCATATCAGTTACTCCTATCAGTTACTCCTATATATTTCATGTTTAAGTCGCCACCTCCAAATCTGAACCTCAAACATAATCTTTTTCTGGCGGGTTTGGGTGTTCGGTTTGATCACAATACTCTTTGAAAAACAAAATAATAATATGATAATAGTGTGGAGACTGTGTGTACTGTACATATTTAATAGCGTATATATATAATTTAACTGCTGTGCCACAGACTAAAGGTTCTTTACATTGCATTTCAAGCACAGACATGACACTTTGTCATACATAATTTCAAATAGTGTAGATAAACCTATATTTAAGAAAAATTTTCAGTAGTCTCTGGAGAACATAAGGGAAGAAATTTTGGGTCTGTGAAGCTTTTGTGCTTGAACTTGTGCTATTTATGGTGTTCACCCTGGTGTACCACTGTCTTGTCCGTTTACATTGAATGCTATGACATGTCTGATATCAGGTGGATAAATTAGTGATCCTTGATTTCATCATGCAATAAAGCAGCAGTTTGCGCAGGAAGGTGTGCAGGGAGGGCGCCTCTTTGAAGGAGGGGCATTCCACTGGCCAAGAGGGAAAATTGAAGTACACATAACCCACCAACTGGGCACCGTTCTGTGACCATCTGCACAGGTCAAGGGCACTCATCCTACCTGACCCTCAAGAATGGTCATATGAGGGTAAAAGCTGCACCTTCGGCTGGGGGGTCTGCACCATCTGCCTCAGCAGGGGCTGAGGATCCTCAAGAAGTATTACAGAGCTCCAGGAGCAGTGGCAAGGGGCTCTGGAGCACAGGTATTTTTTTCATCAATCCTCCTGGTCAAAGGAAAGGGGTTTGAAGGGGCCAGTCGAATCTGGTGAATCAACAAATGGTTACAGGACTGGTGTGACAGCCAGAAGTTTGGCTACTTAACCATGGGACTCAGTTTGAGAAACCTGGCCTACTGGGGGCTGATGGAGTCCACCTGTCAGAGAAAGGGAAGAGCATCTTTGGTCATAGGCTTGCCAAGATGGTGAAGAGGGCTTTAAACTAAAGTTGCTGGGGAAGAGCAACCTCAATCCATCCCACACCTACCAGTTTGATGCCAGTGCCAGCAATAGCTGCCCAGAGCCTGGAGAAGGATCACAGGTAAGCAGGAGAGCACCTGAAGTGCAGCAAAAAAGGATTACAGCCACTCCAGCTGGTAAGTCAGCTTCATCATCTTTCACAACTGAAAGAAGGTAGTTCCACCTCCCCTGCAATGAGCAGGGACATCTTCAACTAGATCAGGTTTCTCAGAGGCCCATCCAACCTGACCTTGAATATTTCCAGAGATTGTGCTTCTACCACCTCTCTGGGCAACCTTTTCCAGTGTTTCACCACCCTTATTGTAAAAAATGTCTTCCTTATATGGAGTTTAAATCTTCCCCTTTTTAGTTTAAAGCCATTACCCCTTGTCCTATCACAACAGGCCGTGTTAAATGTTTGTCTCCTTCTTTCCTGTAGGCCCCTTTTACGTACCGGAAGGCTGCAATAAGGTGTTCCTGGAACGTTCTCTTCTCTAGGATGAACAACCCCAACTCTCTCAACCTGTCCCCATAGGAGAGGTGTTCCAACCCCCTGATCATCTTCATGGCCCTCCTCTGGACCCTCTTCAACAGGTCCATGTCTTTCCTGTGCTGAGGGCTCCAGAGCTGGACGCAGTACTCCAGGTGGGGTCTCATGAGAGCATAGCAGAGGAGCAGAATAATCTCCCTCGACCTGCTGGTGGCACTTCTTACAACCCAGGATACAGCTGGCTTTCTGTGCTGCAAGTGCACATTGTCAGCTCATGTCCAGCTTTTTATCCAACAGTACCCCCAAGTCATTCTCAGCAAGGCTATTCTCTGTCTCTTCATCCCCCAGCCTGTATTGACACCAGGGGTTGCCCTGGCACAGGTGCAGGACCTTGTACTTGGCATTGTTGAACCTCAAGAGGTTTACATGGGCCCAATTCTTGAGCCTGTCTTGGTTTGTCTGGATAGCGTCCCATCCTTCAGGCATGTCAACTGCACCACTCAACTTGGTTCATTGGCAACCTGGCTGATGGTGCACTCGATCCCATTGTTTATGTCATTGATGAAGATATTGAATAGTACTGGTCCCAATAAGGACCCCTGAGGGATAACACTTGTCACCAAATAGATTAGGTATTAGGAAGAAATTCTTCACTGTGAGAGTGGTGAGACACCGGAACAGGTTGCCCAGAGAAGTTGTGGATGTCCCGTTCCTGGAGGTGTTAAGGCCAGGCTGGATGGAGCTTTGAGAAACCTGGTCTGGTGGAAGGTGTCCCTGCCCATGTCAGGGGGGTTGGAACTCGATGATCTTTAAAGTCCCTTCCAACCGAAACCATTCTATGACTCTATGATGAGATCTGTAAGTAGTCTGAGCTTCACCTGCCCTTAATTTTCTAGGAGAAACATTGGACCCTGCAGACAGCACAGAGAAGTAGTGAATGGAAACGCTGCATCTACATCAGCAGTGCAAAAGGAGCAAGTGTTGAACAAAGCAGTTAGTGCTGGAGTATTGATGTGCACACAGTACACACCTGGGTGACTTTAATTTCATTTTTGTCTAGTCTGTTTCCAGGGACTTATGTCTATTAGCAGACAGAGAACATTTAGGTGCACTCCTGGAGCACACCTTCTGGTTTAATTTCACCAGAAAGAAACCCAGCGTGTGATCTCTGAGCCCACACTAATTTATATGTGCAATAACAAGCAGTAAGTAGGATTATCAAGAGAGCTGAGTGAAAACTGCAGTTCTGATTCGAACTAAAATGCTAATGTAGATAACAAGATACCACTGAGCAAGAGAATGTACTGCTTTTAGAATAAACTGCATTACATACAGTACAGGTTTAGCCTAAGAATCTCAGCAACTGGCATTGGTTACTTTCAATACTGTTACTTTGTCATTCCTTTCACTGTCTGCTCCTTAGTAAATTCTTATTTTAAAATGCAAAATTATTTCAATCTTCTGGATTTTGGTTTGGTTTTGTTTTTTGGTTGTTTTTTTTTGTTTGTTTGTTTTGTTTTTTAGAAATTAATTTGATATATTCTTGTCTGAGATCCTGAATGCAGGAAAAGAATTCAAGCCAAAATGTTAGTGTCCATAATGTTGTCTTCTGATGATGATTACCGTGCACACATTTACCAAAGAGTAGCACATTGAACTACCAGCTAGCCTCCCTTATGAAAGGAGGCCTTTGTGAATTCTTTTGTTCCTAACTGCAGGTGCTTCTAGTGCTGAAAAGATCCTGTGATCTGATAGCTGTTTTTCATGTTCTGTGATCATGGGCAGCTTGCATAATACAACAAAGGTGGAAGATTGTTGCCTTCCCCAGGGTTGCTTAAAGTTACAGTTCTGATCTCCTGACCTTTAATTTCAGCAGGTTTGATTGCTCGAGGAACCCCGGTGTGCATACTTGGAGCTGGTATAGCATTTTGCTATTCAGTTTATTGTAAGTACTTTAACACTGACATAGTTTTAGAAGCGCAATAGTTTCTGGGGATCTCCTGCATATCATGGAGTTAAGGAATAAAGAGCAACTGCCAGCACAAAATAACCCCTATACTCACAGTACACCATGGGCTACAAAATATTCTGTTATGGATATTATAAATGCTGATGTGTCACAGAACAATGGTACAAATGTCAGAAGCTGTTTGTGTTATACTCCCCCAGAAGGGCGCTGTGCAATGATAAGACCCAAGCAAAGGGCAGTAGAGCTCAGAGAAGAGAGCCCAGAATAGAGGTTAAGAATAAATTATAAAAATAAATTACTTTTTTCTTTGTTTTAGCTGAGCAGTTGAATAAAAGAACAGTAATAGCAACAAACAAGACAGATAAAAATAAAAATCCCCTCACCAAACCTTCTTGGTTTTTACTTTTTTCTTCTTTTTTTTTTTTTGCAAATAAAGTAAATTAAAATCTCCCAATTCAAGGTTCAACAATGCATGTTTTTCAATGCGAAATATTTTTTTCTGTCCTGTTGTGAAGAAGTCACAACAAGAGACTGAGAACAATCCAGTTTAGATCACCTCATCATAAGGTCGTTAGTGTATTCTCCTAAAGGTAGAGTTCAGTACCTCAGGGAAAACAAGGAGTTAAGCTCAGGTGTGTAAGGAATGAAATTTAGATGATTGCAGTGATCACTGGACTCCTAAGTAAGAGGAGGAAGAGTTTATTCCTCCTTCTGAACCTCTGAGCTGAGGTCTTCACTTTGCTGAAAAAACAGAATGTAAAATGTTCTGAAAATACCAAAAATCATGTTTTTAAAATATTTTCAAAACATTTCACTTCCATTTTTAATGTATTATAAGTGCAGTTTCTAGCTAGGAAATTATTCACCAAAAGAAAATATGCCCAGTCAGGAACTCTTAGGGCATATCTCAGTGTCTGTCCACTGGAAGGATGGATCACCCACAAAAAGATCAACAGAAACTGTCCAGCGGCTTACAGCATCAGAGGGACAAAGTAGCTGTGGTGAACAGCAGCGATGAACTGCTGAATCATAGAATCATAGAATCATAGGGTTGGAAGGGACCTCTGGAGAACATCTAGTCCAACCCCCCTGCCAGAGCAGGGACACCTTAGAGCAGGTTGCACAGGAATGCGTCCAGGCGGGTTTTGAATGTCTCCAGAGATGGAGACTCCACCACCTCCCTGGGCAGCCTGTTCCTGAAGTTTTTTTTAAATTGGACTACTGGCAACAGTGAAATAAAAGTCTGAGTTTAATTCATATTAATGAATGTGAAACGTTCATATTCCATGGTGTGACAAAATGCAGCAGAGCTACAAGGGGAAATACAATGGGACATAGACAATGAGATAAATAAGTAAAAATGGTTACAATAATTTAAATTTCAAGAGCAATTTGAACCAATGAGTGGCGACTGGAAACAATTGTGAGGTTCACTTCAGAACACTCTTAATTCAGACTAAAAGCCTTACACAGAGGCACCCACAAAGACATTGAGATTAATGTTATTCAACTGCCCCACTAAACATCCCTGCATTAGGTGGTCCTTCACATACAAACCTTGAGAACCACTCAACTCTGCATCACAATGCCAGTCGCCTAATTCATCCCAGCTTGTTTCTGAAGGTCTAATTAGCCCGGAGGGAGCATGAGTTTCTGTATACCATCTTTCATTACACTGTATAGTGTAGTTTGGCCACTTTCTTCATAGGTACCGTGATTTGAAACACACAGCTATTAAAACAGCAAGTAATGTTAATAGCGATTATTTTAGCAATAATTTACTAAGAGCAAACAATGGAAATCTTGGTGAGGCTATGCTACCTGTCTGTGTCTTCTCTCTGTTCCTGGTGGATTTTCAGTCATTAAATCTCTCATGCATTTTAATAGAGTATGAAGGTTGCACTTGTTTTATTCCTTTCACAGGTCTTACGTAAGTTCTCTTTTTCATTTCTTCTCTTTTTTTCTTTCTTTTTTTTCTTTTTTTTTTTTTTTTTTTGGTCTAGGTTTTGGAGTCAACACATTAGGTGTTAATCCAAGCTTCTATGTAAAAATTAAAGTTCTAGTCCTCATGGTTACGAGGCAAAACCTGAAAATATGACTTGAATGCAACTGCAACAACTCATAGCCAGGTGCAAAGGAAAAAAAGAGTTTTTATTATTATGTATGAAAAAAAATCTAGTTGGGTTATCTGTCTTATTTATACCTCAACAAGGCAAGGTGTCAAATAACTATCTACAAATACACACACAGTGCTCTGATTCATTTTTGCAGGTGTTTACTTAGTCCCTTGCGTTTCTAAAGCAGATCCTCATTAGTAAAGTAAAACAAAGTTCAACAAGTTTCCAAATGTTAATTTAATCAGACTACTCACAGTTTTGTCTGTCACGATATGAAATGAAAACTTGTTTGCATTTGGTTTTAGGAAACACAGTTTCTAAGGAGTTAAAAAACAATACTGAAAAGCACCAGGGCTGGTTTTGTACTTTCACCAGTTTATTTTCTGTTTATTTTGTACTTCAGCGTTCACCAGAAACAGAAAGGTTTGTCCTGCAGTGGTAAACAGTCTGTATCTGTTACTGTTCTCATAGTATTATTCTTTTAATGTAGAACTACACTTTAAATCTTATCCATGATCCAGCTGCCAGCACACGGGGATGCAAACAGCACAAAGTGGAAGAAATATCAAGGTTTCTTGTGCAATTGGGAGTTCCTCACTGGATCCATATGTCACATATATAAACCAGGACACTTGCTCAGACTTTTAAAATGCTGCAGTACTGTTAGTCTCCTCAATATTGAATTAGCTACAGCTGACTGCTGAACACTATCAGCTATCCTCATTTTGTTTTCATTGGAAATCTTGTTGCCTGGTGATCTTAATTCTGAATTTCTAGTGCAGCCTTGAATTCCCATTAAAGTATTGATGTTAGATGAATTTTTTTGTAGCTCAAAACAAAATATGGCCAAAATGCCAGCAGTACCTACATCCACAACACTTATTTGTTCTAACCAAGGATGAAAGGGTTTTCATCTTATGCTGCATTATTCTCCCCTCATTTTCCAATTAATTAAAAAAATAAACAAATTTTAAAAAAATGCAACAGTGTTGTTATTATTTTCCAATGACTCTGTACAACTCTGCCCAGTTCTGTCAATGAAGACAAAATGATTTGGGAGGGTCTGAATGTCTCTGAAACAACCAATTAAGTCTCCCCTGTATTGTTTAATAAAGACAAAATCCACGTCAGAACGGTTTTTGAGAACAATTGCTGAAACACAATGTTCATTCTAGCAATAGCCTTTTAAGTATTGAGTTGAAGAACCATGATCTGTGGTACAAAAAGTTTGTGTCACAAAATTTATATTTTTATTGTACCACCTGAACATATCCAAACGCTCTTGTCATTGTACAAACATATATGTCAGTTCTTACCCCAGAGATCTCTAATCCTTTCTCTAGCATAAACTTAAAATGATCGTTTGATCTTTGGTAACCTGCTGTGACTTCACCTCTTCTGAAAAATGCCCATAATACTATCTAAGAGAAGCAAATATGTATTATGGAATTGAAGACAAGTAAGTGAGAGGCTTTTATGTTTGGGGTTTTTTTTTGGTGAAGTTCAAAGTATTGTGCATAACAGTTTTTAAGGTAGATTAATAAATTTTTATAGCCTCAAAAGAATACTACAAAATAACAAAAAAAAAAAAAAAGGAAATAATTTTATCCAAAAACAAATATTTAATTTTACTTAAAAATAAGAAATAAGTTAAATATCCAAACTGGAACATGATTTTAAAATCTTTTTTCAAAAATTCTTTTTCATTTATTAAAAATAATTTTCAAAAAATATTTCTCTACCTGACCGTTTTTTAGAAATCAAAACATTTAATCAAATAATTTCCAGAGTTCTACTTAGCACTGATTTCAGTCACAAGAACTTGCCTCAATTGAGATATATTAAATTTCACTCTGAAACCACCACTTTTCAATGTGAATAAACATATCACGAATCTGATTTCTACTTAGTAAAAAATCCTCTGAAAATTTAAGTACTTGTGATTGATCTGATTGATCTTTAACTTTCATAAGAGTCTAACATCTTTTGTCAGCTTCTCCATACAGCTGTAAATCACTTGATAGAAAATTTATTTGATTTATCTGTAGGCTTTATTTATCTTTACTATTAAACACTGACATCAGCAAGGCCTTCACATCCAGGGGAATGACCTGGAGACTATATATCTAACTGATATAGAGTGTGTTGGATTCAATCATCCAATAGTGAGACATTCTCAGAATTTCTCAATAAATTTCTCACCTTGACTTCTCCAAGTTCCTTATGTTCCTTTCCTGGATGGGAAGATAGGAACCAAAGTTAGTTCGTGTGCATCCCAGTGGAAAGTGTAGGATTCATTATTTTGCTTACACCTTTATAATTTCAGTTACCTTCAATAAGATTGTAGACCAGTGAGAATAATTTCTGACCCTAGACATAAGTGGAAAAAAACCTGTTAGTTCTTTTTATTCGTCTTCCTGTCACAACTACTTATGTCCACTATAAAGTTAAATATATCAAACAATGGGAATTTTCCATATGCTTGGGAAAAATGAATACAGCAGTCAATGGATCTCATTGTACAAAAGATTTTAATTTCAATATGTAAATCTCACCATTACTAACTTTATGCTTTCATTCTACTGAAGCATACACCCCTTATCTCGCATTTGTGCACACCAAATATTGTAGAATGCAAGCATACTTTTTTGGCAATCTTTTAGTAAATTGTATACCAAAATATAATTTTGTCTCCTTTGAAGCACTTGGATTGTTCTTTTCTGAACATTTATTTCATTGTAAACTCACCAGTGCCAATGAAACTCTTTCAGTTTTGGCATCCCATGAATTCTACTGCACCAATTAGTGTGACTTTTTTTTTTTTTTTTATTTCTCTTCATTTATTATTTTAGATGATGTCTCTTGAGTCTCAGCTGAAGGTTCTTACTATAGCCTGAGTTTTCAATCTTGACCTAAGCTATGAGTTATCTGACTGTAGTCCCCTGTCAATTTTAAAAGTCTGTCCTTTTACAGCATGGCAAAGGTGCTTATGACATTTCTTGCTGTGAATGAGTAGCACCAGGGCTGGTTACAGAGGATAAAATAGCTAGGAATTTAATACATCTGCCCCCTTGAGATTCTCTGTAGGTGGTCAGCCATTCCAAATTATCTTTGTTGTCTGATTTTTCTTGCTCATATAATACTCTAGAGTACTATGTTTCAAACCAAGTGCTCAGTCTTTGAGAGTGCCTAATAGCCACACCATAAGGTTACTAAACATAGATCTTGTGTCAGAAGGGATCACTTTGGTCATTCAGTCTGACTTGACACAACACTGGAGTTAAAAGACTTCCAGGACAATTTCTTTTGTTGAAGCTGTACATTGTCTCCTAGAAAGCTCATTAAACACTCTTGACAAAAGTATAACCTAATGTTGAAAAAATATGTAGCAAATTGCAATAAATTCTGGTAATATGAACTGTTGGCTTTTTTTCTTTTTTTCCCATATTGTCCTCCTTGCCTGATTATTTGGCATTCTGCTCCTACCTTTGCTTCATGAAATCTTTAGCCAAGGCCATGGTTCTATTTAAATAAAAATCACTTTCCATTTGCTTTGACATTTTTGAAATTAGAATTCAGACTCTGAAATGAAGGGCCTGTCTTATGTCCTTTTTCTTGATTCTTAGCTTGTCCTTTATTTAGCTGCAGGCTAGAACATGCATAGAATTGCTTCACAGAGAAATTAGGGTTGGTGGGGTTCTGGCAAAACCTGACCACAGCTAGATTTCCATTTCACAGCTCTGCCTTTCAAGAGTAGTTCCATACATCGCTTGTGTGACTTATACATAGTGTACATAAGTGATGTATAGACTCAATGAACAGACAGATTTGATACTCCAACATAAACCTTACTATGTACTTGACTAACAGGACTATAGTAAAGTATTTTTTTACCTTCATATTTCTTTCAGGAGCTGCACTTCTGAAGAGAGCTGTAAACACAACATATATAAGTTTCAGTTCCACAGAGCTAGCTGTGTTTGTCCTCAAACTCTTTTTCTGAATTGTCCTGCAAACAGCAGTAAGAACCGAAAACAAGATGAGTAGATGACACTCAGTGACAGCTGTCAGATTTTTCCAAGCCAGTAATAACTAGAAACAGCCAAGAGCATAGAAAGGAATAATATTTTTCAGATAGTTCATTCCTAAGCTTTAAAAACTGGCAGCTATAGGGGCCTACCTTACCTTTTTCTTTGTTTTTTTTTTTTTTTGGAACACACTCTCACACACATTGAACTTAACCTGTAAATATTACTGAAGGCATGTTACTGACTGAAGTCCTTGAATTTATCTAGGTGGTACAGGGTCTCCTGCGAGGCAGCAGGAATGCAAAAATGACACTATAAAAATTATTTCCATTCTTTTTTTTTTTTCTCAGATATTAATATAGAGGGTTTTTTCTTGAGCTAGCACTGTATCATTTGGCTTGGTGTCTCTAAGGGTTTCTGCTTTCCAAAATAGTATGAAGTACAGCAGGCCCTCTCAAACTAAAAGACTCAGTAGAACCATAGAATCATAGAATTGCTGAGGTTGGGAGGGACCTTCAAGATCATCAAGTCCAACCGATGAACTACCCTGACAAAGCCACTTCTGAACCATGTCCCTAAGTATGACATCTACCCTTTTTTAAAATACTTCCAGGGATGGCGAATCCACCACCTCCCTGGGCAGCCTATTCCAATGTTTAATAACCCTTTCAGTGAAAAAATGTTTCCTAATATCCAATCTAAACCTCCCCGACATAACTTGAACCCATTTCCTCTTGTCCTATCACTTGTCACCAGGGAGAAGAGGTCAGCCCCCACCTGTCTATAACCTCCTTTCAGGTACTTGTAGAGGGTGATAAGGTCTCCCCTCAGCCTCCTAAAATTTATGAGACGGCTTGGAGATCAACCAAGCAAAGGAGACCACTGACTAAGAAGTATCTTTATATGTTCTATAATTTGTACTTTGTATTAACTTTTTGGATGGTG
The DNA here is from genome assembly GCF_965231255.1 of Vanellus vanellus. NCBI lineage: Eukaryota > Metazoa > Chordata > Aves > Charadriiformes > Charadriidae > Vanellus > Vanellus vanellus. The sequence continues at coordinate 86,229,629 of NC_138907.1, forward strand.
GACAAATAAGGCTACTTCACCTTTAAGACCTGGGTTAAATTGGAACACCACAGTGAATTTTCATTTGACTGCTGTATTTGTACAGAAAGCTTACTGATAAAAACATATAGTAACTCTTTCCCCCTCCTAAGCACTACTCTTCTCCTGTTTATTAGCTTATCTGCTATTATGGTTAAGATTTACCTATTAATTAAGTTTAATTTTGTCATTGCATTCCCCCTGAAAACGTGCAGGCTTTAAACATTGCCTGCAGTAAGAATAACAGATACTATAGAATCATAGAATCATTATGATTGGAAGACAACTTTAAGATGATCAAGTCCAATTGTTAACCTAACACTGCCAAGTTACTACTAAACCACATCCCTCGGCAGCACATCTACATGTCTTTTAAATACCTCCAGGATGGTTATTCCACCACTTTCCTTGCCAGTCTTTTCCAATGTTTGACAACCCTTTCAGTGTAGAAGTTTTTCCTAATATCCAATCTAAACCTCCCCTGGTGTAACCCAAGGCCATTTCTTGTCCTATCGCCTGTTACTTGGGAAAAGAGTCCAACCCCCACTTCGCTACAACCTCCTTTCAGGTAGCTGTAGAGAAAGATAAGGTCTCTCCTCAGCCTCCAGGCTAAACAACCCCAGTTCCTTCAGCTGCTCCTCATAAGACTTGTGCTCTGGATGCCTCACCAGCGTTGTTGCCCTTCTCTGGACATGCTCCAGCACCTTAATGTCTTTCTTGTTGTGAGGGGCCCAAAAGTGAACACAGTACTCGAGATGGGGCTTCACCAGTACTGAGTACAGGGGGATGATCACTTCCCTATTCCCGCTGGCCACACTATTCCTGATACACACCAGGATGCTATTTGCCTTCTTGGCCACCTGGGCACACCAATGGCTCATATTCAGCCGTCTGTTGACCAAAACCCCCATGTTCTCTGCCGGGCAGCTTTCCAGCCACTCTTCCCCTAGCCTGTAGTGCTGCATGGGGTTGTTGTGACCCAAGTGAAGGACCCGGCACTTGGCCTTGTTGAACCTTGTACCACTGGACTTGGCCCATTGATCCAGCCTGTCCAGATTCCTCTGTAGAGCCATCCTACCCTCAAGCAGATCAAATGTGAATTATTTTTGCCCATTCGATAGATATGTGTAGGCTACATTACAAAAGTTTGTAAGTGAATTCAAAAAATCTACAGCAATCAGAACCATTTGCTGTTTGCAATTTGCAATTTTTGCAAAGTATACACTTTTAGCTTCTTCTTTATTTTTTTCTATTAATTCTGAATTCCTTTCTTTTTCAATAATGAATATTCTTATAGATTTTATTAGTTCCCTTAACGGGCAAATATTGTTCAGTCACTAGTCCAAAACTTGAGGAATACTTCAACCTACAGGCTACCCTTCTTGTGGGCATACTCTCCATTTCCATCCTGCTGTTTGATTCACAATGGTTGGATATTTCCAGTGTCAATATCTATTATAATACTGAAATCTTAGGGCTTTTTTGTCGCACATGCAGGTCATAATTATTAATCAAAATTGTGCACTCTGTATTTTTTCTAATTCTTCTTTTTTCGTTCTTAGTTTTCCCTTTCACTTCTTTTGTGAAATGTAGCCTCCTGTGAAATATAGCCTAATATAGATTCTGTAATGATTCAGGACCATCAACCAATGAATGTTCAGCCCAGTGTGGTGAATGCAGTGACTGGCATAATCAGTTATTCATCGGAGTGTAATAGACTTGTCATGCTGATTGATGCAACAAGATTTGTGATTGTATTTTTAAGGTCAGGAAGTGCTCGGGTGTGATTAGCATGACAATTCTGTTCTATCAGAATCAGTAGCAGCCTGTTGTGTACTTTGTTCACAAATCTCTCTAAGATTTGTCTCCTGTTATCAAATGCATTTTATGATATACCTAATGGATGTAAATTCCATTATATTAAAATGAAGAACTGATACTAACAGTCATATTTGTTTTAAATAATTTTGAAAAATATCTTTTAGATCGTTGGAATATTTCTTTAGTTTTGTTTCCTCTACTGAAGTAGATAATATATATCAATGGAATTTTTAAAATATCCCCCTAGTTGGCACTCCACAGATCTGGTGTCAGGAGTTAAATGTACCACACTGTACTTTCATATGAATCATAGAGGTATGAGTGAAAGAAAGCCACAGAAACCCCATGTAGAAGTTCTGATCTTGCTGTATTCCTTTATTTCATTAACATATGTGGAGATGATTTCTTCTTTAGTTTAGAGACTAAAGGCTGTTTGGTTCTGAAGAAGAAGGAAAGGAAAAAGTGAAATTCTTGGATGAAAAGATTCATAGGCAAGAAAAATGCTTTAAATAAATAGGTGTCATCATCAGAAGAAAGGAAAAAAAAAAAAAAACGCCCAGAAATAAAACAAAAAATAAACAAAATAAAAGGAGTTGAACCATGGAAATGTGATACAGCAAATGCATTACTTTTGAGTATACATAGCTGAAAGCTGGCTGGTCTAAGATATGTGTGAGATACCATAACTCAGCCAGTCAGTAAGTTATCAATGTTTTCTTATTAAGACATCTGAATGTCCTGTTGTTTGAAGCTCAGCTCCAAGAGCCTTCCAAGAAGTTCCACAGGTAAGTGATGGGCAAGAAAAAGAAGGGTAGGACAGAAATATTTTTACTACTTTTTTCTTATTTCACTGTGATGGTTTTTGTTCATTTGTATGCTTTTGTTTGTAATCAATTTCCTCACCTTAATACAGTTTGACCACCATAACACATACAAAAAGGATCTGGGATCTTTTATGCTTAGTTCATTGAGGCTTGGATTAATCCCATACTCCTAGGTTAGGTGAAATACCTACTTAGCTCCTGTAGAAAATTTGAAATCCCTTATACGTTTGGTAAATCCAAGTGAAGAATTCCTGCAACTATTCTCTTCAAGTTTGTCTCTGTTATCTAAATTATAATGTAGGCAAAGCAATGTAAAAAAAAAACAAACCCAACTTTTGCTACAGGTCCGATCATGGAAATGTCTAAGGCTAGGCTTTTCAGAAGCAATTTAAGGGAATTAAGGACCCAAATCCAAGAGAAATTGAAATCCAGATCCAATTGATCTATTGTGTCTCTTAGGCTTCTTTTCAAAATCTTTCATTCATTATTCCTTGTCTACCTATTTTATTCAGACTGAACTCTGCAGTCCTTACTCAGTGAAAACCTCCATTACAGCTAGACATCATCAAAAACAGTTTACTGATTTGGTTACAGAGAAACCTGAGCATCTAGTAGTGTTCTTTCATCAGTAAGGTTATTATATCAAAATCAAAGGGAAAATAAAACGAAAGGAATGTTAACCATTTGTCTGATATAAACAAGATATATTTTTCAATATTTGAATTATAGTTCTGTATTTTGTCTAACTGTCTGAGAATGTGGGATCACTCCCAATGTGTGGTGGATTCCCAGACATTTCTGCACCTGGCTTCTTGGCACTATGTCAAAAAGTGACAGGGCAAATCATAAAACTCCAACATGAGACACATAAAGCAGAGGACCTAATATATTTGATAATGCTTAAACTTCAATTTGAATAATCTCTAGAAAACCCACATTGGATTCGTTATCCTCAGTAGTGAAGGTGATGAAGGAAAACCTGAGTGCAGACTTTTCTTTGAGCAACGTTGCATAAAGTTCAGTCACAAAAGATAGCAAATGGCACGTAAATATCTGAACCTAAATGTCTGTGTCCTGCGAGAGAGCTGAACGTGTCCTGCTGCTTTTACCACCTGTGAGCAAGATATGATATGGGCTGGCTGCAGGTAAGTGTGTCTCATTTGTTAGTATTTACTCCCCTGCCTCGGTGAAAAAATGAGGCTTTTTCCTCAGTACTTTTGATCTTTAAAGGTTGCTTAAGGGAAACACAAATCTTGCTTTGTCATATTTTCTGGTCTGATTGTTACTTTTTCCACGCATGCTTTTCAGGATCACTCGTTTAAGTCTTGGGTTTCAAGCTAGCCTGTCTCTCTCGAGGCAGAATATTTTTTTTTGTTTCTTCTGCTTTTATCCGAGATCACACAATGTTTATCCTCTATTTAGCACCTGCAGTTTTTCCCCTGCAGGAACAATCACGTCACATCTATGACTTGAGCTTCTTAAAGAATAATATCACTTAAAATAAAAGAATTTAAAGGAAAAGTAGATCCTAAAAGTAAACAGTCTATGTTCAGGCCGGCCTTTTCTTAAAGTGTGACATCCTTTAGAACAAGGCAGTGCCCAATATGATTAAAATCTACCCAGAAAAACCTCTCTTTATGAAATGTGCTATCTTTGTGTTGTGTTCTTTCCCTGCTTGACACTCCCAGAATTCCTCCCCATTAAGCTGAGAAAATAGCTTCATAAAACAAAACCTTGCAGCACCATAAACTTCAGCTTCATCTGTCAGCATGGGAAATTCAGAGAACACTGAAGATCCATTGAAGATAAGACTGTGTTTAATTCATGACATGCAGAACAATAGGAAAACATTTGCTAAACAGAAGAGTTTGTGCTAAGTTTTCATATCAACATTAACCACGTTTCAAGATTTGGGTTTGGTGTTGTTTTTTTTTTTTTAAATAAATATCCATTTGTGGATAGACACATAACTTCTTAAAAGGAAACTAGTTCATGCTCTTTAAGATCTCTCCAGAAAGCAAACCAGAGCGCAGTAAGTGAGTATGACTGAGAGATCCCCCTCTAAATCACATTCCTGATCTAAGAAGAAGAGGCATTATGGATTATGAGATGATCCAGGTAGACATTGCCAAATCTGACAACAGAACTGTGTCATGAATGCAAGGGGAGATGAGCTGCGAGCTGGGCACTGATGCAGAAAGGCAGAGAAGGCCTGAACGCATTGAGAAATTGGATCCAATAGAAACTAGATGCCAGATTTTATACTTTATTTCTATCATTCTCCAAGACAAGGAAACTTAAGGAGATTTTTTTTTCATAATGTGCTCCTTGTCCCAGTTCACCCTCACTACTGTGAGAATTTACCTCAAGTGTCTGAAAGCTTCTGAATGACTCTTTCCTTGCAAATCCATCTGAAACACTAAAAAGGGAGACACCCACTCTTGAAAAGAGAAAAATAAGGTTATGAAGAGGAACATTTGTGTGTATTCAGGGAAATTAATGTCCTTTAAAATGAAAAATAGGTGAATGCTGTTAATAAATGATAACATGAGATATGTGTTTTATTTAGATATAGCAGTATAACTAGATTAGGATAAATATCATGACAGCCTGTGAGAAAGTGAAAAAAAATCAAGTCAAACTGGTGGCAAAAATAATTAAAGGATGAGAAAGTACACTGTACACATACCCTCACCATTTCTTGGTGAATAAAATGCAAACAGTACAATTGAAAAAAAAAGCAAAGATCAGTAGATTTAATGCTGGAAGTAGACCATCTTTCATTAGGTGAGAACCCCTGTTTTAAGAACCAGGCTACTTCTGCTATAGATCAAAGGATCAAAGGCTGATATCAATATTATTCTGTAAATTATCTATGTGTGTTGTCAGTGTCTTTTGAGTGTTCTTTTGCTATGCTGAGAGGAATTCTCTTTTGTTCATGTTAAAATAAAATGTTAACACTTATTGAGGCATAAAAGAGGAAAGATTTAATGCTGGTAGAAGTGCTAGATATTGGAAAATTTAGTGTAATCTTTTCATACTGTAGGATATGTAACATTCAGATAAGCCAATTCAAAATAAAGGAGAAAAAAAGCCATAAAATACACCAAAAAGAATAAGCAAGATTGAGTGGAACAATGAGAAGTGGAAGGAAAATAAAATGAGAGGAAAATAGCAAACCTATACAATAGCAAACCTGTACAACCCCTCTGCATAGCTACCAGAAGTACTGGAACGAGCCCTAGAGTAGACATGAAGAATCATATGGGCAAAAGGCCGAGCACCGGAATTACATGAAATTTTAAAAGGAAGGAAATAAAAGACTTTGTGGTGAAGAAATTATTTAATTTTTTTAAGTACTGGAAAGTATTTATGGGTTTTGTGGTTTTTTTTTAATCTTTGGAAAAGAGATGACTCTCTGTAGGCTACTCATTCTTCACTGTCTCTTTTGTCCTGTCACTATTTACTGCCACTGTATAGCTTTGTAATTATGTTTTTATGTCTCGTAAATTTTAAGAAGCTTCCCCTTCCCCAAATAGTGAGCAAGACTGAAATTTTGGCCTTAACATCTAAGGGAATCCCACAGGATGATCTGTGGCCAGACTGTACTATTAGCTTTTGGGGACTGTTGGTGTGAATAACTTGCTAGCAGCAGTAGTGCTTTGTTGTCTGTGCATTTCTGAAAGTTTTAGTTTAAGGATTAGCTTTCTCAAGAGACAAAAATGTTGTTGTAGATACCCTTGATTATTTCTTTAATTATTTTTCAGAAAGAGCCCCATAAACTGTAAGCAGCACATTAAAATCACAACTGTATATAATGTAGTGGCAGTTTTGTCACTGATTTCAGAGATACCAGGGCTGTAATTTTTGAAAATAGGCATGGATGTACATGCTTATGAATGCATGACTGAGGAGGATTAAATCTCATCCTCTAGTTTAATAAGTCATTGGTGACTACTAATATTTTTCCTCACTTATTTTTTAAGATAATTCATAATGCACAGCTTAATGAAACACAACATTTACTTGATCCCAGGAGATGGACAACTATTCATACAAACATACATTCTCATGACACTGCACTTTATATAGAAATGCAAACTACATCATCTATACAACACTCTTTATTAGCATAATGCCAGCTACATTCTTGTTGTTGTAAAATTTACTGCTAATATTTATAATATATGAAAACTCAGTATCTGAAAAACCTTTGTGGGCTACATAGCATGCTGGGAAGCTCACTTCATCCAAACGCTAGACACCTCACCAGAAATAGACGTGAAGTGGAACTAGGTAAATGGAAGAGTATTTTACTATTAAGTGGAAGAGTATTTTAATATTAACTGGAAGAGTATTTTAATATTATTAGCATGCAAGTGAGCACAAAAGCATTCTAATGCTCCTCAGAATATAAACTTACATATGTGTGAGCAGAACCCTCTAGTATTTATTTAAAATGCTTTTAACTTTTACCTAAATAAGGTAAAAAAAAAAAAAAACAAACACAACAAACCCTCCAAAATCAGAGTTTGAATCTATATAAGAGACATCACTCATTGACATGTCATTGTAGTGTCACTTATTATTATAGTTAATTCAAGTGTACAGTGTGAGAGAGTTGTTCATATACCAGACTGGCATAAGCACTTTAGGTTACTTTGCCCTGCTTGTTAAAAGACCATGTTTTTGACTAACAACATACAAACAGAGTAAGATAATAATGAAGGAATGCAAAGCCATATGGTACTACTACTGTACAAATATTAGTTCTGGCCAAAATTAATTTACATGTTTATCCAGTGTGGTATACAAGAGTATATTCCTATACAGGTTTATATTTTTTTTAATCTTTTAAAACTTTCCTGAGTTTAAGGGGCAATCCATTTAAGCTCAGAAGAAATCAGTCATAGGAAGAAGCAAAGAGCTAGAGGTGATAAGGATGAAGAAGCTCATATAATATTCAACAGTAAGGAACACAAAGAAATTTTTTTTTCCATCCCATTGCAAAAGTAATTCCTAACAAATGTTTGAGCAACCTGTTCCCTAAAGTATCATCCAGGAACAGAAATTCTACAGCTTTACTTGGCAATCTTTTTCAAGGTTTAAATATCTTCATAGTAAGAAGCAATCTTTCTAGTATCTGACCAAATTGCTCCTTATCGATGTATAAGCCCAATACCGGCCTTACTTCCAACCCGGTGGAAGACTGCTGAATGGTGCCTTCTAGTAAGCTTTTCAGTACCATTTTTCATACTTGCACAATGCTATCGATTCTTCTTTGCCTCCCCCTTTTCAGATTACAGAAAGACAAATCGCACACTTCCCTGCTGCTCATTTTTTTTAACCTTTCGGACCAGCAAACACATATTTTGGAGTGAGCCAATTCTATATCCAAAATGGAGAGTCTCTTTTCTTCCTTTTACCAAACAATTCTAAAATATGCCCATTTATAAAGCAAATCACTTTAACAAAGATTAATTAAGTAATGACCTTCTCTATTATTTCCTAAAATTATGCCCATTTTCATAAATTTGGAGGACCAAAGAAGATGTTTTAAATGAACTTTCCAAAGTTCATTCTTGCAAAGCTTTTTTATCATAGCAAAGAACTCAAAAGTATGGCTTCTCTCTTGAATCATCAGCTTAATCATTAAATCTCTTAATCAAAAAATTCTGAAAATTGATGAAGTTACAGATTTGATGGAATATTTTTCCTTATATTGACACTTGCATTTATTTATAATGCATCTTTAATATATGCAGATGTAAACAATTATGAAAACCTACACTGTATAAATAAGAAATCATATGTATTTATAGAGATACATAGACACATAGATATATTTCAGTGAAATATGTTTCCCAGTTTTTCAATTTCCCACTAGGAAAATCTAAATATTTTTAGAACATTTGATGCATGTATTATTATCTGTTGCACGAAGCTGAAACATTTTGTGTCATATTACTTGAAGGAATCTGTCTGTTTATGGTGCATATGATAGATGTAGTAAAAGTTAGCAACATTAAGCAAAATTAATTCTCATATTTGTTAAGATTTCTGAGGAAGGCCCCACAGGTAAGCCAGCATTTGAAAAGATAAAGCAATACCATCATTAAAAGTAAAATAGATGTAGCACAGAAGAAGGAAGAGTGATCAAAGCTGAACATCGTTACAGTATTAGGTCTTCACCTGGGAGAATTTCATTGCCTTTAAATGTCCCAATATCAGCCCGAGAGACTGCACCTTCTTAGGTTATAGACTTCTCCTGCCCCCAGCTGTTCCTCTGTCAGCTAAAGATGAGGATATTGTCCTCCCCATCAACTCTGGCTAGATATTTTTACTGTATTAATTGTTTCTATGGCATCTGAGAACTTACAAAGAGCTACCACTTAAGATACGTTGAAATTTCTATTGATACGATATGGCATAATCTTTATATTACTTGTTGTTTGAGGATAAACTATCAGCACTCTCACTTGCTTTTACAGAGGAGTAGCATATTTGGCTTTCTCAGCCCTCCTCTGACTGTGAATCTAGGCAGAAGAGGGAAAGCTGCAGCATGAAAAGAATTGTAACTCTAATTTCCTTATCTGCTGGCCAAAATCGGCACAAGAGGAACAACGCTGAACAGGATTTTACTCTCTTTGCAGGTATCTTCAGGGAGAAACAATTAAAACTAGATCTTGGCATGACTTTGCAGAGCTTGCAAGTAAAACATTGCAGTGAATTTTTTTCTAGGAAGTAAAATCCGGAGCTTATTTTTTCCATGAATTTAACATGTGGTTTCCACTTAAAAGTCCCATTTCACAAATATAAATGGCAGTTGCTGTTGATGCTCTACAGTCTTAACAGTGCAAAAGGATTCTGTCATATCACATTAGAGATCTTTCTATTAGACTGTGCCAACACACAGCTCCAGAAGATACAGCATCAGATGACTGGACAGATAAAACATCAAAGCCAACTACACTGACTAGTTACCTGCTGCCAACCTAGTGTTTGAGCTCACTAGTCTGCAGCTGAAGCCCTGCTAAAGCCAGAAAGAAGACAGCTGGAAGTCTCTTGGCACTTCACTGCCCACTAATTTCAATATATCCCCCAGATATTGCAGGAAGCAAGCTAGTGTAGTAGTTTTTAGAGAGTATTTATTTAATAAAGGAGACATTTTTAAAATATATATATCCACAAAACAGAATAAGCTTTTACTTTTTTATAAAATCATTGTTTATGAAGTTAGTGTTTCTTAAGAGGAGACAAATGTCAATCACAGAAACCAAAGGTTTCTAACCCTTTAACAGGCATAGCACAACAGCAGCAATGTGAGCTTCCTACCTTTAATCCACGATTATATTCTGTGATCTAGATAAAATATTTCTAGAAATGTAAGATACATTTCTAGAAATGTATCATTTCCTGATAATTAGTTCCAATGCTTTATGTCTTGACAGCTCAACGGTTAGTACCCTCTGAACATGCTTTGGTCTCACTTTTGTTGAAATACAGGATAGAAAAGAGCATTTTAGGTCATCATGGTCGTTGCCTTGCTGTCACAGGCACCATATCACATAGCCACCTCCTTAAGTTTGCAGCTTTCAAAAAGCAGGTTGGTTGGTTTATTCCTACTGGCCTCACTGGATGTCTACTCCAAAACTACACATTACCGAAGCTCAGGAATATTCTCTTTCTCAGCCCATTGCTGCCCACTGTATACCCATTCATTCCTCTGTGTGTACTTTACACTGTATATATGCTTTGCTAGACTAACTAAATAAAGATTTTCAGTTCTTTCTTGTAAATTAAGTTTTTTCTGATCATCTTATACTTCATTCCATGGAAGACTTGCATACTCTTTCATGTTGCTTCTGAGAAATTGCTAGCAATGGCAACTCTTGTCAGGTACTTTTGTTATTGTTATGTCAATATCTATCCAAATATCTATTCAAAGCGAAAACCAGAACCCTGTCCTATTTTAAGAAGGCCATAACTCCTACGAGAATCTGCCAGGCCTGAAGACATTGGCAAATGCTCTACACGTTATTATTGGAAGGACAATGAATTTGGATCAAGATTCCTGAATAGATCAGTTGGATGATTTGTGGTCTGTGTTTTAAGAAGTCTGTGTTTGCACTTCTTTCATAATGAGTTGGAATAGATCTTCCCTAACAGCATCTAAAGTTTAATAGGTTTCATAAATACTGTAGAGAAAAACAACCAAACAACAAAAAAGGTAACCAAAAATAAAAAAAAGAATTATTGAGCCTTCCTGACTCCATTTTTTTTTTTTAAATAAATCTATCCTGAGCATTTTGGTACTGCCTTTTCCCAAAGAGTCACTTGACAGAAAGAAAATGTTTTACAGCAAGGATTGTCTACTAAACAACCTAATCAAAATATTATTAAACAATTACACTGCAGTAGGCTGTTTAATGAAGTGTTTTCAGTGCAGTTTGAACGTTAATAGCAACAGTGTTAAGCTGCTTTGTGCTCTGTGTATCAAACAGCCTGGAGTAATGTGAGCTGACTAACAGCCAAATAAAATCTCGAAGCACCTTTGACAGACAATATACTTGTGCCAGTCTAAATCTTGTCATGCATTATTATTGAGCATGGAAATCACAAAAAAGAATGTCAAGAGCTTCTACATAGCGTATATCATAGTTAGCTCCATGATAACGAGGGGCCTCCTGCATTCTTCCTCCTGGCTGTCCCGTGCTCTAACAGGGATTCGAATCTGAGCAGGAATTTGAAGCTGTATGTTCTGTAGCTGTGTGGAAAGAAATTTGAGAGTTCTATTCAGATTCAGAAACTCTCCTGGGCTGTAGCTAAGGGGTGCTGCATCAGCATGTAATTTACAGATAGTCACCAGATCCCAAAAGTTCAATTGGCTTTAAAAGAAGAGAGGGAATACTCAAGAGAATGAGGAAATGGCCTGTTAGAATCTTTGCTGACTAAAACTTTTCTAAAGCTCAGTATCTCTGATATTTTTTGCTTGTTTTAGCAAGAGGCCAACAATGGGATATCCAGCCAATCTTGAACAGAGAAATAGGCAAAGTATTTCAAGAGTTCGTCCCTGAAGCAATAATCTAAATTTCATTAAGAAGATCCATTGTTACTGAATATCAACAAAAAAGGAAATTGATAGAGTGTGAAAACACAAAGCCAAATTTAGATTTAAATCTGGACTTCCTAGGGAGGGGTTGCATTACCATTACCGTAAGTGGGTGAAAAAAAGGTGGATAATGTGAAAATTTGTAACATTCCAATAAGCTTCCATAGTTAACCAAGCTATGAAACTTACAGCAATGGCTGATGAGCTATGGTGAATCATCTTTAGAGATGATTTAGTTACTGTCAGCTCCAACTCTCTGCCACCCTAACGCAGAGTCGTCCTGAAAGAGACAATGTTTCTACTTCAACTTGCCTCAGTCGAAAGGCCACAGCTTATCAAACCACCAGTAGAAGTGTCTTTAGGCCGGGGTGCTGGACTTTGTGCTGAACCATCTGAGCTGAGGGCTTACTCTCTCGTCCAGTAACTCTGCGGCATATGGTGGGGGAAGAAACGCAACTTTTCCCTGGTTAGCCGAGTAAATAGCTAGGGGTTACCACTACCCCTGCAAAGTGGCTGCGATGCTGCCTCCAAATCGGGCCCGTGTCTATAAGGGTGCATAGGTGAAACATGCGCCCTGGGTAACTTACAGTGGCATAGCCCAGAAGCCTTGCAGAAGCGGTGAGCAACTGTCGCCATTTGCCTCTCCTCACATTTAAGGGGAGGCTGAGCTCCAACTTTCATTTCTTTTAGTCCCAACCTGTTCTGCCCCTGTCTCAGTGTTTCTGTACGTGCCCTTTGCCAGAGATGTGTGCGGAATTTCATAATTTTATCACACTGTCACAGCAAGACTGCAACTGCCGGTGTTAAGATGTGGGTAACAAGCACTGTCGCTGTGGTAAAGTATAATGTCGTCTTACAGCAGTCAGTGTTGCATAGTACAGAACCTACAGTACTGTGGAGAGAGGAGATAGTTGCATCACAGTTGTAGGAGGGCGGGAGTGCAGGAAAAGTCGGTGAGTTCTAAATCAGTTACACAACTTAGTTGGTGAACTTACCCTACAGCAGGTTGTTCAGTTTCTTACAACACCTAATAATTTTGTCATCTACAAAAAAAAAATTAAGCTGAATTCTCCTGAAATGTTGGAGAAATTGCTAGAATTTTTTCTTAACAGCTACCAGAGCCAACAAAGTTGGAACAACGTTTTGCCTCTCTTTTCCAACTTAGCAACACAATGCACCGATTACAGTAATTCTCTCCTCTAAACAACTTCTTCCTCCACTTCCAAAAATATCTTTTTCCACCCACCATCAAAGTGTTTCCTAATAGCAGAGAGAGAGCCCTAAAGGGGTGGTTGCCATGAGATAATTGGATAACATACTCCTGAGATCTGAAGTGTTGGAGGCATGGCTTAGCTGTGCTTTGCCTCACAACACCCCAGGGATGTGATACAGGCAATTCAAGTTTCTGTTTCCACTTATGCCTCGTTGCCTCAGCATGCCAGATCACCCTCATGCAAACCTTGATGGCACTTCTGCGTCTAATACAGTTACACTTATGGGTTCTGCAACACTACAATTTCAACAAAAGTAGCTATAGCACGACACAAGAATATTAGATCTGGCCCCCAAAAATTCCAAAAACATGGGTTTTCATTAGCAGATGTGGACTTGTGAAAAACAAAGTATTTTATGAGAACATAGTATCCATGAAGGAAATTACCAAGCTATTTATTTTCTCCTCTGATCATGCCTGTTGGAAGCATTCCACTGTCATATAAATATTTAAATTCTGATTTGGGCTGGGAAAATATGTGACTGGATTTGGGAATTCCAGGTTCAAACTCCTGCTTCAAGCTCCGGGTGTCTCTTCCCCTGTAACTAGGGGACTGTGAAAGAGATAGCCATACCCGAATCCACTCCAAGGTCAGATTGGGACTTTAGGCCTGACCACAGTTTTGGACTTTTAAGAACTAAAGAGAAAATCATCACTACTATAGGCTCTTGCCAGCTCTGCCAGCTTCTTAAAAACAAATGCCCAGAGCCTTGGCACAAATCACAGGAAAGTCTTGTGAAAATATTTTCTCATCACAAATCACGTAAGAGGTTAGAAGTATCATGAAGGCAGGTCTCGAGTCACATTTGCTAGCAACAATTAAGACTGAAACAGAGAATTTAATTATAAGAGATGAAAATAAAATTTTGCATAAGGGCCAAAACCCCATAATATCTGGATCCACACAGCCTTAACATTTGATGAAGAAGACATTGAAGAGCAAGAAATGGGAGATCCAGATTTTCCTCTTTCTTTTGGCTATAAGACACATAGTTGAGTTAAAAAAAAAAGAAACAACAGGAAGAAAACAGTCCTTTGTTTCTATTACTTCAGTATTTCAAACCTCTAGGGCATGAGCAGTCAAATGTTTATTTCCAGTAAGGTGATTGAATTACCTTTTACACAAAAAGAAAAAGAAAAAAATATTTTACAGAAGAATCTGCAAAGACATTGTAAAAATATTCAGGGTTGATATTTCCCTAGAAACTTCATGTAATGATCTGTAATGGGAAAGCTCTTGTCTGATAATGTTTTTCGTAGTTGGGTTTTTTTTGTTCCTTCACAGCTGATCTGCTCAGTGTTTTTCTGCTTTCCTCACTGAAATTGTGATTATAGACTAAGCACTACCTTTCAGAGTGCCATTGGCAATGTCTTTAAATTACTAGGCATGGAAGCGCACAGCTTTTTAAAAAGCCTGAAATCTGAGACCACTCAAACTAATTGATTTTTCATCCTCAAGTACTGGTATTACTGAAGTTGGATGGTCCCCAGTATAGCACGGTTTATCCTAGCACCTGCACTTTGGTAGCATTTCACTACATAAAGAGAGTTTTTCTTCTTTTGTTAATTGTGTTGTTTTCTTAGTGCACACTCTTAGGAGAAGAAAAAACAAGGATGACTCCATGAATTGATGTAGTTAGAAGGTGGAATTTGTTTCTTAAACATTGCCTGCCTTGCTGTCACTAGCTAATTATAAAAGCAGATATAACACAAAACATTCTTAGTTCTGTCACAAAAAACCACAAAGTAGAAGTGTGACATATGTGACATAGCGTCAGGATCACACTGCATTTTTTTCTTAAGGCCAATGCCATAGGATTTTGCTGTTTTGTTTGGTTTGGTTTGGTTTGGTTTGGTTTGGTTCAGACAGAAATAAAACTCAGCATAGCTTTGTGTCTGGTTAAAAGAGTTAAGTCCCTCCAGTAATGAAAGAAGTGTGAATTATAAGACTTATACACCTGTTTATTTTTATATTTTTGAAATATTTATTTGTGGAAATATTTACATAACAGAGATGTCTGGGTATGTAGAATGTACTCACATTTATCTATCTACTCAATACCTACTTACCTACCCACCCATCCAATGCAGCTATGGCACAAACTCTGCCTTTTAAAGGTTTGTGGTAACAGCTTTCTAACTACAGATGAAGCTCTACTCCTCTATCAATCACAGCCTAAGTCTGAGGAAACTGCATTTCCTCACTGATGTTTCTATTTGTTTGGGCGGTTGCCAGGTAACAATAGCTGTACTGTGAGGTTTGTATGTTACATATTTGCTGCTGTCACACTTCATTATTTACTAATGCATTGTAAATGAGTAGAGGATGAGGACCCAAAATAAGATATTTTCTTTGAAACAAGCTGCGTTTTGAAGACCACATCATACATCAGCAAGAAATCAAGTCGGCACCAATGTTACTGATACCAGTATCATCCAACCTAATTCTTAACATATTTAATGTACCTGCTATCTTCGTGTTCTAGAAGTGGAGTCTTCACTTGAACAGTTTATGCTGCGTTTTCTTACAGTAAATAAATATTCAAGATGAGGTGCTTGGCCTCTTCTGTCAAACACACTTAGAAATTTTGCTGCTGTGACATGATCCAATGATTGGTCAACAACAGAAGTTTTTCTGTGGACGTGAAAAAACAAATCTCTGAATAACTGTTCTGGTACCTGTTTGTATGACAACCAACGGTCAAATTCTAGACTGAATCATTAAAAACCAATGATTTCCAGCCTCAGAAGAGGAATTGTTCCACTGACCAGAATGATTTAACTGTCAGTGCCAGAAATGGAAGGGCAGCACATGACCTGATTTCTGCTATGTATTAATTAAAGGTATTAAAATACTATTAGACCCCCAAGAAAATTCAGACCTAAAGACCTGGTTGAGTTAAGTCGTACTCGAAGTCCAACCTCAGCTCAGACTTATAACCATAACCAGAGCATTCTGAAATACTCACAGACTCTCATAACTTTGCCTTTTATTACATTTGCCTGTTCTGATAGGTTCTGACTCAGAAATGCACTTGTATACTACAGTATGTTTAAGCAGGCATTTGAATTGCATTCCATCACAGGGCTTAAAATATAACTTGATTTTATTATTTTTTTTTTTAATTAAAGCTATCTTCATTATACTATTACTGCTTTAATACTTGGTAGAATCTAAAATCTATCTTATATGCCAACAAGTTTGACTACATTGGAGTTGCATACATGGCACATTCAATTTATCATAGAATGGTTTAGGTTGGAAGCTACATTAAAAATCATCTAGTTCCAATGCCCCTGCCATGGGCAGGGACACCTCCCACTAGACCAGGTGCTCAAAGCCCCATCCACCTGGCTTGAACACCTCCAGGGATGGGACATCCACAACTTCTCTGGGCAACCTGTCCAGTGTGTCACCACCCTCACAGTAAAATTCTTCCTGTATCTATTCTAAACCTATTCTCTTCCAGTTAAAGCTGTTACCCCTCGTCCTATCACTACATTCCCTAGTAAAAAGCCCTTCCCCAGCTCTCCTGTAGGCCCCCTTTAGGTACTGGAAGGCTGCAATAAGGTTTTAAATGTAACTAAATGATAAAATGGATAAACAAATTCTACTTGAACAGCTTGCTGGAGCTTTTACAAGCTAGAGCCATGACTGGATATAATACAATACAAAAGAATAACAAAGTGACATTCAGGATTTATAGCTGGATTGTGTAATTGAACAGCAAAACTTCTGCTCCCC